>NC_056737.1:569224953-569399953 GCF_019279795.1 Protopterus annectens
AGCCAGGACCACGTGCCCATGGCATGCTCCATTGTGGTGTGGACAGCACCCACCCTTCGGTAGTGCTGGTGGTATTGCTACTACAGGAGTGTGAAGGTGCATGGCCACATAGACTCTCAGCTGATGTTGGTGCTGACCTACGTCCACATGGCCGACATCCATCTCCCACCACACACTGCAGCACAGACATTCCACAGTCAAGGATTGCCAAGGTCTCACCCCACCGTCTATTCATGACATCAGTATTTTGATGTGTGACCTCAACAAGGTCATGTATGTTGTCACATAAGGCAGGAAGAGTTGCATCCAAGACCCTGAGTATTTGTCCATGACAGTCCAAAACATGCAACTTGTGACACCTGCTGTGGCACTTGCAACAGCAGCTTGATGGGCAGTAGTCCTCCTTCAAGCATCTTTATCCATCCACCTGTGTGGGACCTCACCTGCACTCTGGCTATGGCTAGTGTCTATACTCACACTTGCCATAGTCATCACACTAGCCTGTTCCATGCCACCACCCACCACCTGTCTATTATCTGTGGCTGCTGGGGACAGGGTATGTGTGGGCATTGTGACTGTGTGCATGGACATCGTGAACGACTGTGGGATGGCAACCTATGGCACAAATTCAGGTGCTAACAATCCCACATGTGCCTCCCTTGGACCGACATAATTGTCAAAGTCGGCAGAGACACTGACATCAGATTCTGAATGGGAGGGACCACAACCACCATGTCCACTTGTGAGGGGAAGACAACATATGTAAAGTAATACCTGCACTATAGAGTTTGCTTGCAAACACATACATGCAGACACACACACACACACACACACACACACACACACACACACACACACACTCATGCACACAAGGATGGACACACACACACACACACACACACACACACACACACACACACACACACACACACACACACACACACACACACACAAACACACAGACACATACAGGTGAGGTGGCACAAAGGCATTACACAGACCTCACAATAGCCAACTGGTGTCATTCATGACACACAGTCAGATCACAACATACACACTCTGGACTGGTCCTCAACATCATGCAGTGCAGCCCTTTCTACTTAATGTTACTACTAATATACACCTTTGGGATACATGAGTAGTGTTAGGTGATGGGCCATCACCTAGCACACACTGCATCCATGTACACATTATTGCTGTTCACCTGTATAGCATAGTGGCAACTCCTACAGAACATACCTTTCAACTGTACAGAGTTTCACTGAATGTCTAGCTGTGTGGCTCATATTTTTGGTCAGGTCCCCATAAGTGTTGTGTATGTCTGAAAAATCAGTGGAATGATGTGAGGATTTAATTCAATAACTAATGAGAAGCAACTGAGTCTGCACTTGTGCTATTTCAGTCAATGCATGTTAGAACAGATGTTGTTACTGCAGCAACTGTCTCAGCTTATCCACTCAAGTATCTCAGATATGTCCCTATTTTCATGGCTTTCTCCCCCAACTTTGTCAGGCTTGGTCCAGATTCATTGCACTGAGGGGTTCTGAGCATACCTGTCAACTGGCTGGATTGTTCCAGAATGTCCAGGTTTTTTGCTCATATTTTTGGAGTGTTCTGCAAATTATTTGTATTTCTCTGGTAAATCACTGTGATGTATAAAGTCCAGTGGGTATCCAATAAAAAAATCCAAAAGGCACAGTTATGTCAAATGTTTAATAGTAAGCACTTTCGCGGTTCACCTGACTGCTTCTTCAGACTATAAAAAAATGCAAGATAACAGCATGTTTAAATACTAAAACATAACCAATCACAAAGAATTAATAATACATTCATTAAAAATTGAAAGCAATATGCTCACATATAATAATTAATTTAAAAACAAATCCACAGCATTTCAGTGTTTGAGTGCACGGCCTTTTAAAAAAGGTTTCAAAGAAACTTTACTATTTAAGCCAGGTGGTTATAAGAAGTTGGAAAATGCTTTGGCACATCATGTTATAGAAAAACGGAATGAACATGATTTTAAGTTCTTTGTTTTAGAAAGTATACATGACAATATGAGGGGTGGTGATTTGAGAAACATTACAGAAGCTAATGAGCAAAAGTGGATAATGATTTTCAAAGCAGATAAACTACCTGGCTTAAATAGTAAAGTTTCTTTGAAACCTTTTTTAAAAGGCCATGTACTCAAACACTGAAATGCTTTGGATTTGTTTTTAAATGAATTATTATATGTGAGCATATTGCTTTAAATTTTTAATGAATGTATACCTAAGTATTTGTGATTGGTTATGTTTTAGTATTCAAACATGCTGTTATCTTGCATTTTTTATAGTCTGAAGAAGCGGTCAGTTGAACCTTGAAAGCGCTTGCTATTAAACTTTTGACATAACCGTGCCATTTGGATTTCTTTATTGGATACACACTGGACTTTTATACTTATTGCCTGCAGCCGTGAGTGCCTGGGATTTTTTTTGTTTGGAATATTCACTTTTTATTCCCAGGTCACTTTTTTCCTGGTATTTGGAGTATTGCCTGCATCTATAAATCACTGTGATGATCTGAGGATTTCTGTCAGTAAATGATGACATACATTTCGGTTTCAGATCTCATCTCCTTCAGAATATGTATGCTGAAACAAAGCCTGTTACTCTAGCAACTTTCTACATTTATAATAGCATTATTTAAAATACGTCCCTAGTTTTCCCCCATTGTCCCCCCATTTTGACAGCTTTTTTCCCAGATGTCTTGCACTAAGAGGTTGAGAGGTATGGTTCTGAGGTATGACTGCACTACATGTTATGTACATATATATAGTGAGTATATTTTTCATATATATGTATCTCCATACATCTACATATCTGTTTATGTGTATATATATATATATATATATATATATATATATATATATATATATATATATATCTATATATCTCAAACCTGGGTGATTCTACAGAGTTCTTTCCCTACCGTTGAATGACTCTACTGCATGATATGTTTGAAAAAGCATCAGAAATTCCTTCAGCTCAAATAGTGTAGTGGTACATTGCTCTGATTGTAGTGTATAGAGTCCTGGGTTCATGACTTGTCAGGGCTGATTATTTTGTTGCTAGGCAGAACAGTGGGTGATGGAAACAGAGTGATTAAAGCAGTTTTAAGTGGTTTTAAGCAAGTTTGCATAACGTTAAGCGATGCTAAGATACAGTTAACCGTAGAGATGCTTAATCCATTTTGGCTTCACTTAGCATCGTGCAAACTTGCTTACTCCTGCTTACACCCATGTTAATTTCTTTATAAGAAAAGAAAAAGGGGTGATAGGAAAGTGGTGAAAAATGGGCATGCAGAGGGAAAAACAATATGAAAGATAGCTACGGATGTGCAGCACGGGTGTAGGGAAGGTCCATAGCTGTCCATTTTTTATACAGCAACAGCTGTACATTTATATAGAATTTGGAGGTGAATTTGGATACTCAAATTCCAGAGAGAGAGGTGAGGACAACAGAAATGTGTTGTCAAGCCATTTGGACCAGATTACATGTGTCCAGTGGACATGCATGTGAAATGGACAGCTATGCATGGGGCGATATTTTTTGGGGGACAGATGCCCTTTTGTTTTGTTAAGGTGAGAGTGGGATGCTGGGGAAGGATTGCACATATGTCTGTGGAGGTAGGTTGGGTAGGGAGACAGATAAGACAGACAAGGCAGCACACAGGGGTAGTGTATGACACATGTGGGGGGTAAACACCTTGGCCACAGAGGGTGGTTAGGAATCAGAGACCCATGAGCCCCTATATGGATACAGTAGGACTGACATCCCCATCCACAGGCAGTAACCACTGCACCATCACAGTCCCAATGGTCGCTGTGCTGGGGGCTGGACAGGAAGGGCAGCCTGCTTCTCAAGGTGCACCAGGTGGCCCTCCATCTGGCACAGCTGCCACCCAACTCAGAGCAGATGACACTGCATACCATACCCATGGTGGGTGACAGACTCATCTCTGCACCCACGCCCAGGTGGTGCAGGGCCTGCAGAAGATGAAGTTCCAGGGTGGGTCCCAGACATGCTGGGGCCTGATGCCACAGCCAGATGGGGGTGGGACAAATGGATCTGCTGGGATTGGCCTTCCCAAATGTGGCATGGTATTGAGGTTTTCCAAGATGTATTGTTTAGTCATGAATAAGACATGTGAAACAGTTGCATAGCAAACAGAACACATGTATAACTGGAGCAACTTTAAGCATTGTAACAGCATGCCAGTAACAATGATGGCAACAGGCCACCAGCAATGGCATTTGAACAAGGTATGTTAACATGCAACCAATTAATTATATGAACAATAATAGAACACATCCCAACATTAGGTTTGGTAAAAACATACCTGTAGTAAATGAATAATAATTAGTGATGCAGATGAGGGGTGGGTGAAGAGAAGAAATGTCAATTAACACTGCATAGGCTTCTATTTTTCACAACAGTACTGGTCAAAATTCTAGAGGTCTGCCCTCACTTTACATCTACCTATGGCCTACCTATGACATATCCATTTTTGTGAGGTGGGCCATGTAGACATCCTTCCTTACTATAGTGCCCACACAGTGGGAAACTCTCAGGTTGCTACCAACCTCAGTGCACACATCACCTCACACCTGATTGCATGCTCAGTACATTATTACTGTCATACTTAGTGTGGATGACATCTGCTACAGCAGGGGGAATGATGCCTTTCCTGGCATTCAGTTTGTGGTAATGCTTCTTGCACCAATCAGTAATTGGGTGAGTGTCTCTTGGGGGATGTTCACATCAGTAGGGGAATGTAAGACAGTGGCCAGCTTGCAAGCATCTGTACACCTGGTCAGCCACAGACCACTGCTTTTGTCCTGTACCTCAGATACATATATCTCAAACAGTTGAAGCCCCCAGACCAATCCTTGGGGTACACTGTTGTGGATGATTCTACTACTAGAGGTGGGTTCCACTACTTTGACTGAGTGGATGCTATCATTGGGCCAGTTAGCTATCCATCTGATAACCTACAGGTTGGTGCCTAGCTGTGTAGGTATATGTATTCTGTCCACCTGGGGTTAATATGAGAGGATTGGGCTAGGTGAAGGTCAACATTGTTCACCATCTTCTACTAATCCCTATGTTTGTTGACCACTTCAGAGAGGTCGACCAGGTTTAACAGGCCTGATCTCCCTTTGACAATACCATGGTGTATGGGCCCACCCAGGCATTTCAATTTTGCCGATGTCCCTGTTCATAATGTCCTTGATATTGCCTTCCATGCCCTTGCAGAGCAGGCTAGTTAGGCTGATGTGCATAATACTGGCTGGGTCGGTGGAGTGCTCTGCCTTTGTGTATAGGGATGACAGTGGTTGTCCTCTGTGCAGATGGTATGACATTGGTGCTCAGGTTGTGGTTGACTACAGCATGGAATGGATCCGAGAGCCCATGTCTGTGTTCATGTAGGCTACAGCCAGGGATGGTATCAGGCCTATGGAGACCTCTGTGTGTTGCCTTTGAGAGGGCATTATGGACCTGCTTCTTGATGATGAGGGGAGTGTGGCAAGTGCTGTACATGCATATGTGTACCAATAGGGGGACAGGGGGGTGATGTTTACACTTCACCTGTCTGCAGCTGGTTGCCTATATTTATGCCATATGTGTATGTCATGTTATTGACCACCACTACAGAGCAGATTTGTGTGTTGCCTCTGGAATTGCAGACATGTGTGGAAAGCCTTATGATTGGCCTTGGTGGATATGTCCAAGCTGCACTCAAAGACACCCTTAGGGTACATTACCTGTGTCCTTGTTTGCTTGTGCAGACCAAGGTGACATTGCTTCTAATGAGGCACCTGTTCCTTCTTGGCCCATCCAGCAATTGCTTCCACCTATTATGGTATTTGTGTATTGCTGCTGTCCACCACAGGCATTTACCCTATCTTGAGGGAGATGATGTTGTCCTTTCAGGTATTGCTGAGTCCATACAACTATGTAGGTGCCTACACAGTATTGTGGTGTGAGCCTAGACACTGCTGCTAGTTCCATCAAATGGGACATTGGCTGTATAGCTACTTCTACCTGCACTGAGGAGATTTATAGTAATTTGTGTACAGTTCATTTTGTTTGACACTATAAAGGGGGGGCAGCGGAGATGGTGACATGAACAGTGATGGCTATGTGGTCACATTTTACCAAGGAGGATGGCACTGTAGGAGTGCTACAGTGGCTGCTCATGTTGTTTAGGACCAGGTACAGGATATTTTTACCTGTCGTAGGAGTGTTGACCGGCTGATCCACTACATTGCCATTGACAATGTGGAGGAATCTATGTGCATTCATGTTCAGGTGACATAGATCATGCACACTATGATTGGGTATTTGAAGTCACCCAGGAGCAGGGTAGATGACTGAATCCTGACAGATTCCAGCAGGTCCCAATAGGTGTGGTGGGTGTCCACAGTCATGTTTGGAGGCCTGTAGCTAGGTATGATTTGAGTAGGTGTTTTTGTCAACTGTTAACTGCACTTGGGATGTCACCCATGTGTCATACTGTTTGGCCAGCCTGGGGGTGTGTACGTGTATGCTAATGTTCAACACTCCACCTCCTGTGGCTTTGCAGGCCTCCATTTTGGTTCTAAATGTATGATGGGATGAGTGACCTGGCAAGGTTGGTGTGCTCTCCACAGCTACAAAGCAGGTGTCAGTAACTGCACAAATGTCAGCATCCTACAGGACAAGGTACTCTTGCAGGTTTCATGGTAAGACACCTAGCTCTTGTTAGACCAAGAAATCTGCACAAAGGCACACATCAGTGGTGGGCAAAGGCCAGTAAATAGTGTCACTTTATGATTCTAGTTGAAACACACTTAGTTGCCAGCAAAGATGGTGTTGTATTCACAGGTCTACTCTGCAGGATATGACATCTGACAATCAAATGTATGCTAATATGGTATGACTTCAGTCTTTAATGGGTTGCCAGTGATGGGCCAGAAAATACACAATGACATTGACTACAAATATGAGGCAGACATGTGGTCAGTCTGCAAAACTCTGGACATTTGTCAGATGTGGGCTCAGTATATCACCTACAGTTCAACACACACATCTGCAAATGTCATGTAGTATGCGCATACCCTGTATATGTCTCTTACATTTGTAAGACAAGCATATGTATCAGAGTAGGATTTACAGGTGACATATGAACAATTACAACATCCCAGGCAGCTGGCCTAGCAGTGCCACACTCAGTACTGGACAACAGATACTCCAGTAGTAGTCATACATGAGCTGACCTATGCTGGGGTGACTCAGGGGCAATGAGATGTGCTCCGTGTCAATGCAGACAGGGTAAGGGGAATGGCATAGGTGCCGGACTGCAGCATGTGAGTCCAGCAGGTTTGGTTGGGGCCTAGTGTTTAATGTCCCATTTGACATAATTGCATCCCCTTCTGCATTCCATTACAAGCTTACATGATTGACATACCTGTTATAGTGCTCAAGAGTTTCCTCACAACAATGCAAATGGTTAGGTTTGTGTAGTCACAGTCGGTCTTTGTGTAGTTGGGTTGAGACCTGTGCTGCATAGGCAGCAGCTTGCCTTTTGTAGGTACTGCTCATGAGCAGGTGATGGCCTGTGCACCACTCAGTTTCTCCCACTTGCTACTTACATCTAAAGCAGCTGTGTTGTTTTTACATTTGCCAATGCCATAGCAACACAGTGCTATAATTACGGCCTTCATATGGGCCTTGCCCCTTTTCCTTGCCTGTGTGGAGGATATTATGGAGGTGTGGGGGCTACAGCTTCACAGACAGTAAGTGGGAATACCTCTCAGGAAAGGACAAGTGGAGACAGCCCAACAACACTGGGGACAAAGCTAACAAATTGGGTACAGACTGTAAGTCAGTAGTGCTGTTATACACATAAACATACATTTTCTGTGTGACTTGATGTCTGACAGTGATATGTCTCTGACAAACCTCTCAAATGTCCAGATGTCCACAGACTGCCCAGAGGTTTGCCTGTTATGTTTGGTCTGTTCCTCAGATTATGCCAGTTTTTGTGGAATCAGTAGGATAATGTGAGGATTGTAGTCAGTAACTGTTGACATCCATTGGTGTTTCAGACATCATATCCTTCAGGGATGTTATGTTACAACAAAGCCTGTGACACCAGCAACTGTTTCAGTTTGTAATACCATTATGTGAGATATGTCCTTCTTTCCAGCCCCCTATCTCCCAAGTATGTCATGCTTTGTCCAGATGTTTTGCAGTATGAGTCTCAGAGGTATGTGATATCATTATTTAGTGACTGCACTCAATTTATCATCCCATTGACTTAGAAGACTCCTGGAAGTGGTATGCAGCAGTGGCCAAAATATGGTCTCACACCCTGGATATTCTATGGAAATCTGTAAATATGAAAGTTATGTATGTCTGGCCATTGCAAACAGACTGCCATGATTGTGTAACAGTGTTGTGTGTAGATGTTTGATGGGCTGAGTAGGGAGAGTATCAGTTGTGAATGTCATAGATCCTTTTTTCTGACTGTGCATGCTGCTACAGTTGCTGGTGGTCTATCACGTGTGTATGTTTGTAGGGGCAGACTGAGAAATGTCCTGTAACACCTCAAGATTCTCAGTACACTGTGAGTTGAGACAGTATATGTTGGTGTAGTGTGTGACTGGCAATCAGGATATGTTTGTTCAAGCAGTCATTCTACTCTAGAGTTGACTTGGGGTACTGACATGTTGCTGTGACTGTTGTGAAAATGGTTGTGGGTGGACATTTTTGCACCATCTGCTTTTCCCTACAGTTCCATCCCTCTAGTGCATGATATATTTGGATATACATGGGTAGTTGCCCAGAGTTGATTTGGGTTAGTGGCATGTTGGTCTTACTGTGGTTCAGAAAGTGTGGGGTGACATGGTTGGCAGCTGTCATGGGTTTTTCCATTCTGTTACATGACTGAGGTCATACCTCTCCACTGACCAGATGTCTAGACACTGTCCAGAAGCATGGCTGATATGTTTGGTCTGTTGCCCATAACAGTTGTGGGCTTCTGAGAAATCACTGGAATGATGTGATCATTAACATCAGTAAATAATGGCATTCATTTATGTTTCCGACCTGGAATCTATCTGGAATTGTATGTTAAAGCAAACCATTCCACTCTAGCAGACGTCTAAGAGTATGACAGCCATATTTCAAAGATGTCACTATTGTTTGCCCTTTATCATCTCAGTTTGTCGGGCATTTTGCAGATGTGTTGCAGTAAGAGGTTGTTTTTATATATATCTATATATATATATATATATATATATATATATATATATATATATATATATATATATGTGTGTGTGTGTGTGTGTGTGTGTGTGTATATATATATATATATATATATATATCTATATATATATATATATATATATATATATATATATATATATATATATATATATATATATATATATATATATGTATATATATTGGTATCTATACATATATATGTATATAAGAGTACTATGGATATATAATTCCCTCTTATGCTGAATGACTGTTGTGCATGATATGTTTGTAAAAACATTACAATTTCCTATGGTTCAAATGGTGTAGAGGTATGTTGCTGTGATTGTAGTGCACAGGGCCCTGGTTCTGGACTTAGCAATGATGACTTTTTTCATTAATGTTTAATAACCATAATGGATGATATGTTTGTAAAAGCATTACAGATTGCTGCAGCTCAGATGGTGTAGTGGTACATTACTGTGATTGTAGTGCACAGCATCTTGGTAGGGCTGTTGATTTTATTGCTGAGCAGAGCAAGGGCTGATGGAGACAGAGTGATTAAGGCACTTTTAAGCAGTTGTAAGTGGGTTTGTGCGGTTTTGCGTTAAGCTAAGTGATGCTAACAGACAGTTAAGCCCTGTTAGCTTTGCTTAGCACCGCTTACTCCCACTTACACCTGCACTAATTTTTATTAAAGAAAAGAAAAAAAGTGTGATAAGAAAGTGGTGAAATGGGGGCAAGCAGGAGGTAAAACATTAGGAAAAGCAGCTAGGGATATGCAGGATGGGTGTAGGAAAGGACCATAGCTCTACATTTCTTCTGCAACAACAACTGTGAATAATGTGTAGAATTTGGAATTTACAGCCTCACACCCCACAGGGAGGGATGTTGGCAACAGGCATTTGCAGAATAATCTGTGGGTTTATTTATTAGTTTCATTGTACATGAGGGCGAAATGTAGAGATGTGTATGGAGCACTGTTTGTTTTTTGCAGGGCAGATGCCCTTTTTTTTATTAAGGTGAGAGTGGAATGTTAGGGAAGGGTTATAGGCATGTTTGTGGAGGTAAGATGGGTAGGATAGGTTGCATTTGCAAACAGACAAGACAGACAAGACAGCAGATAGGGGCGGTATATGACACATGAGGAGGGTAAACACCTTTGACAGGGAGGGTGGTTGGGAATCCAAAGCCCATGAACCCCCAAATGGATACAGTGGGACTGAGGTCCCCACCCATGGGCAGTCACCACTGCTCCTTCACAGCCCTGAAGGTGGCTGTGCTGGGTGCTGGACAGGAGGGGCGGCCTGCCTCTCGAGGTGTGCCAGGCAGCCCTTAGTCTGGTGCAGCTGAACACCCAACTCTGCTTGGATGGTGCTGCGCACCAAACCCTGGAACTGACTGCAGGTGATAGGCTCCTGTCCATGCTCACTCCCTGAGGTGGTTCCACACGAAGGTGATGCAGGACCAATGGACGAGGAAGTCCCGGGTTGGGTCCCAGACATGCTGGGGCCCAGTGCTATGGCCAGATGAGGCAGGACAGGCAGATCCACTGGGATCTGCCTTCACAAACGTGCAATGATGTTGAGGTTTTACAAAATATATTGGTTATTAATCAACATATTTCAAGATTAATTATAACAGCATGCATGGGTGTTCCAATTAACCCCATAAAACAGATCTGAAACAGTTACATAGCAAATAGAACACATGCATAAATGGAATAACAGTATGCATTGTAACGGCATGCCAGTAACATTGACGGCAACAGGCCACCAACAATGGTATTTGAACAAGGTATGTTAACAAGCAACCAATCAAATATGTGAACAATTATAGAACACAAGTCCCAACATTAAGTTTGGATCACAACATACCCATAGTATATGAATTATAGTATTGATCCAGATGAGGGTGGGGGGAGAGACAAAAAGTCCATTAACATCTGTTTATGCTTCTATTTTCCACAACAGTACTGCTCAATACTCTATGGGCCTGCCCTCAATTTACATCTACCTGTGGCCCATAGCTTCTGTAGCATAAACATACCTACTAAACTGTGAGCCTCGAATGGTATGGGGAAAATTGTGACAACTCTGTGTACATGACTAGTGGGGACTCGTACATGTCAGGGTTACATATCTGGCGCAAAAGGGGTACACTGAACTGCTGTTATATGAGTGTGCTTTTGGCATACTTCAACTGGTTTGCTATCTGTATCCAGGATTATTGGCAGCAGTGACCACTAGCCATGACAGTGTGACACTTAAGATACATGTATCAGGAGGAGTGCCTTTTGAATGTACATATCCTGCTGTCATTTGCAGGCATGTAGTGGGACAGTTGAACAGTTGTACACAGTTCATTAGTATACCCTTCATACTGCTACTACCAACATTTCCTTACCTGTAAAACCTGTGGAGAAAATATCTGTTAGCACTACCTGAGTGTTTTTACATTTATTCCTGATTCCTTGTGTGTAGATATGCATACATCGTAGTACCACTCCCTGGATTCAAACCATGTTTAGGTGTGCAAAAGTAACAACTAAGCTATTTCTCATTACATTGAGCAACTGGGGAATCACTGTTTTTTTGTTTCACTGGTTTCTGCTTAATAGTCTCTTAGTTAACAGTCTGAACTTGTAATCATGTGATGCATGCATGACAGATAGTTATTGTACTGTGCATTAATCCTTAGGATTACTACAGTCTGGGAAGCAAAGGTTAATGCAAGGCAATGCTGCATGGCACACACTTTGATACTTTACACATTACTATTCAGGGTTCAGAACGTAGTGCAGTATTTATTTCACATTTCATTTATATCTTGTTTTACAGCTCCACCATCTACAGTTTTTCTTAACAGCTGGTTCACAGAACAGCCTCAGTTAATATATGCTGTCACAGCCATATGTGCTGTGAAGAACTTGTATACATTCTATATGTCTACAACATATCAGAGTAAACACAACCTTTTTTTTGTAGGGATCTTTATTACACATCAATATTAGTCAGACAAACTTTTTTATTTATTCAGTTAACACAGTAACAGTATGCATACTAGCAGTAAGCAATATACTCCTTCTTAGCTATTTACACAATATACTGCAAAATAGATTTGTACTCACAAGCCTGCCGGTGCAGCCTCAGCAGTCTGTCGACATGGGCTTTGACATTACTAGCCCTCTCTGCTGCAGCTGTATGGGAGAAAAACAAACATTATGCATACCTGTCTATCACATTCTCAGGCTAGTATTTACTATAAACTACTTGATAGTGATACTTACTCTCTACTGGAGCATTCCATGCCAGTGCATCTTGGATCCACTGGGCCAAGAGCACCCCCTTCCTCCACTTTAGGTCGGCATAGTGGTGCTTTACCTGCTCACCAGTCAGTGGGATGCCAGTAGCACTGGTGAGATTATGTGCGAGATGGTCCTAGGCCTCCATTTTGTATTGTGAGCCCTGGTACTAGCCCTGCAGCAGTGTCTCATCATGGTTTTCTACAAGGAGTCCAGCCATGACTCTGGACTCCTGATTGCTCCAGCGCTGCACCTGAAAGCACACTCCTTCCCCTACACCAGCCATAGTACCTGCACAGATGAACTATAAGAGATTCTGGCTGTATTCCCACCTTTGGCTTTTAAATAAGGCAATATTCCCACCCTTTGCTGTCATTGGACCATTTTGAAAATGTTAAGCTCTGCTAAGCAGTGTGCAAATCTGCTAAACTGAGTTGAACAGTGCTTAAAGGGGTAATTACTGAGCACTGCTTATCTGAGTTACCTGCTGCTTAGCATTCACATTTAAGCAATGCTTAAAACTGTTAAGCATAGCTGAGCAGTGCTAATCATTGCTCACGTTTCATTTTTAAACAATTATCAGAATAATGACTTCATTTAGTAAGTGTATATGCTTTACTTTACATGACATCCCTCTATGTGCCTTTATTACATTAGCAAGGGGTGTGACTAGACTGTATGGGACACTTCCATATACTAGGGTGGTTTCACATTATATGCACTTACACTTTCATTTTACACCAGTTACACTACCCTGGTAAACAAAAATCAATTACTACATACTTTAAGATGAACATAATGATTTTAACACTGCTTTCCCATGTAAAAATAAACTGCCTGTCTTGGTCCTCAAACCATGAACACCTACATGTAAAGTTAGGACTCTAACCTCTACACTATCTCAGTTTGGAAATGTTAGCTATTTTTATTTATCTCCTCTGGGGTGTTTAAGTAATGCTGGGCAGAGGACCATAAAGTGCAAACCTATTCAGCTACGCTTAAACATGCCTTAGTATGGAAAAAACATGTAACTATTTATGTCTTTGTACAACATATTTACTCTAGGAGGTTGACGGGTATGTGAGGCAGGCATCTGGGCATTCTGCAGACATCTGTACAGTTGAGGGCTTTGCCCATATGGCACTTTCAGATGGCAGACATTTCTGTTTCAATCTTCATACCCTGCAGAGAGTTTGTGCTACTGCAAACCATTTATTCTGTCAGCTTTTGGGTTTATCAGTGCAATTTTTAGAATTTGTCCCTATTTATGTGCCTTTGTCCCCCCCATTATTTATGGCTTTGTACAACATTCTTGCTCTAGGAGGTTAAGAGGTATGTGAGGCAGGCATCTGGGCATTCTGTGGAAACCTGTACAGTTGGGGGCTATTGATACCTCTCAACTGTACAGATATTCGCAGAATGTCCAGATTGCTATCATGTTTTGGCCTGTTTCTGATCAAATTATGGTTTTCTTATAAGTCATTGAGGAATGCAGTCAGGAGATAATGTCATACATTTGATTTTTAAACTATCCTTCAGTAAATTCATGCTAATGCATAAACTGTTTTCTATCAACTTTCTAAGTTTGTAAGAGCAATATTTAAAAAGTGCCCTCCTATTTTTAGGGCTTTGTCCCCCCATTATTTGTGCCTTTGTCCAGATTTCTTTATTTAAGAGGATGCGAGGTATGGGGCTATGGCCATATGGCACTTTTACAATGCAGGCGGTGTGTGACAGAATCTGTCAAACACCCCCCTGCATTGCTTTCTTGTTCCCCTATGTATTTCAGTGTCTGCAGACACTGAAATACTCATTTATTTCATGTCAGCGTCTGTGGATACTGAAATACTGGTATAATATTAGAGCTATTCGTTAATATTATGCCAAAATACTTTTACAAAGTGCCATACTGCACTTTCTGATTTCAGGGGGCGTGTTAACTATGCGAGCACTACTGGAACATGTCCCCTGCACTCGTTCAGTGCTCTTGTCCATACAGCCCTTATCAGTAGCACATTTTCATGAATATGCAAGGTGCACTGTTGTTATGGCTATGCAGAAATGGATGCTGTTCACTTTGTGCAGGAATAGCACTATTCCTACATGGACTTTATTGGATCTCAGTGTATAGCTTTTCATACTTCAACCTGTCATTGTATCTGACAACACACTATAAAGTCCTGTACATCAACTCCTATTTCTGCATTAACAGTAAAGGAAAATATTTTCCACACATTAAACAGCAGATAGGAGTACACTCACAATGTCACTATTTCCAACATTACACAATTTATTGATAGAACCTTTTGATAGAGCCTTACAGCAAAAGTTGAGTATTTCTGGTTGAAATGTGATTCTTAGATGCTGAATACATTATTCACTGTGAACCAAACTCTTACAAATATAAAAAAAAACATGAGCATTTATCCTGTTGTCTCACATGGTTAACTCAATGCTTAGCTATTGTATAATTCTGCAAAAAAATAAGGTTTGGTTTCACAAAAATACCACATATAGTACAGCACTAAATTATGCATGTAGAGATCATACACATGGTATGAGCAATCATAAGACACTGCTAAACCATGTCTGTTTAGCTATGAGCTGACTCATACAAGGAACTCCTCAAATATTATCACCACACACTCATCTATGAATCCTAGCAAAAGGCTTTTGATGTATCTGTGTCAGTTGATCAGATATAAATATGCAAATACAAAAATGGCTATCCATTAGATATTCAGGCTTTACATACTACAGGGATTTACTATGCAACCGCTGAACTGCAAGAACTGCAATATTCTGGAAGATCAACAAAGCCATTAAAATTGTATATTTTTCACCAAATCTCTACTAAAGCCAGAATAACACTTTTTTTTTTTAATTAGAATTCTTCGGTGGGTTTATAACTAGTGTTATTCTAATTTTTTTTCTTTCTTAAATGTATTTAACTTTGCTAACTGACTAGGTGGGCTGCTACAAAACTCCCTTCAGTCACATCTGGGGCCCTGAGTAATTACACAAATACATACCATTCATACTAACAATACAACTAAAAGTGATATAATAAATTGTCTACACTGAATCTGCAAACATTTCAAGCTTCACTGGCATTAAAGCCATTTAAGTTTTAAATTAGAATTCTTCAGTGGGTTTATAGCTAATGTGATTCTAATTTTTTTTTTCTTTCTTAAATGTATTTAACTTTGTTAACTGACTAGGTGGGCTGCTACAAAACTCCCTTCAGTCACATCTGTGGCCCTGAGTAATTACACAAATACATTCCATTCATACTAGCAATACAACTAAAAGTGATATAATTGTCTACACTGAATCTACAAACATTTCAAGCTTCACTGGCATTACAGCCATTTAAGTTTACTTAAGATACACAAATAATTTAAAATAGAGACTGAGTCACTCTCAACTGTACAGAATTTTGCAGAATATCCAGATTTTTGCCTCATATTTTTGATCTGCTTCTCTTAAATTCATGGTTTCCTGGCAAATCATTGGCACATAAGTGATGTCAGAAAAATAATGACAGACATTTGAGTTTCAGACATCATACCCTTCAGAAAATTCATGCTAATGCAAAACCTGTTATTCTTTCAACTAAGTTTATAAGAGCAATATTTAAAGTGTCCCTATTTTTGTGTCTTTGACCCTCCCCCCCCATTATTTATGGCTCTGTCCAGATTTCCTGCTGTAAGAGGCTGACAGGTATGAGACTGAAACTGCAGTAAACAGCTTATAAAGAAGTTATGACCATGCTAGAACTAAACAAACCCTAGGAGACGCCTGGTCTGATAAGTAAATAATCAAGAGTAATGCATGTGTCATTACCAGTGAAGGTCAGCTATAATAATGAACAAACATTCTTCAGGGAGATAATAGCTAAATCTAATTCAGCAAAAGGAAACCAAAATACATATGTGCAATCAATAGAAGAAGAAGGCTTAATTTTACAGGATTATCCATCACAATGATAACATCTACACTTATAAACTTCCCTCCGGTGCTCCAGTACTTTTTTTCTGCAGATGATATAGTCCTAAGCAAATTGTAAATCTTGGAGAAGGTTAATTCAAGAGCTGGAGCCAGGTTATATAATGCCCTTTCCCCAAAGTTAGATTAAATAACTAGCTTACAGAATGTCCTTTTCCCCAAAGTAATATTAAAGAGTGGTCAGCAGAGCTCCATTACTCAAGCTGCTAGAATGAAAGGCATAGGAAATAGCCTTCATGCTAAACTTTTTAACGTGGGCAGTTGACCAACTTGAGAATTATTTTTGACATAATACAATCATAAACATTAGGAAAAACTTCTTGTGGTGAAGAGTTCAGGTTTCCACAGCCTCTTGGTCATGTTACATGGTAGATTTTTCATCAGGCAGGTTGCAGGTCTTAAAACCCACAGTGATATATAATCTTGCAATATTTGCAGAACCTATGTATATTGGAACCATGGATGATGACACCCATCAGAAAGGCACACACTCCTACCAAAGAATGCCATAATGAGGTGCACCCACAAACTAGAAACATCATAGAGCATGTGTTTGGGCTGCTCAAGTCACGGTTCTGGTGTCTCGATATATCTGGTGCACCCTTGCAGTACTCACCAGCCATATCTGCACAGATGTTCACAGTATGTGCCATGCTACACAATTTGATCCTGTGGAAACAGCTGCAGCAGAATCAACACAGGGAAGAGACACACAGCCCCCCACCAGTGCTTAGGTTTCCACAGCCACACCCACAGGTGGACTCGAAGGAAGACCCCCCTGAAGCTGTCCCTGTAGGCAGATGTAGGTGTGCCCAGTATGCCCTGGCCTTGGCCAAGAGGCAAAGTACAGCATATACACTGACAACCTAGGGACTGACAACTAACTTCAACTCACATACATAGTAAAAAGGATGACAACCACACAACCTGTACCTAACCATGTATTTTCTGTGTACTACGTGCCTCAGTAGAGTCAGCCCTGAAAGAAAGTCTCTCAACTGCTGCATTGACAAGGTAAGTCACTCTCCTATAGAACAAATCTATGGTATACTAGACTATGGTAGCATATTTATGGACCTGCTGCATGTATACAAGAGAATAGAGTGGGCTACTGGGCAACTTGCAGAGATCTAACAGCTACTTGGGACAACAGGTACTCTGCCAAATACTGACTGCCCCATAATAATCATTAGGCCGCATGGCACAAAACCCCACTGCACTATGCAAGGGAAATGCCAAACAGTGGGGTCACAGGACAGATGCATGAGTCCCCTAAACCCAACACTTCTGTGTTCCTATACAACTGCAGTAACAGAGTATGTTTGCAAGGATATATCAGCAGACCACACATTTCCAGGGCTGTGACATACAACCTGGTCACATATTTTACCCACAAAACACAGGGGTCAGTGTATGTCTGTATGCTGTGGATAGTATGAGGAATTAAGCCTCTCTCTCTGGCAGCTGCAATAATCCAAAAACAAGAAGTGGCATGCAGTAAATACTTTAATGGCAAAAAAATCAGCTTAGAAACTGGTTTTGTCATCAGTTTGTTTTGGATTATTGTATTCTGCTGTATTGGATTTTAGAATATTAAGTGCTGGTGGTTGTTTGTGTGTTTTTATATATATGTATATATATATATATATATATATATATATATATATAGAGAGAGAGAGAGAGAGAGATACATGTGTGTGTGTGTGTGTGTGTGTGTGTGTGTGTGTGTGTGTGTGTGTGTGTGTGTGTGTGTGTGTGTGTGTGTGTGTGTGGGATGTATGAATGTTCCAACTTACGTGCAGAATGCTGGGGTTATCCACACCTACACATCACAACAGTTGTCTGTGCCACAAAAGGACGTAATATACACATCCACAGAACCCTGTGCCTGTGGAATGTTACCCTGTAAACAGACAGCAGTGAGCAGGTGGTGTAATGTGCAATGGTTGTAACACAGGTCTTGGAGAGGCCATATTGTCCATGGCCAATTGTCTACCTACCAAACTGCAACCAGCCAGACATGGCCATACTGGAAACTGTACACACATAGCAGGGGTATTAACAGGTATCCCATTCCTATGACATTAGAGATAATAACAGCAGCACACTGGAGCACGCTGCAGGCCACACATGCTGTGTAATACAAGGTCACTTTGTGTAGGCTACATGTACTGTGGCTGCATCCACAAATGAAGCAGACATAACCTGTGGCGCATGCAATAATTGCTGTGAGCTATAGTATATACAACTCCATAGGTATGGGGCTCTAATCTCCCAAGCAGTAACTCTGTATGTGTATATAAATATATCACCTGCAGCACTAAAGACATGCCCATCTGTGCAATGGTTAATCACTTTACAGTCCTGTGTCTAGCTGCTTTCCTCAGCAGTGGTCTTCTTTACAAAGCCTGCTTATGTCATTCATCTTAGCACTGGCTGACAATCTACTTTCAAGAAATTGCTGTGGCACATGCGATAAGGACTGTAAGCTGTAATGTGTCTTACTAGAGAAGCTTTGGTTCTAACCTCACAATAGCCAACTTGCTGTGTGTAATTATCACCCCTTGCAGCAGTACAGACATGCCTATCAGTGATTATACATTTTAAGGCCCTTTGACTACCTGATGGCCTCTACATTGGCCTTCTTTACAAAGCCTATTGATGTCATCCACCTTAACAGCACTGGCTGACAGTCTACTTTTAAGTAATCTCTGTGGCATATGTGATAAGCACTGCAAGCTGTAGTGTGTACTACTAGATAAGTAGGGGTTCTAATTTCACATCAGCCAACTGTGTGTGTGTGTATGTGCATATATATACATATATATATATATATATATATATATATATATATATATATATGTATGTATATATATATATATATATATATATATATATATATATATATATATATATACATATATTTGTTGATCCATCTGCAGGACTGTGGACAAGCCCTTATGGACAATCTCTTTTCAATGGTTATGCATTTCATGGGCAAAAGACAAGCTGCTGGCCTCTAAACACCCTCCCCAACAAGGCCTGCTGATATCATCCACCTTAAGAGTACTAGCTGACAATCTAAATTTAGATAAATTATGTGGTGCATGCAATAACTACTGTGAGCTATAGTGTGTAATAGTAGATAGGTAAGGATTCTAGTCTCCCCAGCCAACTCTGTGTGTGGTTACAGATATATCCCCTTGTACCAATATAGACAGTCCCATATAGGCTATTTCTGTGCAATGGTTATGCATTTTACACCCCTGTGACAAGCTCCAGGTCCTACATAGGCACCACTGATGTTTGCTACCATCTAGGTTTCTACAGTCAGAACACCCAGGTGACATGTATAAAGGATAGCAGACCTTCTCGTGAAGTATGTATGTATAGTTTGCCAGCTGGCCCCATTGCCCTGGACAT
This sequence comes from Protopterus annectens, assembly GCF_019279795.1. NCBI lineage: Eukaryota > Metazoa > Chordata > Ceratodontiformes > Protopteridae > Protopterus > Protopterus annectens. Next base: position 569,244,979 of record NC_056737.1, read on the forward strand.
GACCTTCTACACATATGCACCTAGGGAACCATGCAGAAATGCTGCCATACCTTGTTGATGTCATATTTCTACTGTGCTGCCATTTCTGCTGTGCTGTCATGCCATCCTGTGCCACTGTACTGCTGCCATGTGCCCATAGAATAACCACACAAACGCCTGGAACAGAAATATACACATGTCCATGATACACCTGTCATTCTGTCACATTGCCACCAGTCTAATATCATGCACCTAAGATCACTAGATGGTGTAGTGGTGCATTCATCTGACTATAGTTTTCAGGGTCATGGGTTCGACACATGTGACTGCTGTTTTACACTTGTAATAGGTGACTCTATCATCAGGCACACTGACGTTCCGCTCACCAGGCTGAACAAGGAGAAGGTCATGGTGAGCTGCCTGTTGGGCGCTAGGATCCGCCACATAACACAAGCAATAAGGTCACTCCAAGGCAAGTACAAATATGACTCAGTCATTGTCCATGCTGGTGTGAATGACCTGAGACATACCTCCCTGGACTAAATGAAAAGAGACATAGAGGAGCTCTTTGAGCATGTAGCCCAGACCGGTATGACCCTGACCTTGAGTAGCATCTTACCCTCACCAAGAATGATGCCACAATATGAAGACAAGATGATCAATTTCAACAATTGGCTTAAGTATTGGTGTCATTCAAAGGGGATCCAATGCATGTCAGCCTGGGATGACATGCTCGACAAGCCACGATGCTTCACTAGGGACGGCTTGCACCTATCACTCCTGGGCTTTCGGATATTGGCAAAGGCTCTTGCTACCCCCATAGTGCCTTTTTTAGGCAAGGCTCAAAAGACAAACCCACCTCCATAGGTATCATAAGGGATAAGAAACTAAGAGTAGTGCTACTCAACGCCAGAAGTCTAAACCTCAAGATGCATGCACTCAAAACTCTCCTTAGCATGGAGAACATCGATATCTGTGCAGTAACAGAAACCTGGTTCAAGGCTCCCAAGAGCACCCCAGCACTACCAGGTTATACCTCATACCATGCTTTTCGGCCCCAAAACTTGGACTGAACCACAAAAGGAGGGGGACTATCAATATTTGTCAAAGATACCCACACCTCCAGGTTGGTGACCCAGCACGAAGTATCAGAGACTATCCATGTGCAACTAACAGTGGGTAAAACTGCCTTCCAGTTTATAGCCTGCTACAGACCACCCTCCCAAACCCAGGAACTCTACTCGGCCTTCCTGAGAACACGGGAAAATATGAAGGTCTCTCCAAACACCATTATACTGGGCGACTTCAACTACCCAAACATAGACTGGGAGCATTACTCTAGCTCCAACACCCTAGCCCAAAGGTTCCTAGAATTTATAAACTCAAATGCTATGGAACAACTTGTTACCACTCCCACAAGAGGGGAAAACATACTGGACGTGATAATCACAAACACGGGGACTCTATGCTCCAGACCAGAAGTGTATCCCTCACTGGTAAGATCAGACCATAAACTAATCTCACTGGATATTCACATCCTGACCCCACCCCCTGCCCAGAAAACCACAGTGAAAAACTTCTCTAAAGCAAATTTCACACTCCTCAAAACCGAGCTGAAATCCTTCAAAGCCCCTGTGCCTGTGGAAAATATGGCCCAGACTGCAGAATACTTTATAAACGCATTCTATGAACACCTTCAGGAATGCATGGATCATGCAATCCCAAATAAAACAAAGACCCAATCCTCCAAAGGCAGACATCCTGTCTGGTGGGCCCCAGCCATAAACAAACTATACAACAGAAGGAGGAAGCTACTACATGATAGAGCAAAATCCCAAAAAAGGAAGGCATCTCTGATCAGTATTAGCAAAAAACTACTGGCACTCATAAAATCGTCTAAGGCCAGCTTTGAGAGAAAAATTGCACAGGACACTAAGGATAATCACAAGGCTTTCTTTAGTTATGTTAGGAACCTGGGTGGGAATTCCCAGATATGCTCAGAATTAGTCCAAAATGACAAAAAATACACCGAACCCACAGACATTGCCAACATCCTAGCTTGACAGGTTCAGCGCAAACTCCCCCCCTTCCCATCAAAAGGGCAAATATCTATCCCAGCAGAGTGCAGCCCCCCTGACATCTCAGATGCTCAGGTAAGAGATGCCCTCTCCAAAGCAAAAAACACAGCATCAATGGGACCAGACGGTGTCCCGGGCTGCATCCTACATGAACTCGAAGAAGAGCTAAACCCAAACATAAAACTACTGTTCAATCTCAGCTTTACTGCAGGATATGTACCCAAAGAGTGGCGTACAGCAACGGTGGTCCCTCTCCACAAAGGTGGTGCCTCAACGGATCCTGGAAACTATCGCCCCATAAGCCTGACTAGCTTGGTCTGCAAAGCTATGGAAAGGATCATCATGGACCTTATAAATAAAGATATTGGGGACCTACAGACACTGGATCCTACCCAGTTCGGCTTTGTTAAGGGCAGATCCTGCCTCTTAAACCTAGTCGATTTCTTTGAAACAGTCACCAAGGCCATTGATGAGGGGAAGGTGGTCCACACAGCCTACCTGGACCTCGCAAAAGCCTTCAATACAATATCCCACTCGGGCATTATAGATAAGCTCACCAGCTTAAATATAAACCCCAGTGTCACTAGATGGGTTGCAAACTGGCTCAAGGACAGAACCCACATGGTTAGAATTGCTGGAGCCATGTCAGACTCCAAACCAGTTACAAGTGGCGTCCCACAATGCTCAGTCCTGGGACCTCTCTTGTTCGGTATATATTTCTCAGAGGTACAGGCTAACACGGAAGGATTGTGGCTGACCAAGTTCGCAGATGACTGCAAACTGGGAGCCATAATCGACTCTCCAGCCGACGCAGGCATCCTCCAAAAGGGCCTCATAGAAACAGACAACTGGTGCCAGAGCCATGGCCTCAAGCTAAATGCCAAAAAGTGTATAGTCATCCCCTTTGACAAAAACAAAGTGCCCACAAATTACCACATAAGTGGTAATCCATTAAGTACTGAAGAAGTAATTAGGGACCCAAGTTGATAGCAATCTCTCATTTGACAACCACGTGGCCAAAGTGGTTAGAAAAACATTTTATATAGCCCACCTAATCATGAAGGAATTCACATCTAGATCAGGGGAGGTCATCGTGCCTCTTTACTCATCCCTCATCAGTCCCATAATTGAGTATAATGCCCCTTTTGGGATGTACCTTACCAGATACCTGCAGCAACTGGAAAGACCCCAAAAGTACCTCACCAAGAGGATCAAAGGGCTCAAACAGATGCCATATGCTGCCCGGTTAAAGAAACTCCAGCTCTACTCAGTGGCATACCGCCTGCTCAGAGGAGATCTGTGCCTGACGTATAAAGCCATGTCCAACCCGGAATTAATGGACATGCTGCACCTCAGAAAATCCAAATCCCATCGAGCTACACGCTCGAGAGACTTGAACCTCAGCACTTTAATAAATAGGACATGCTGGAGGGACAGATTCATAACCCAGAGGCTCCCTTCACTCTGGAATAAAATCCCAGTCCAGGTTAGGCAGAGTCCCTTATTGACTCTCTTCAAGAGGAATCTTGATGAGTGGATGGGGGATCGTAGGTTTACCCCAGGTATCACTTCTGTGTCACTGTTAGACAAAGGCACAGTATACTAACATTGAAAAAGGGCATAGCAAAATTAATTTAAAATGGGTGGCGAAAGCCAAACACACTCTGTCTAGGCTTATAAATGCCCTAGGGCAGATAGCCTAGTATAAACCTATGAACCTGTGAACCTATGAACTACCACCAGTCTAACATCAAGCACCTAAGATACACAAGGTTTGCTGTGTAGTCATGACACATGCCAGCACATAGTACCTGTCATGGCCCACAACACCTGCAATGACATAACAATACTGCACTACACAACGACATTGAAAGTAATATAGTCTCCCTGTGCATCAGACACATATTTGCATGTCCCTGCATCGATGGCATGGATGACAGAGATGTGTCACAGGTATCATCACATGCACAGGGTGTGGTGTGGATCTGCCAGAGGCCTAGGTTGTGCCATAAAATTGGTAGTATGTGAGTGAGTCAGGAAGGAGTGCTAGTCATATGTGCCGTGGGGAGGTGCCATGTGTGTCTGTGAGTGACCTGCATGTGACATTGATGTTTGAGGGTCTGCGTGTGCACAGTCAAGCCCAGTGCTAGCCCTATATGTGTCTATGTTGAACAGCTGAAGACCATACATGGCAAAATGAACAGTTCACGAACACGGGAACTTGCACTGTCATGAGTGGCACTGGCAGCACCATGCCCAGGGTCAGATACAGTGATAGTACCTGACAGCGACTGCTGTCTGCTGGGCCTATGACCCCCACAGGATCACCTAGGACCACGTGCCCATGGCCTGCTACATCATGGTGTGGAAAACACATTTCCCTCTGTAGTACTGGAGTTACTGCCACTACGGGGGTGTGAGTGTGTAGGGACACGTAGTCTCCCACCAGATGGTGTTGCTGACCTACGTCCATGTGCCTGATGCCCTACCACAACCAGATGTTCCAGCATAGACAATGTGCAGGCAAAGACAGACACTGTCTCAGACAACCATCTGTCCACTACATCTGTGAAATGATCCATGGCATCACCAATGCAGTGGAGGCAGTCACGGATGTCAGACTGTGCTGCATCCATGACCCTGAGCATCTGTCTGGTGGTGCACCTGGTATGTAACTGTGCCTCCATGATGGCCTGAAAAGTGGCGAGTGACCCATAATATGACACCTGTGACAGGAGGTGGATAGACAGCAGTCCTCATTTGAGCATCCATGTCAATCTGCCTGTGTGGGACCTTATCAGCTGTCTTGCTATGGACAACATCTATACTCACTGATGCCATAGTTGTCACACTGTCCTGTTTAATGTCAACACTATGTGACTGCCCAATTTCTGTAGCCTGTGGGGACTGGATATGTGTGGCATACTGACTGTGTGTGGGGACAATGGGGGCAGAAGAGGGATATCAACCACTGGGAGAGATTCAGCCCCAGACAACCCCACCTGTGTCTCACTATGGGAACCATCATCATCAGTGTCCAATGGGACACTGACATCAGGTTGTGAAGGGGACAGACTCCAACCCTCCCGGTCACCTGTGAGGAAGAAGACAAAATCAGTACATTTTTACCTGCACTATTATGTGTGGTAATCCACACAGACTCATATAGATGAGGAGCCACAACTGCATTACCAGTCATAAATCTCATCACTGATCTCATGCACAACACACAAACACACAACATATACAGACAAGGCAAGACCTTTCTAACTTGCACTTCAGCTACATCCAGTGAATGTTGCCAGTACACTACACCTGCGGGGTATGCAATATGACAGTGTATGTGATAGAACTACACATAATACCCAGTACAACTATCTTGAGAATGATATACTTGCTGTAGCATCACTGCTGCAGGTAATACCATCTCCCTATAGTGAGTGAACAGGCATCCTGGAGTCATTGCCTCCTGTATATCAGGATGTATACTTCTTTATGACTATAACTGCAAATGCGTTAGTGTTTGCACAAATACATAGCTGGGATTATCCATTGTGTGCACTGTAGTCAACTGCTCTGATATGGAACATACAACTATTTCTCTCTGGCTTAGCATAACAGTTGTGACTTGGGCTAAATGGAAGTCCTTAACATTTATATGGTATATATAAGCCATAAAACAACAGTATCACACTTACCAGGTACAGAACCACAGACTCTGGCCACATCTGATGTACCTATGAAAATGTGAAGGAGAGGGACTGATAGCAATATCAAATGTTGCACTATTATGGGGTAATATGTGCATATATCCACATGTACAGTAGCTAATGTGATACTGCCTATATTGCTGATATTCTGAGTATGTGTGCACAACTGTGCATTAAAACTACACACTCAAGTGCAGATAGGCCTGACACCCATGTACTGGTATGCAGATCCTGCCACAATGACTGATACAGTATTACACTGGTAACAAAATAAGCTTACCTAAATGCTCCTATGATGTGGATGCTGTGGCACCCACCTCCAGGATGTATGAGGTGATGGATGCCTGGAAGCTGGTGGTTGATTCTAGCCTTGCCAGGAATTCCTCTGTGGCTGTGAGTGATTGTTCAGTTGCAGGCCCTCCACCAGTGGCAGCACGATCTCTGGCCATAGCAGCTACCCTTTGACGTGCAGCATTGAGCATATTTGTGGCCATGTGTTGGACCTACTTATAGGTCCTGTCCTGATGTCCACTTCAGTTAATCACTCTGACAAAGTCATCCCACAATGCTGCATGCTGGTCAGGATGTTGTTGACCCCTTCAAAGCAGAATGTAATGATGCAGTCTGAGGTCATCCGGGATAACAGCATTCTCAGCAGCTTTAAAATAGGGCATGCCTCCTGTGATGCATTGTTCCTGAAAGACAACACGAGGGGGACACATTACAGGACCAGATACATAGGCATCCACTATGTACAGACTCTGTGCAACCAATACGGCCTGTACTATCCATGGCTCCCTCACACGTCATACTCCACAGTCTATCAACACACTACATGTGTGAATATCATCAAGATAGTAGCAACACTGGGTATGTCCATGTGTGCTGTGACAGATTCTGCTGTATACCTCTACACACATCACTCCAGTCTACTGTGGTGTGTCCCCTACAGGCAAGCTCCCACTAATATGTCATACAACCACTGTTGGACAAATAGCTGTGTGATATTACAACTATATGGGGACAGTCCAGCAACAGCAGTGTGCCACAACAACAGACAAAAATGCAAACTTGCTGTAGTATATATTCATTCTAGGCATCCCACTTCCCCACTACACAGATGCTTGCAGAGTGTAAATGTGTGCCTCATGAATGTGTTCCTTTTGGCACAAGCATATTGATGTCTGACAAATGGTTGGCCATTCATTGATAATTGTTGACGGACACAAAGGAATCTGGCTGTCACATGCCAGACCCCTCAGAAAACACATATGCTACAGTCGTATCTGTTAGTATATTCATAGTTTTATGTCGCATGGCCAATATGTATCCCCTGTCACTGAAGTTGGGCCTGTGTCCCCTATTACTTATGGCTATGACCGAATCCCTGCTGTATGGGGGTTGATGGGTATGTTAGCCATAGCTCTCAACCAAAGAGGGATGAATGTCAACAAATCAGTGACTTAGCCAGGGTACATCAGGGACAGTCAGGGACACCTGCAGAATGCCAGCACTATTTATGTGTGGCATTGACAGACTGAGATGTGACAGACAGTACATCATTTAATGTTACTGGAATGTACACCCTTACCTAGTGTCACTATGTCTAACACAGATTCAACTAGCTTTCCTACAACAACCAACCACTGTAGGAGAAAGTAACAGGGGTTGAGCTGGGATTTGACTCAAAACAGAGACAGTAGTGAGGCATGCCTGCAGCTGTTGGACAGCAGAGTATCACCAACATGTCAATACCATAGATGTATGACAGGCTTACTGTCGTGATCTCTATGCCCCATACCTCCAGCCCACCATTTGCATTTCATTACATGAGGACATCTATTATATACCTGGTAGAGTGAAGTACTCCTTTTTTGAAGAGTTCCTCAGAAAATAGCTTGCAAAACCATTGTCTATTTGAGCAAAACAACATGCAGGCCTGTTTCCCATAGGCAGTTGATTGCCTTTTGTAGGTAATGCTCATTAACAGGTAATTGCCTGTGTAACATCTGTGCTTCAGACTTGCTAATTGCATCCAAAACAGCTGGGTTGCACTTTCATTAGCCAATGACATGGCACCACAGTGCAATATTTAAGGGCCTTATGTAGGCCTTGGCCCCTTTCTTAGACATTGAGATGGACATTAGTGAGGTGTGGAGACTACAGCATCACAGAGCATAGGTACAAATGCTGTCCACTGTTGAGATTTCTGAGGTATGTCCACAGTTTTGCATGATATGTTTGGCCATTGTCCCATGACATTGTGATAATCTGGCAGTTCAATGGTAAACATTGTGGGTTGAGGTCAGTAAGGAGATGAAGAGATGTGAATGTGAGATTTCATACCCATCAGACTATACATGCTGATGCAGTAGCTACTATTTTATCAGCTCACTAGCTCTGTAGGGGAAAACTGTAAAATATGTCCCTGTCACTAGATCTTTGCCCCCCACCCTTTATGTATGTCTGTGTCTGGATCCCTTGTTCTAGGGGGTTGTGAGGTATGGTAGATCTATAGCAGCTAGCTTAACATACAGCTGTGTATGTTCCAGGCTGCAGCTGCTGCTGCAGCCTAGGATACACAGGGGGGTTGTGTAACTCTTTGGAGGACAGCAAGCTGTCCATTTAACTAAGGCAGCAGTGTCATCTGTGTCATCACAGCAGAGTCAGGGTAAGGGGGTACCTTTACAGTCCAATTGAGGCATGGGCAGAAGGTCCATCTGCTATGTAACAGTGCCAATCACAGAGTAGAAGGTGGCATATAGTTTGGCTATAGAAATATGTGCAGTGTGTCCCTACCTACAGGCCTTTGACTTGCAAACATAGGTATCAGTTAATGCAGTAGCAGCAACCTGTGTGGGTTAAAATTGCATAACTCAGTCATTACTTGCTGTGTTCACAAGAATGTAATTGATGTGCAACACACTGGATTCGAAACCAGGACTGTGGGTGGCAAAATACACTACATGCAAGGCATTTAAAAGACTGAGCTACTGAGTCAGTGCTGTTAGCAGGTGTATTTGCAAGATATATGTGCATACATACAGTCTGTGACACACGACTGCATCCATCATTATGTGCATGGTTTTCAAAGGCAGTTTGTGTGCAGCACGGTCCCATTTGTACACATGTAATTTGCTATTGCTGCCTTATCAGGTAAGTTTAAAGATGTTCCTGATAAAAGGAAACAATTACCTGCTATCAGACCTCTCAACCTCTTATCTGGACAAAGCCATAAATAAAAGTGGGACAAAGGCCCAAAAATAGGGACAATCTTTACATATTGCTCTTACAAACTTAGAATGTTGATAGAATAACAGGTTTTGCATTAGCATGTGTTTTCTGAAGGGTATGAAACGTGAAAGCCAAATGTCTCTCCTGATGTTTTAACCTCAGTCTTTGATGACTTGCCAGTACTTTGCCAGAAAAATATGATTTTTTGAAAACCAGGCCAAAAATAGGGGCAAAACTCTGGACATTCTGCAACAATCTGTACAGTTGACAGGTATGCCTGCTATCCTAGGCCTCACATATATCCATTATTATTTATTTGGCTGTGTACTGGTGTAGTGTTGCATCACAGTCCCAGGTACACACCAATTTTTCCCATTATATGTACTTGCATCTATCAGGATAAATCAGTACATTTGGCTGGAAACATCTGCTTTAATTCAGAGTTGAGTGGCCTACTGGGCTAATGCACTTTGCTGTAGTTGACAAGGGCCTGGGCTCATGATTATTTTTCTGATCTGCCTAATACTATGAGAAACACATAAGACCATTAAGGCACTTTTAAGCACTGTTAAGCAGGTTTGCATGGGTTTGCGAGACACTCCGCATTGTGGCACTCCACTTAGCTCTGCATAAATCCACACTAAAATTATAAAAGAAAAGAAAAAAATTACTGATAGGACAGTGGTGAAATGGGGGCAAGCAGGGGGAAAACATACTGACAAGCAGGTAGGGTTGTGCAGCAAGGGTGTAGGAAAGGACCATAACTTAACATTTCTTGTACAGCAACAGCTGTGCAGGTTTTCCAGAATTTGTACATGAATTTGCAGCCTCACACCCCAGAGAGAGGGGTGAGGACAACATAAATGTGTTAATTAATTAATTAATTAATTAATTAATTTCATAATTAGTTGTGTCCAGTGGACACTTGCAAAATGGACAGCTATGTATGGGGCGATTTATTTTTTGTGGAACAGGTGCCCACTTTTTTTTTTAAGGAGAGAGGGAAATGTTGGGGGAGGGATGTAGGTACATGTGGGGAGGTAAGTTGGGTAGGAGAGGTTGCATTTGCAGACATACAAGACAACTGACAGGGGCAGTGTGTGATACATGAGGGGGTGAACACCTTGGACGGGGAGGGTGTTGTGGAATCTGAGGTGCATGTGCCTCCAGACAGCAGCAGCATGACTGAAATCCCCACTCATGGACAGTCAGCAGTGCTCCTTCACTGCCCCAAAGGTGGGTGCTGGAGGCTGTGTTCCAGGGCCAGCAGGCCCCACCAGGTTGTCCAGTCTGCCCTCAATCTGGCAAAGGTGATGTTCATAGCTCCTTTGAACAATCCTGCACACCATTACCAGCAGCTTATCCTAGGTGACAACCTCCCACTACCCCTGCTCCCACAAGGATGGGTCCCATCCCCTGAGGCATTTACACTCACAGTTGGTGCAGGGACAGTGGTGAGGCACTACGTTTTGGTTCACAGACATGCTGGGACCTGGTGCCATGGTTGGTTGAGGTAGGGTAGGCAGATCAGCAGGAATTGACATACCCTGACATGCTGTGGTTATGAAGGTAAACCAGTACATATAGATGAGTTATGAACAAAACCAATGTTAGTAATAACAGCATGCCAGAACATTGGAAATAACCCCATTACAGTTCAATGCATAGTATGTGAAACACAACAATGAATAACTGAACAGTCAGTATTAACAGCATGCCAGTAACAGTTATGGCATAAAACAAACAGAATAGGTAATTCAACAAGATATGTTAATTTCCAACCATAGTAATACATAACATTAATAAGACACATGGCCCAAAATAAAGTTTATGGAACAACATAGGTTAATAGTAAACCATGACCAATATATAACAATAATAAATATATGAAGATAAGGGGTGGAGGGAGAGAGAGAAATACAGTCCATGGGCTATAATGTTGACAACAGTTATGCTATCTACTCTACAGGTCTGTCCTTTCTTTATGTGTAAATGTGCCTGATAGCTGCTGTAGCATGTACATACATCTCAAGCTATCTGCATGAGACACAATGGGCAAAGTAGTGACACCTGCAGGTACATAACTACAAAGAAGACTTGTACATCAGGTGGACCGATATAACTATCTTGGTGTACTGTGGACTTATATATTGCAATTATTTAGAGCAGATATGTTCCTTGGTTTTAATAAAGTTAACAGTATTAAACCTATCTTAATGTTTAAACAGTCATATATTTCAAAAAAAATTATGCTTTTAGGTTTTATAATGAAGTGTTTTAATTTTAAGTGAACCAATTGACTAATTTATTGTTTGTGTGATGTGATTGGCTGGCACTGTGTATATATAATGATTGTTTTATGGTGATTTTATTAGTATTGTAAAAGAGTGTTGACTTGAAAGCTTTACAATAAACTTTATGGTGTGAATGTTCATGCCTTGATTTACTCTATTTGGTATATTTGGATTATTAAGGCACATTCAGCTGTTGGCTCTACTTGTTTGGTAGTTTTGATTTGGCTTATTGCTTGGGTGGAGTAGCACGTCCTGACCTCTAGCCAGCCAACTATTTTTGAATTGACAATGAGTGGAACAATGATGAAATACATCATGATGGTGGGTGTAAATCTGTTTACAACATTTTCCTCTGGTTCTAGATTCTCCATAAGTGTAACTACTACTTCTATTGCTAAAAGAGAAGACTGTTTACATAAAATGCATGAACTGGAGGTGTTAGTGCAAAAATACAAAAGACTGCAATGGCAGAGACTGGCTTTCTCATCTTATAAAGATATGGAAATTACACCTAAAGAGCTGCGAATCACAAAGATGCTGACTTATAGCAACAAATATCCAGTTCTGTTGAAAAGATGTCAAGAACTTAGGGTCTATATTACAATGACGAACACTTAAATATTCAAATCTGTAAAGGTCGACCTTTACAGATCGAACAGTTAAACATTCAAAGTTGCAAAAAAACAAATTAAAAAAAATACAATGAAAAGGTTATAGCAGGGGGGTAAGCCCCCCTGCACCCCCCACACCCCTCACTACTTAAATATACCAGCTCCAAGATCACACTTCAGTGAACTACAGTGCAGAAATGGGAAATTTCCCATTCCCTACACTGTAGTGCGATCTTGGAGTCAGTATATTTAAGTAGCAGGGGTGTGGGAGATGCAGGGAGGCTTGCCCCCCTGCTTAAACCGTTTAGGTTTTTTTTTCACTTGTGATTTTTTTTTTTTTTTAATTTTTAAAGAAATTCGAATGCTTAACTGTTTGATCTCTAAAGGTTGACCTTTAGAGATTTGAACATTTAAGCATTCATGGATCTAATATAGACCCAAAAACTTAACTTGCAGACTAGTATGCAGTGTATGATAACGATGAATGATTTTTTTCAAGAAATTGAGCATGACCTTAGAAATGAGATTGTCTCTAAGGAAAGCAAACTTATGATGTGTGAGGAGTTTAATAACAACACAAGATTATCAAAACATTTTGGACAGGTTAAAGAATTTTGAAAATAACCTGAATTCTGTTAAGAAACACAAGTTCATAAGGGACAGTAATGATTTCAAAAATGGACGCATTTTTTTTGTGGCCAAAAGAAACAACTAAACCCACCCGTATTCCCACTAATCAATGCACATCTCCTTTTTTGGCTGTGCAAACTTCCATTGACATCAATGGTATATATACTACAAGGAATGTGGTAGAGACATCATCACAAGGAAATGAAACTATGCACATAGGGGAATCTGTTGTGGCACTCGATTCCTTTAGTAGTGAGTTGGGACAGAATATTATTGCTGCTACATCGGGAAATGTTACAACATCAGTAAATAAAAAGCCACAGAGTGATTTAGAAGTAGCTGGTACTTCGAGCAATGCTTTTTTAGGAGCAAATAAAATACAACTGCAGCTACCCTTGCAGGTTTAACTGAGAGGCAGAGAGTGAAGCCAACAGAAATGGACTTCACAGAAGAATGCTATCTATCAATAAAAAGAACTTGGGGCAATACCGAAGGTAAGCTCAGTGACATGGAGCAGGAAAGTTTGATTGGGCATACTGTTGTTAATCTATCTAACTGTGTTTTTACTGTGGCAGAATTGAAGTTGTTAGATAAAGGTTTATTCTTTATACCTTCCATCAATGGTATGTTAAGTGATTGTCTTACTGAGTTAAGAATGTTTATTAGAAATATGGATTTAATATTGTTGTTTAAGAATGATAATAGTGATGTATGTGCACTAAAAAAAATAGCACATTTGTGCCTGTTAGCTCCGCAACTGTTGAGTATTTTTTTAAATGTGTGAGAATGATATGTATGATTTATTTTTCAAGGGTAAAGCTGACAAATACTTTAATCTCAATGAAGAAGAGGGGAAAGCGTTGTTTGATTTGTGTGCTCTAACTGATATAATACTTAAACCTGCTGATAAGTGAGGTAAAAAAGTCATTATGAATAGTGATAAATATAATGATTTGATGCTTAATTTTTTGGAAGACACACATACTTTTAAAGTCATAAGTACTATTGATTTGAATAATATGATATATAGAATTAAAGCTGACTTATATGACCATTTAATGCAATTAGCTATTACCCCAGAGCAATACAATTATTTATATATTGAGCATCCTGTTTGCCCATTTATTTATGGACAGCCCAAATTTCATAAAAACTTAATTGATCTCCCCATGAGACCTATTGTCTCGGGGAACCAGTGGGCTACCATGACTATATCTAAATACCTAGATAAACAACTAAAACTCCTACTGACTTATAGTAAGGCATTTATAAGAGATGCAGATGATTTTTGGATTCCCTAGGTGCATTCCTAGTTGATAAGGACTTAGTGGAAACTTCTTTTGTAACTATGGATATTAAGTTCCTATTTACCATGATCCCTAATAATATAGGGACACAGTATGTAAGGGAGTTTTTGGTTAAACATAGTAATTACACATCTCATAAGATTTCACATATATGCTCCTTATTAGAGCTCATTTTGAAAAATAATGTCTTTACATTTAATGGGAGTATACATATATATATATATATATATATATATATATATATATATCTAATAGCATTGGGAACTCCAGTAGCTAATAGCTACACTAATATTGTATTGGCTAGATGGGAAGAGTTATATATCTGTGACACCAGGTCAAATGGCTTTAAACATTGTGATCCTATATTTTATAAGCACTTTGTAGATTATATTATATTGTTATGAATAAGTACCAGCCGTAACTTTGATTTGTTTGTTGAATATCTACATGGAACTACAGATTTTCTTTGTTTTGATGTTCATTTTTCAGTCAGTGAGATGAACTTTTTGGCTGTGAGACTACTTAAGACCAATGGTATGATACAAACCTTTATACACAGGAAAGATGTACAAACCACTAGATATGTACATAATATAAGTATGCACCCTAGACATGCTTATAGAGGTATTGTGAAAAGAAAATTTCTATGAGCAAGTTGACTCAATACAACAGAGAATGACTTTACATCTGAAATTAGGAACATGACTAGTGATTTTACTTACAGGAGTTATGATAAAGAATTGTTAGGACATAATGCTGAGTATGTTATGTCTGAATGTTGCAATTCAGCTAGACCTTATTTATGTAGAGCTAATACCCAGGCTTTCATTAATGTAGAAAAGACAACTAGGAAACATGACCTGGGTTATGTGATGAGATATAATACACATTCCGGCGAAATACAAAATATCATTAAGAGAAATTGGACCATTTTACAATCTGATGCTGAGCTTAATAAGATAGTAGGAACCATACCCTTCTTTGTTTTCAAGAAGGAGAAGAACTTAAATCAGCTTTTATTTTATAAAGATATTAGCTCAAAACAACAAATAGCTCAGGTGCATACTAAGAAAACAGTCCTGTGTTACAACTGTGTGTTCTGTAAATATATCAACACTGACATAGAGTTCACACATCCTATTCTTAAGACAAAGTTAACTTTTTAGAACATTTGCAACATGTACAAGTGAAAATATGATATACTTAGCGAACTGTGAGAAATGCTTATGTTTTTACATAGGCAAGACTAATTGTAAATTGAAAGAAAGGATTGCCTCACATTTGTTAGAAATTCATAGAGGGGTAGATACCAATCTCCTAACTAAACACATTATGGAGAATGGGACTGACCACACTTTTAAGTTTAGAGTACTTCAAAGAATATATAAGAACCAAAGAGGGGGTGATATTATTAATGTTACTGAAAGGCTGAGTATAAATGAATCAATTATTTTAGAGCAGATATGTTCCCTGGTCTTAATAAGGTTAATAATATTAAAACTATCTTAATGTTTAAACAGTCATATATTTCATAAAACAATTCTTATGGTTTTAAGTTTTATAATGAAGTGTTTTAATTTAAAGTGAACCAATTGACTAATTTATTGTTTGTGTGATGTGATTGGCTGGCACTGTGTGTATATATAATGATTGTTTTATGGTGATCTTACTAGTATTGAGAAAGAGCGTTGACTCTAAAGCTTTACAATAAACTTTATGGTGTGGATGTTCATGCCTTGATTTACTGTTTGATATGTGGAATACTGATATACTTTTACATATACCTCTGATTCATGTTTAAGCACTGCTAAGCACAGTGCCATGCAAACCCGCTAAACAATGCTAAAACTTGACCTTTGAATCACAAATTAGATGTATCCAGTTTCTATTTTTAGATGTCTGGTATGTGTCGATTGCTAAACGTTAAAAACAAAATAAAAAAATTAAATACATTGCTATCCTGCATTTGGACAGTGCAGGGGGTTTGTTACTCATCTGCATACACAGTTAGTCACCCTACACTGATTCAATAACCATTTTCCATAGCTCTCCCTCAGCATTGAGACATCATTAATATGCATGGCACGCTACCGAGGGGGAACCGCATACACGGACATGGCAACTTCTGTGTAGGCTCTATACTATGCTTACACAGAATTTATTAAACCTGTGGATAAACTATTTTCAATAATCCAATGATGGACTCTCAGAATATAGATTAAAACATGATAGTACTACACCAGCTTTTTTATGGCACAATAGTACTCCTTTAGAAGAAAAACAAGCATTTGTTTAAAATGTAGTTGTCACACTGTAATACTAATTGAACATTTCTCTAACTAGGGCAGCACCCCTCTCAAAAGAAAAATCAGTAATATTTAAAAAAATAAGTGTCATATTGTAACATTAATCAGACCTTTCATTTGGCATTAAAGGAGATTAAGGGTATCATTTTACATTTATCCAATATTCCTGCATAATTTAGCATAGTGGTAAGAGTATTGTTGCTTATCTTTCTGATAGTTATTTGTATGCCAAATTATTCTCTAATGATTATGAATGACCATGGGGGCACTGTGCCCTGTGGTAGATGTACAGTTTGTTACTTGATTTCCAAAAAATATATATATATATGCTATTAATAATATGATATCAGGGCAAACACATTTGTAGGAGTTGTGCACTGATTTATTCTGCTCAGTGCCCCTGTAAATTGCTTATGCAGTTGAAACCAACAGGGATTATGGTAGAAGAATCAATAAACAGTTAAGAAATGATGTGGATATACTAAAAGAAATTCCATTAGCAGTAATGCATAATGAATATCATAGGTATAATGTTATGAATTTAAAATGACTGTTTTGGAAGAAATGAGTTGCAATGCCAGGAATATAGTATAGAAGAAGTGAATGCCAAAGCATGTGATATTTTCAGTTTAAGGTAATTATTTTATATTAAAGTTTAATACACTCTTACCTACTGGCTTAAATCAAACTTGTAATTGAAAATTATTATATTCTTAATTAATTGTATTTATAATGAGGCCATTTCCTAATGCTATTTATATGGTGACTGTTTTATGTCTGTTATGTTTTTATCTTCCCTAGAGGCACCAGAGGGATAATTTGCATTTGTGGAAAGTGTCACTTTTTTCAAGCTTTACAAATTATTTGAACTACTACCTCCAATAATTTTACAGGGCATACAAAACTACTCTATAATAAGGCAACAGGAAAGTGAACTTCATCTGATCAGGCTGATTATAATCTACCAAAGGACCCACAACTACCAACCTATAGCCCCATTAAATACAGACTATAAAGTTTCTGCAAAATTGTTAATAATTGTGTTATAAAAGTTATTCAAGTAATATTGTAGCTGTACACTTTATTCTATGATGCCATATTAGTTAAGCTAAAATAATACTGTAGGCAACTATACCATACTTTAAAGATCATAATCCTAATGCTAATAAAAAGTCAGATATTATTGCTACAACTGCATCAAATTTTTAACTTTTCACAATTCAACCTGTCATTGTATCTGACTACACATTATAAACTCCTGTACATCAACCCCCATTTCTGTTAACAATAAAGGAAAATATTTACCACACAGCAAATAGGAGTGCAGTTACAATGTCACTATTTCCAACATTATACAATTTATTGATATAACCTTTAGATACAGCCTTACAGCAAAGGTTGAGTATTTCTGGTAGTAATGTGACTCTTAGATGTTGAATACATTGTTCACTGTGAGTCAAACTCTTACAAATATCAAAATAAATAAATAAATAAATGAGCATTTATCCTGTTGTCTCATATGCTTAACTCAATGCTACTAAAGTCAGAATAACATTTTTGTTCATAAAAATTCTTCAGTGGGTTATTTATAACTAAAGTGATTCTAATTTCTTCTTTCTTAAATGTATTTAGCTTTATTCACTGATTAGGTGGGCTGCTACAAAACTCTCTTCAATCACACCTGGGATTTTATGTAATTACACAAATACATACCATTCATACTAACAATATAACTAAAAGTGATATAATACATTGTCTACACTGAATCTGCAAACATTTCAAACTTCACTGACATTAAAGTCATTTAAGTTTATTTAAGATACACAAATACTTTAAAATAGAGACTGAGTCACTTTTAACTGTACAGATTTTTGCAGAATGCCCAGGTTTTTGCCTCATATTTTTGGTCTGTTTCTTTTAAATTCATCGTTTTCTGGCAAATCATTGGCACATGAGTGATATCAGAAAAATAATGACAGACATTTGAGTTTCAGACTTTATACCCTTCAGAAAATTCATGCTAATGCAAAACCTGTTATTCTATCAACTTTCTAAGTTTGTAAGAGCAATATTTAAAAACCATCCATATTTTGGGCCTTTGACCCCCCCCCCCCATTATTTATGGCTCTGTCCAGATTTTCCTGCTGTAAGAGGTTGACAGGTATGAGACTGACATTGCTATAAATAACTTGTAAAGAAGTTATGACCATACTAGAACTAAACAAACTCTAGGAGACCCCTGGTCTGATAAGTAAATAATCAAGAGTAATGCATGGGTAATTACCAATGAAGGTCAGCTATAATAATGAACAAACATTCTAAAGAGAGATAATAGCTACATCTAAATCAGCAGAAGGAAACTAAAATACGTATGTTCAATCAATGGAATTAAGCAGGCTTACTTTTACAGGATTATCCATTGCAATGATAACCTCTACACTTATAAACTTCCTTCAGGTGCTGGAATATTTTTCTTCTGCAGATGATATAGTCCTAAGCAATTTGTAAATATTGGAGAAGGCTAATTCAAGGGCTGGATCCAGGTTACAGAATGCCCTTTTCTGAAAGCTAGGTTAAATAGCTAGCTTACAGAATGTCCTTTTCCCCAAAGCTATATTAAAGGGTGGTCAGCACAGCTCCATTACCCAAGCTGTTAAAATGAAAGACATAGGAAATCATTTTCATGCTAAACTTTTTGCTGTGGGCAGCTGACCAACTTGAGAATTATTTTTGGCATAATACATTTATAAAGCAGGAAAAATTCTTCTAATTAAGAGTTCAGGAGGTTTCTACAATCTCTTGGTCATGTTGAATGGTAGATTTTTCTTCACTCAGGTTGCAGGTCTTAAAACCCACAGTGATAGATGTTCTTGCAATATTTGCAGAACCTAAGCATATTGAACTCACACTCTACTACAAAGTTTAGTCAACTATTCATTAATAACTAAATGACCACCCTAGTATATAGGAGAAACATGCTAGCACATATTTCATGTATGCATATACTCATAATGTAAATTCTAAATCTATGATAGAGTAGTTGAGATTATGCTAATAAAAACAGGCATTTCTCCGGCATACCAGTTACCTTATACTACAAAATGGTTGACCTGTGCAGATTAACCTGCATCTAACATTCATTGTTCCCATCTGGACATGGGAGTACCACAGCAATATCAGCTATTATCAGTTTAACTAAAACAAAGTTGTTTGCATTAGCCCTTACAGGTAACTGTCAAACTACATTAAAGACACTTTTAGTACTCTTATTATACAATAATCATTTGATATTTATAGCAAAATAGCACTAGAAATCAAGATTAGTTTATGAAACACATACAGTTTAATGCTTATAGTAAAACAACACTAGAAATCAGGATTTGTTTATGGAACACTTACAAGAACATCATTTGTTCACTTTGTAATTAGTCTATATTGTCTATCAAATAATATTTTTTCAGAGGGCTTGTTGGTATCCATCTTTTATAACATGGAAACCAGACCAATGTAATATGTGCTGAAATGGCTATTATCAAATAGGTGGTTAGTCTCACATATGGTGGCTATGCCCTTTGACTTGATCATAGTGACTAGTCTAAAGAAATATGAAATATGCTCTCATTCAAAGACCTATGAAAAATGTTTGCCCATCATTACAGATTTAACTCCTTCATTGATACTAGGCATGGGTCACCTAAAACAAGATTAACAAAGCAAACTTTTTATACTTGCAACTATGATATCAAAAACTATAATCACATCTTAATGAAACTGAATGCTGCGCCATGACTTTCATATAAAAGTTTGGTGGTGAACTTGTCAGAGTCTATCTCATTTAAAACTAAGACTTATTAATTGACTGGTGGGCAGATGGGTTATTTTTTATTAATGCTTCTTCCTTTCAACCACATTGTTAATTCAAAATATTTTAATTCATCTTTGTTACAAAAGTTCTCTCATTTTTATCTATCTATGAGGAAGTAATATAAATTGAAAAAATGTAAAACAAGGATAGCCCTATCAGGATAATGTGCAATTCAAGTGTTTGCAGGTATTTTCCTTTAGAATAAATCACCACCTGCAATTTTTTGCACCTGGTAATTTGTCTGTTGCCTATCAGCTTCATACATTCATGTCTGCTGATGCCAAGATATATTACAATGGATTTTTTTCTCTCCACTCTAGTAGTGAATCAAGCACAGAACATCAGGTTAGACTGAAAAGACCTCTGCTAACTAAAGCCTTATATTTTTTCTATTGAAAAGGACACAATGTATTTATGCATTTGTTTAAATTTGTTGGGTGGTGTAGAAGACTAATCTATCAAGGTCCATTTCAGGTTTAAACTGGTAAAAAAAGAGATTACTTCAGTTAAGTGAATTTAATACAGTTGTTGGAAAGCATAAAACTATACAATAAAGTGATTTGAACATACATCATAACACAAAAAATTAAGTACAGACAACTGAATATAACCCAAAGGCTTGAAATATGGATAAGATCACACATTTCTGTAATGTGAAACAGGGGAGGGGTTAAATATAAAGCTGGCTAGTTATACAACAGAAAATTAACTACTTCACTGGTAACCTTGACAGAATATTTTATACAGCTTTTTTGTTTTGTTTTGTTTAAACACCTTTATTAAATTATCACTAAAGGGACAGGCACACATACATTAATAGAAAAGAAAGCAAACCATAGTAGCACTATTTCCATTCACACACATTACATATTACATACATTTTTTAGCTTTTATAACAACTGTCTTTCAATCAAACATTACATAAATTGTTCAGTTCATGCCTTCCATAAACCTGATATCTGTTCCTCTACATTATTCTACATGTATTGTTCCCACAAAGTCCATTTATTTCTGGGTAATTTGCTCCTTCACTTTTCTAAAGATGTCTTTTCTGATTCTTTTATCTGGTTTATAATATGCAATACTTCAGAGTTAGTTTGGATCTTGATTTTTATCTTCTAGTAATTGCTTTTTGGCAGCCAACAGAATTCGTCCTCGGATAAGTTATAAGCAAGGCAGAATGGAATGTGTTACTCTTTTTATTGAGGAGTGATGGTAAGTTAATGCTGAAGCCTGTGCTAGGAATGGAGTCCTGGAACATATGTATTCAGATGATTGTGTTATCTGACCAGTACAACTGCTGTGGACATTTAACATCATCCTCAGCAAATAACATATTCAACTGGTCTAACCTAAGCATATGCAGACTTTGCATGGCTTTCTAATCATCCATATCCACAAAAGAAATCTTAAATGGTATGGAGAGAGTGGACATTTTAACAGATCACAACATTACTACCTATGTCCACACAGAGGTGAGAAGTGGGACACTGCTCTGCATCTGCTGTGCATATAATTTAAAAGCCTTCATTTAGATGTGCACTATCATGTTGTTTTGACATATTAAAGATAAACAGTGTGCCTGTAGATAGCACTGCCATGCAACATTTCATTCTATCTCCCTTGGAAATATGCAGTGCATTCATGACTGATTATACAACATATGTTATACTGCTGAAAGTGAGACTGTTAATGTCATGAACATGCTTCCATGTGTTGTCACCTCACAGCAAGAGCTTCTCCAGTTCGATTCTCAGCTGGGGTGCCTTCTGTGTGGAGTCTGCATGTCCTCCCTGCATTCTTGTGGGTTTTCTCCATGTGCTCTGGTTTCCTCCTACGTTACAAAGACATGCGTCTGGAGTGTTTCTCCCTGGGCCTCTGCTGAAAATTGGCTTTGTTCCAAGTTGGACTTTCCCAGTTAACAAATGTTAAAAATAAAATAAATATATACATACATAAATATATATATATATATATATATATATATATATATATATATATATATATATATATATATATATATAATATGTGTACATGTTTGTCTGTAGAGAACTTTTGCCTAATGCCTTGTACAGACAAATGGGAGACAGGCTGTAGACATAGGCTTACTACCAAACTGCACAGCTCTAACTTTAATCCAGGCATACATTCTCACGTACATAACAGCAAGTTTGGTGGTTGAACATTTCATAGTTAGTCATCTGGGTGTAGCTGTAACTATACCTGTCAACTCCCACATGTGTCTTGGAAAATAATTTTATACTGATACAACCGAGTGGCAAGAATTCAGGCTCCGAAGACACTTTACATCACAGACCTAAATGAGTCTCCAATCAAAACAATGACACATTTTAAATATCTTGAAGTCTGGTTAGATCAATTTCCGAACTTTTATATCACATTCAAAAAACACACAGCAAAAGAAATGTTCTAGTCCTCTGAGCCAGACAAATCATCATCTACCTTTCAGCCTCAGAAAAGTAAGCAAATGGCAAAAGAATACAGCTAGCATAATCAAAATATGGTCTACCCATAACTGATGAAGCAGTAAAAAAACGTATATAAAATCTCCAATATAATATGCTACTTCATTGCAAACTTGCCAACACAAGAACATCCCTGGCTCACACTATCCAGTGTTCAATGGCTTCCAACAAAATAGTGAGCAGACCTTTTGCTTGACTTAGTACTTCACAAAACCATAGACCCCCACAGCATTTTCCCCGAGCAGAGAAAAATATCAAAACATCTCTGAAGTCTTTTAAAAACATCTCCTAATCTAATGATGTTATTAACCAAACTACACTACTCTAACCATGCATTCCCTACTATTGGGCTTAAATTATAGGAATCTCTTCCAGTACTGCTAAAAGACCTTTTGATTTCAGACAACAGCTCATAAATTTTCTGCACACACAAGTCAAATATCAATACCCACAGCAGGATGTAGCACATAAGCCTGAACAACTGCAGTCTACTTCTTCTTCCATAGTAAATATAATTCCTTTTACCCAGTACTAGAAACTACGTTTTCCCACCCTTTTCCTCAGCCTCCATTCTGCATTCTTTCCCCTCCAGCACTTTCTCTCTCACTCTTCTTCACCCATGAAGTTTCCCTACCTCCATATCTCTTTTTTTTGTTACAAATGGCTCCTGTTGTATAAAGTCTAATAACATAACAATGTATATATTACTGTTTTACCTTTCTCATTGCATCTATTTTTTTAAATTTTTATGGTGGTCATCTGGATTGTTTTTGAAAATGTCCAGTGAAACCGGCATAGTACCCCCAAAAACAAAATTAAATTAAATAAAAAATAATTTACCACTTATTTATAATTAGACCATTCAGTCCCATTATAACCAACTATGTCACATCATTAGCTAAGCCCACTGGTACACAGAAGCCAATAAACTGCTAATACGAAGCCTGAATCTAGGACTGGCTTTTTGTCTTTTGTACAACGTGAACGAGACTGATAGGGCTGGACAGGGGAAGACAGAATGAAACTGATATGCAGGCTGGAGTCTTAGTTAGTTTCCTGTTATGGTTTTTGACAGTAGGTGTTGTTTGTAAATACTAGGACTAAACTTTAAATGAGTAACAACATCTACTTATTTGCAGCAACCCTTCTCCAAAGCCTTTTGTCTGCATCTCTGCTGTGGTTCAGTGGGTCTGTACAAATCAATGTTGATATTTACTTTCTGGAAGCAGCATCACAAGCAGCTTAAAGCACACATTCTCATAATTTGAGCAGTGCTTTTAAGATAATTGGCAAATAGAAGTGCAGATTTGTCGGGAAATATATGGCAGATTGGGATTCCATGCGTTGGAGCCAAGTGTAATCCATTGTTCTCTAACGTTAACATACCTCACAACTTCTTTGCTTAAGGATTCAGGACAAAACCAGAAATAATGGTGGGGGTGAGAGACAAAATCAGGGACACATTTTTTAATTTTTTACTATTATTCGAATAAGTATGAAAGTCTAATTCTAGTAATATTAGGCAAAATATGGGACAGCTGAGAAGTATGCATAGTAACCATATACATTTATTCATGTCTTGGGGCAAAGTGTGATCTACTGTTCTCTAAAGTTAACTATATGCACTTATGAGATGCTGTTGAAAATTTGGAGTAATGGTGCTTCCTCTTGAAGAGTAACTTTATTAGGGAAGTTTCCATATATGACAGCGAATGATCATATAGCTGACTGATTTACAGATTTATCATCAATGTGTTTATTGTAGAAGTTGAATATTACAAGCCAAATGTGTCCCTTTAATATATGGAGCTGGTATCTTATATAATGCAATGCATTACTTACTGCTTTTATTTAAAACAAGATACTGTGTGGCAGGTTCTTCTTGGCTGCATCAAGATTTAAATGTTTGATCTGAACATTTCTATCAAAATAATGCATGTGTAAAACATGATGCCATCATGCAGTGTTGTTTTTAATCACATTTGAAATTTAGTGTCACAGGTAAGCAGTCTTGTTTTTGATTGGCTTCACTCTGCACACTGTTACCCCTCTGCAGTTATCATTGGGCAAGTAAACTTTGCCATATTCTTAAGCTAATTTCTAATTATGAATATGGACCTGCATTACTAATATGTCATGTGTCTCATACGCTTACATTTAATTTTGTTACTTTTGTTTTTTTAAGCTGGTTTTTCTGGTGGCATCCCACAATCCAACAAAGTGTGTGGGGTTATGCTAATTAGGTGTCCAGTAGTTTGGGCCAGGCATATCTGTTTTTCAAGAGCCATTGACCAAATTTTTGATGTTTGCACCTTGAGAGGTATACTTCAGTCATGTCAATTACTGTATCTACTATGTTCTGCTTTGTCTGGGTATACAATCATGGTAGGCATGCCCTGGAATACTCTTATTTGTTGAGTCACTATCATGTGTGGGTAGGAAATAGCTATCTTCAACAGTGGGATATTATGTTATGTCTTCTTACTTACTCCTCAACTACATCACCAGACAGATTCCAGATTTACAGGCTATATCCTACATGTTTAGTAGGCATGCAACTGTGGAGATGAATTTTACAGCCTGAGATGAACAGCGGTTCTGCTTTCATGACCTATACCTGTCAGTATGACATTTAAATTCAAAATACTGGCATTAAATAGTATAGGAGGGGTGACTTGTCTTAGGAGTGAATGGAAAATGTACATTACTACCTTAGGTAACTGCCAACATCTGCTACATGATTAATTAGGCTAAGGTATTTGCCCTTATGATGATTAGAAGCAGTTGTGGGTTCAATACAGCCCACCATTAATGTGGTTCTTTCTGTGTTAGCTCCCTCACATGTTTTATATCATCCTTCCAATGTGGACATTTGAACCATATTTTCTCCACTTGAAACATTTTTCTCCAAGACCTTGGCATGTATTCAAGCCACTGATTCCCAACATTGCCTGTGATACCAGCTCTGAAAATTTAGATTGTCCCTATTGGTCTCCTCATACATACATTTGGTAGAGGGATCCCTTTCTTTTGTGGTTGTGTCCCTCTAACAAGATAAAAATCATGCACTTTACCCATTTCCTCAGCAGTGTTACACTCCACTGAAGGTATTTACCAAGGTTGTTGTGTGTGGTTTTAACAAACAGTGCTTGAACTATAGACATTTTATTATTACACTCTTGATCTGTTAGCCAGATTCTCATGCCTCCAGACAAGTAGCTTTTCATGAAGCCTGCAGCATTCCAAAAGTAGTGACATGACTTGACTCAGGCAAAGTAAGTAGCTATTTTTGGAATAAAATCACTAATACTACCCTCTACCTCTCGTCCTTTAATATAAGCTTCAGGAGAAAGTTTAAAACTTTCAGAAGCAGCTTTTTAAAGTTTACAATAATTTAGTCAAAATTTGGCAATTTATATTCGACATACACTGCCTTACTCAAGAACAGAGGAGTTGAAAATCTCTCACATTGCCCCTGCTTAGCATGGTCCTGATTGCACATAAATTCTCTTTGTTGCTTAGATGTGTTTTATTTCCAGTTCCAGATTTATTTCAGTTAAGACTACATTCTGATGTCAGCTAGTGATGGCGTAAGTCACTTTACTACATGCCCTGCGCTCATAGCCACCATCCAGCTGTTACAAATGACACAATCTTAAATGCAGTCAAGGCATCATCTTATCTTTAGTCATACCATCCAACTAAATTCTTTTCAGTTTACAGTCTATCGTCAGCTATGATCCTAACATTTTTGTAAAGCACAACCAAACTGCCAATGAGGCTTATCTAGCTATCTTTAACAAAACTGTTCTAACTAAAGAACAAAACAGTTTATTTACACAAAACATAGAACTACTGTAACAAGACAGAGGAATCAGACCCCTAAACCTTGTAGCCTGCAGTATTTCAGCTTTGCAAGTTCTTTAGTTAAAAAAAAATGAACTTACAACAAAGTGATTTTAAATAAATCAAATGCAAATTTTGATTACTTTTTTAGCGATGGATAATTTTTTTTTAATTTAAAAATATAGCCAAGATGTTTTCTCAATCCAGGCATTCCACACAGCTCATTTTGATTGTTTCCCAAGTACTCTGACTAAAATAATAAAATAACTGATGTGCAAGGTGTACTATTATCCATGTACCTTGTGGTTGCAAGAAATACACACTTTTTGGGTGAAAAAATGTTTTGCAGGTTATACAAGTTCAATTCACAATATATCTAACTCAAGGATCACTTGCATAAAATTAGACCTGTTAGTAACAGCCTGAATTTAATTGCTGGAACCTGTGTTCTGAGAAACTGCTTTCCAGTCTATCTGAAAATATACAGAGCTGAGTATATATTTTTTTGGGTTTTAGAGTTTGTTAATTGTTGCTTGGATCTCTGACTGTGTCTCCCTTTTCCTGAGAGCTGACTTTCAATCTATCTGCAAATATACAACACGGAGTATATTTTTTTTGGTTTTAGAGTTTGTACAATCTATCTGCAAATATACAGAGCTGAGTATATATTTTTTTGGTTTTAGAGTTTGTTAATTGTTGCTTGGATCTCTGTTGAAACTGTTGTCTCCCTTTTCTGAGAGACTGCTTTCCAATCTATCTGCAAATATACAGAACGGAGTATATTTTTTTGGTTTTAGAGTTTGTACTGTTAGTTTTTGCTTAGATCTCTGTTGAAACTGTTTTCCAATCTATCTGCAAATATACAGAACGGAGTATATTTTTTTGGTTTTAGAGTTTGTACTGTTAGTTTTTGCTTAGATCTCTGTTGAAACTGTTTTCCAATCTATCTGCAAATATACAGAGCTGAGTATATTCTTTTTGGTTTTAGAGTTTGTTAATTGTTGCTTAGATCTCTGTTGAATCTGTTGTCTCCCTGTTCTGAGAGACTGCTTTCCAATCTATCTGCAAATATACAGAGCTGAGAATATTTTTTTGGTTTTAGAGTTTGCACTGTTTGTTGTTGCTTAGATGTCTGTTGAAACTGTTATATCTCACCCACCCTCCTTATTTTTGGCTTGTAGTTTAAATTTGGTGGCTTTTGCAGTTGCCCACCCCACTGTAGATTTGAACTGGGACACTCCGCCAGTACTATCTCTTTATCACATTCACCTAATAAACTCTTTCTGCACTTGCTTTTAGTCCTTTTTAATTTAATTGCATTTTTTAAACTGTGTTTGGTCTAATATTGCTACATACTCAAGTGTACTAGCCTGCACTGCATGTGAATTGTTTTTACTACTGTTTGTGCTCCTTTTCTGTAAAAAAAAAAACTGTAAGCCTGTTTCCTACCTTTCGTGTAACTAGTGTTCCAGATACAGATTTGCTGTATCCAGGACTGTATGTAAGCTTCTGAGTCCCCCAAGCCTTTCTGTGTTGGAGGGAAGCCTTCTAGCTTATCAGTGGGAGTGGTAAGCACTAGGTAACCTGTCTACCACATAAGAAGTGATTCTGGCCCAGAAATTGTAGTTATTGGCCATTTGGGCAATCTGTTCCATCTCTCTCAACTTTCTGATTTGAAAGCCTGCATTTGCACTTGTTTCTATCCTGTAACTCGTCTAGTGCAGATACAGATTCTTAGTTTTAGCACTTCAATTTGCTTATTCATGCTCAGCACTTGTTCAGAACTTGTAAGCACTAAATAAGCTACTAATTACTATAGCACTCAACCTTCCTCATTACCTAGAGGAAAACAGTTTTTGTACTTACTTTTTTCACTTGCTTAGAGAAAAACAGCTCTTGTACTTACTTTCCTCACTTGTCTAGAGGAAAATAATTTTTATAAGACATGTCTAAGGGTCAGCGTCCAGTGTTCTCTCCTGCCTATCTGATGAATCTGGGCATCTTGAGGCAATGTAGAAATTGCCTCATGTAAACAGACAACCCTCTCCTCCTACCACCCAACACTACAACCTGTGAGAGATGCACTTATCTAGCCAAACTGGAGGTAAAGCTCTCTCCAACCAAGACTGAACTTGACAGTCATGAGGAGAAGGTAAACATTTGCACCACACCACACTCATCACATAGTCTCACTAAATCTACACCACCAAAATCCACACATAGTAACACAAAAACATTTGTGGAGGCTCTCAATAATAATCTGTCTAAGCAACAGAGACCTCCAAAGCAGAAACGCAAACAACCTCCATTCCCCAACACAACCCAAATGACACATAGCCCACAAACTCAGTGTGCCACTCAACCACAGCCAATAAGGCAAAACAACGTACCCAACACACTAGTCATAGGTGACTCTATAGTCAGGCACACTGATGTCCCACTCACCAGGCTAAACAAGGAGAAGGTTACTGTCAGCTGCCTGTTGGCTGCCAGAATCCACCACATAACCCACGCACCCAGGTCACTCCACAACAAGTACAAATATGACTCTGTCATTGTCCATGTTGGTGTGAATAACCTGAGATGTACCTCCCTGGACTACATGAAAAGAGACATGGAAGAGCTCTCCAATCTTGTAGCCCAGACACGTATGACCCTAGCCCTGAGTAGCATTCTGCAATCATCCAGAATGATACCGCAATACAAGGACAAAATGATTGACTTCAACAATTGTCTAAGCTTCTGGTGTCATTCTAAGGGGATCCAGTATCTGTCTGCTTGGGATGACATGGTTGACAGGCCACGATGCTTAGCCACAGATGGTCTGCACCTGTCACCCCTGGGATTCCGGATACTGGCTAAGGCTCTTGCTGCCCCTATAGTGCTTTTTTTAGGCAACGTTCAAATAACAAATTCACCCACGTAACAGGAACAGGCAAGCAAAATCTGAGGGTAATGCTACTCAATGCTAGAAGTCTAAATCTCAAAATGCACTCACTCGAGGCACTCCTTAAAATGGAGAACATCGATATCTGTGCAGTGACTGAGACCTGGTTCAAGGCTCCAAAGAGCACCCCTGCACTACAAGGCTATAACTCATACCACACTTTTCGGCCATGTAACCTGGACCGAAACACCAAAGGTGGAGGTGTGTCCATATTCATTAAGGATATCCACACCTCCAGGGTAGTTGCTCAGCATAATGGATCTGAGGTTATCCAAGTGCAGCTAACTCTGGGCAAAACTGCAATCCCAATTGTAGCTTGCTACAGATCCCCCACCATGCCCCAGAATTCCCACTCCTCTTTTCTTGATGTACTGGAAAATATTAGGGTTCAACCAAACACCCTAATAATGGGCAACTTCAACTACCCCACCATTAATTGGGAAAACTACTCATGTACCAACTCCTTAGCTCAACGCTTTCTGGAATTCATAAACTCGAATGCCCTGGATCAACTTATCCACATCCCCATCAGGGGAAACAATAGCCTAGACCTAGTCATTACCAACATAAGTGACAGGTGTTCCACACCTGAAGTCAACTCCTCATTGGTCCGATCCGACCATAAGCTAATCACCCTTGATATCCACATCTTGCCCCCCATTAAGGAAACCACGGTAAAAAATTTCTCCAAAGCCAACTTCATGCTTCTTAAGACAGAAGTGGTGAACTTCATGACACCCATGCAGATGGACAATACAGTTACAACTGCTGAATCCTACACAAATGCACTCTATAAGCACTTACACGAGTGCATGGATCATGCTATCCCAAACAGAACCAAGACACTATCCTACAAAAAATGGAAGCTAATCTTGTGGTCCCCTGCCATAAACAAACTGTACAACAGAAGGAAGAAACTGTTGCAAAAGAGAGTAAAATCCCATGAGTGGAGGAGCTCCCTGGTCAGCCTCAGTAAGAAGCTGAGATCCCTTATAAGATCCTCCAAAGCTAGCTATGAAAACAAAATTGCCACTAATTCTAAGGACAACCACAAAGCATTCTATAGCTATGTCAAGAATCTTGATGGCAACACCCAGATCTGCTCTGAGTTACAGCACAAAGGAAGGAAAATTACAGAACCAACTGATATTGCCAACATCCTGGCAGATAGGTTCAGTGCTAACTTTACCCCCCTCACCCCCTAAAGGGCCCATATCTATACAGGAAGAATGCAGAGTCCCTGTAATCACAACTGAGTAGGTAAAAGCTGTACTCTCTAAAGTCAAAAACACAGCATCCATGGGACTGAACAACATCCCAAGATGCGTTTTACACTAACTTCAGAACAAACTGGCTCTCCACTTAAGCACCATGTTCAATAATAGCCTCGCATCAGGCTTTGTGCCCACTGAATGAAGCACAGCAACAGTTATCCCACTCCACAAATGCGGAGCCACCAATGATCCCGGGAACTATTGACCTATTAGTCTGACGAGCCTGGTCTGCAAGGCCATGGAACGTATTATCATGGAACTCATAAACAAAGACATTGGTAACATCCAAACTCTGGATCCCACCCTGTTCGGGTTTGTGAAAGGCAGATCATGCCTCCTGAACCTGATCAACTTCTTTGAGGCAGTCACCAAAGCCATAGATGAGGGTAAGGTGGTTCACACAGCCTATCTTGACCTCGCCAAGGCTTTCAACACCATCCTCCATTCTGGAATTATAGCTAAACTCACTAAACTAGGTATAAATCCCTACGTCACAAGATGGGTTGTCAACTGGCTCACTGACAGAACCCACACTGTAAAAGTTGCAGACTCCAAATCTGACCTCAAAGCAGTGACAAGTGGAGTACCACAGGGTTCCGTCCTGGGACCTCTCCTGTTTGGTATCTACTTCTCTGAAGTAAATGCTAACACAGAAGGCCTCTGGCTAACAAAGTTCGCAGATGACTGTAAACTAGGAGCCAAAGTCAAGTCCCCAAATGATGTCGACATCCTACAGAAGGGCCTCGCTGAGACAGATGCCTGGTGTCAGAGCCATGGCCTCAAGCTCAATGCCAAAAAGTGCAGTGTCATCCTCTTTGGTAAAAACTCTGTACGCATGAGCTACCACATAGGCAGCAATCTACTTAACAATGAATGTGTGATAAGAGACCTTGGGACCCAGGTGGACAGTAGTCTCTTCTTTGATAGTCACATTGCCACAGTAGTCAGGAAGTCCTTCTACATGGCACACCTCATCATAAAAGGGTTCTCATCCAGGAAAAAAAGAGGTCATTGTTCCCCTCTACTCGACACTCATTAGACCTATTATAGAGTACAATGCCCCTTTTGGAATGTACCTCACAAGACATCTGCAGCAGCTGGAAAGGTCACAGAAGTACCTCTCAAAGAGGATTACTGGCCTCAGACAAATGCCCTACAGTGTAGAGTATATCTGTGTACTGTTACTGATGTGGAGGTGCCTGAATAGCACAGGTCCATGGTCTATCTAGTTCCATTTATCACCCCCCCCCCCCATGATGTGGGGGACAGGTTGGAGATCTTCTAATATTGGACAGGCCATTATTAATGAAATTAAGTACAAAAATGCTTTATTTCTATACCAGAATGCCTATAGTGTGACAGTGTATGTATACCTTCTCAGTGAAGTTCTTAAGCATGTCATGTTCTCTAAATGGCTGAAAAATACATTAACCTGATAAATGCAGCTTCAGTACTACAGCATAAGCAAGTTCATTTTCAAAGTATGGCATTCCACTTGCTAAACACAATAGACAATTTGCATTTCCAGTACGATACTTCTGTAACAGTAACCTATATACTAATTTTAGTCTAAAAAGATGTTATGATAGGACTTTTCTGGTTCAAGCAATAATTCAAGTCACCATTGTTAGCGAAGTAAAAAGCCATAGCAGCACACTTTTTTTGCATTGGAAACATGTATATAGTAATGGAAATGTATGCATTTTCAGTGGCTTGCTACAATTGCTTTGAAAAGTGCAGCAAAATACCTTAAGCTACTTAGTTTGTTTTGAATTCAACAATAAAACAAAATTAGCCTGACACTGTGGGAGGCTGACATAATGGTTAAGGTGTTTACCTTACAAACATAAGGTGCAGGGTTTGATTCTCACATGGGGTAATTGGCTAGGTTGAAAATGGCCCACAAGGGTAGTTAGCCTAGTACTAATCTATGAACCTACGAACCTATGAACTGAAAGCCTCAAAAAACTCCAGCTTTACTCCGTAGCATATCGGCTACTCCAAGGTGATCTCTGCCTAACATATAAAGCTATGTCAAACCCAGAGCTGTTGGACATGCTACACCTAAAGAAATCCCAATCCCTCTGAGCTTCACGCTCTATGGATCTAAACCTTGTCACCACAATAAACAGGATATGATGGAGGATAGATTCCTGTCCCAGAGATTTCCCATACTCTATAACAGGCTACCCATCTATGTCAAGCAAAGTTCTTCATTAGCACTCTTCAAGAAAAATCTTGATGAGTGGATGGGAAATAGGAAATACACCCCGGGGATCACTTCTGTGTCTCTGCTTGACAGTGGCACAGGAAAATAACTTTCTTGGGTGACGTAAGCCAGGGAACCTTGTTGGCTAGGCTTATGTAGGCCTTGGGCCAATAGCCTAGTACCTACCTACGAACCTATGAACCTATGCACAGCACTTCACACCAGATTATATGGAATGAACAGGAACTATGGCCTCTTGATCCACAGCACTGTTACCAATTTATAAGTAATGAATTAGCTTTAAGTCTTCAATACTACCACTAAATAAAACATAATGGCTGACTAGCCTTAAGACAATTACTGCTGCAGCTGTTAATTGCAAATACCTGCTAAACCCAGATGAGCTTTATGCTGTACAGTTACATATAAGAATTATAATTCTAGCTCTTCAGGATTCCACTCATGTTAGACTGAGCCCAGTATCTTCTAGTGCAAACTTCCCAACAGTAATTAAAATTTGAAAACTATTGTGTTGCCAGTCAATACCCACACTCACAGACATAATATTTTTCAGTAGGGGTTAATGGCATCTCTCCGATGCCATAACCCTCTTTCCTGTTTTTATGATAATACTGCCACCAGCTAGACCACACTAGCATACGAAAAACACTCTTATTGTTTATCCTTAAAGTAAACCAACTGTTAAATAGTTGTATGGAAACAATAGAGCAAGCAGTGATTTGAAAGTTTGAAGCCAATAAAAACGAGTACACAATTCCAATGCACATACCCTTGAGCTAATAATATGTCAATCTCCACAAGTATTAACACATGAATAAAACTCTTTACTTGAAGTAACTCTAAATATATAGGCAACTTTCCACATGCACAAAGAAAATACAAACTGTGTTCAAAGAAAATGGTAGCATAATGAATTCTAACAGGTTATCTGCATCTACCGCTATCAGTGTTAAAAAAGATATGCTGAATTTCCATCTACCATTGAATCAGAAGTATAAACAGTAGTTGCAAAACTGAATCCTGCTTGAGCTCTTTTTCAAGAATATGGCCTACTTTGGGAAGTCCATAAGTAATGCTGCAAATCAACTAGCATTTCTTTTTCTTTATTAAAACATTCACAGTAGTTATGTTTTTAATTTGAAAACTGGAAAATGCTTTTCTGTTGGGGGTCCAGCTATCTAGTATACAAATAAGTTAAAATAAGTGGGCATATGAGAAGCAGATTTGGTTTCAGTTTCTAACAGTTTTAATCACAAGTCTGTATTCTACACATTATGCATTTTATGTTCTGCAACAATTACAGCCACCTTTTTATGAAGAAGTTCTGTATACACTTATATTATCTTAATACAGCTTCTTTACACAGCAATGACTGTTGGTGAAATTTCCATCCATAATGTGATTCACTGTCACAGCTAGTCTTTGATGTTGTCTGTTCCTTGGCAATCAACTGCTTGCTATTATTCTTTGTGGCTTGTTTTCTTATCTTCACTGAAATTGCTCACGCAAGCCAGTACTGTGGTATAGATGGATAAAACTCTTGCTATGGCCTAGGTGGCCTGATTCATTTAATAGCTTGGGCAACTGAAGGACTGACAGGAAGGATGGATACACCCCTGTCTTGGTAGGGTAGGGGCATGTGCATAGACATACAAAGTAATTGGAGTTTCCTGGTGGATACTGTGAAGCTAAACATAGAGTGCTTTCTGTAGAATGAGTGGGCAGCTTGCTGGTGTCATCTCCATATGGAAGCATAGAGTACTGTGGCACTGTTCCCCCACTGCACATTCCCATCTGGGTGTTATAGTCACATTCCAGAATACAGAAGCTGAATAGGTCATAAAACAAGAACATCTCCTGCAGCTACAGCATGACATGTTGTCCCAGTACACCTTACAGGTCCAAATTGGCCCCAACCTGGTCACAGAAAAAAAGAGACAGAGACAGAGAATCTGGGGGTATTAAAGGAAGGCTAGGTAGACCTAGTGAAAGATGGATGCATTATGATGGCTGGCACCATGGGGAGCATACAGAAGGAAAAAAAATGTCCATGCATCTGTTTCCTTCACCATGTCTGGTACCTAATGAATGGTAGCAAAATGTAGGTTAACGCCTATCATTTGCCTTCCATAATCTCTTGACAAATGGAATTACAGAACTAAACTTATCCTTTACTTTACTGGCTTGAAGTTCTTTCACCTGTGCTATTCTAGAAGCAATTCTAAAGTACCAAACATAATATTAGAAACCTCATCAGAAGAAACCATGGCTAAACTATACCTTGTAAGTGAACTCCTAGGAATAGTAGGTTGTGTATAATATAATAAAACACAAAAAGAGCAAACTGCTAGGAGGGAGAGGCAAATCGACTGGCCAAAAGACTTTATTGTTGAACAGCCACGAAACACTTTATCATAAACACCTTAAATACACTCGCGTTTTCGTCCTACCAACTGGACTTCATCAGATTTTCATCAGATGTGTTTTATTTGGTTTTGTTGGAGAGCTTTTCGCATATATTTTTTGAAAATAATATAGATATGCAGTTATTATGAAAGTCTTAAAACACATAATCTTGAAAATCAAAATCCCGAGACCATAATATCAAAATACCAAAATGCTAAAGGTCACAATGTCTAAATATCTCAAATACCAAATCTCCATTGCAGTGTGGATCCTGGAACAAGTGCTAACATAGGCCCTGCAGGGGTGTGGACATAGAAATGAGTGCTAACATGGCTTCTGCAGGGGTTCCAGACTCAAGAAGGATTGTTAACATGGGTCCTACAAGCGGACAAGGCCAGGATTTTGGTATTGTTATCTTCAGCATTTTGGTCTTTTGATATTATGGTCTCATGATTTTGGTATTCAAGACTGTGTGTTTCAAGATTTTTGTAATAAACCAGACCATGAACACTGGTCTGATAGATATGCAACTATACCCTCTTCACTGAGAAATATAAAGGTAGAGTACCATTTGCTTACCAGAGTTAGTTGGATTATGAGCAATATAATATTTATATGTAGTCCAAACCTACATTTTGAGCCACATGATATCATTCATGCACTTTGTCATCATACTTGCTAATGCTATCATATAATGTTGGTCATTCTGTATCATAGTTCAGCATTACACTGAGTAAACTACATTATCAGCATTTAAACTGATTCCACTGTAGAATGTTAAACTGTATAACATTTTCTCACTAGTAATGCTGCAAAATGTGTCACTATACCTACAAATGTATATAGCAGCGCTGACATTACTCAAACTTGCAAGCCATCATTATTGCTAGCACCTCTGTTTTTCCCATTTTTACTGGGGTTGACATGTCATATCAACATTAGTCAGTATAAACAAATCTAGAGCCAGTGTGTACACCACCGAGTGGCTAGCTTTGACACACAGTTGTCTTAAATGAATCTTAAATGAATGTATATACTTAAGGAAGAAATGTCATTTCAGCTAAACTTTTCCAGAAAGCAAATGGCTAATTTGCCTTTTATGGAATCTTCAAATTAATGATCATTAATAAATTGCAGTCTCAATGTAGTAGGAATGGAAAACATTTATTTTCCTTAACTCCATATTTCTCTGTCTAACTATTTTGAGATGAAATATGCAAGCACAAAATGTGTATATGAACAGTGTTTATGTCTGAAATGTTGGTGAGTGCAGTGCAACAGTGCAATGATAATTTATTGTGAAATTCAAAGTGTGCAGATGTTTTGGGAATGTACAATGAATAATGCTTCTGTGTTGTATGTGTGGTCTTCATAATACTGGAGTCAGCTTATGGTACACAGAGTGTAATTCTATATCTGGAATCGTTACAATATACTTTCAGCATACAAACACATGCATATTCATGAGGCATCATATCAGGCATATCTTATGGATCACATTGCTTTTATGTAGATGTTGACTGTTTAACTAGAAAATACTATGTACTATACATGAGCACTATGCTGTTCTGTTCCTCTACTCCAAACAATGCACAGCACTCTGTATGGTTATAACACATATGAATTTGAAGTAATTTAGAAAACTATACAATATTAAGTTGTGAAGACTAAATGTCATACCTGTTAAAGCATGAAAACATTGGTTGGTGGACTAATGTGATACCTTTTACAATGGTTGTATTTGTTGGTTTACTGTTGATGACCACTGATCAAGATGGCAGGTTGTAACAGCTGTATGTCATTGAGGCATAAGAGGAAGATATGATTTTTTTTTAAAAATCTCACTGAATTTTAACAGAGATGACTAGGTATCATCATGTCAAATGTGGACTTTTGGGATTTTTGTATGCAGCCACCATCTGTGGCAATCTGAGCGTAGAAGCAATTGGTGGCTGAACAACAGAATTCTCTAACTGGGGATATCAAAATAGGTAATAATGTAGAAGACTTTAAATCACAATTGGAAATTCAATTAATTCATAAATGTGTCTCACACAAGTCCCTTCCTATCAGATCTGCCATGTTATGTTCAGCAGGCAGCTCTCCCATCTTGGAGAGGTACTGGTCTAAAACAGGAAATAATTAACTTGGTTTCCCACTGGGCTGGTAGAAAGGCCATCATCTTTTAATCGTAGGTAAGCCATCTGGCACCATGTTCAGTTTAAAGATGAAGGTAAAAAAAAACCTCTTCTGCATTCTGAAACTGTAAAAATCTGCTTGTTAGAAATGTAATGATCATTTTTCTACAGTTACGTACTACACAGTAAACACTCCAATATTTCAGGCATAACCACAAATGCAGCATCAGCATTAATTTATGAAACTATGATATCCTCACCCCGTCATAAAACAATGTCATTACTGTATTTCCATACCATTAACACCTGCCAGTCATGGTCTCCTAACAATGACTACTTTCACCCTTGTAGTCAGGGCTTTATACCTCCACACCAACAGAATGTTTGCTGGAACAATTTCATAGTGAGGTTATTGATCTGTGATTATCATAAGACGCCTAGCCTTACATTCCCACAGTAGTTTTTATCCCTTATATTTTGTGCATGGACAATGCAGAGGCAAGTGGAATAAGGAAATGCTGGGATCTTTACTTGTTGCCTTTATTCATGATGGACATGGATAAGTTCTACTTCAGGTATTGAGATTATTTTGATCCTTTGGCAAAGCTTTAAGATTATAGGAAGTTACTAGGCTAATGGCCCCAGAGCCGTTTTAAGCCTAGCCTTTCATGCGCCAATTTTACCAATTATCAATGCCTATAGGCTAGAACAGATTTGGTATATCCACTCACAAGAACCAAGAAACAAACTGGAAGAATATTAACCTAGAATAAAGTCCTCAAACAATCAAGTGCATGCAAATGTCCTGGGAACATATACCAAGCAGAAACTTGCTATACCAAATAATTCTTTGAAAAATGTTCTCCTTGAGCAAGTCTTGTAGAATAAAAACACACTTTATTACAAAAATGCAGTTTCTACTGCATTTTCATAATAAAGCTGTGTTTTTATTCTATGGTGATAGCACAACAATTTATTCTAGCAACTTTCCAAAATTATACAAGCAATGTTTAAAACATTTCCCTGGTTTTGGGGCTTTTGTCCCCCCCCCCCCAATAAATTTTGTTTTTTTTTTCCAGATTCCTTGTGCTGCACAGTTCAGAGATACAGCTGAGTGTCAAGTATATTTTACAAGGAGCAGAGAGCTGCAGGGGAACAAAAGTTAAGTCTGTTTGCATTGTTAATAGCACAACAGGTAGTGTACTTGCTTTTGATGCAGAAGGCTGTGGGTTCTACTCCCACAGTAAGTAGATGCATTGCTGATACTATATTGTGTTGTAAAGGGGGTGGATGCTACAGTCCTTTTTAGTGAAGATACCTAGTAACTATGAACCTGTTATCAGTTTGCCATTCATTCCCTATTGCAATATTACTAGCAATTTATTCCTTAAGGGAAACAGGCACTTTATTTGTAGATGAAACAATGAAATACAAAGTTATTTGCTAGCAGCAACCTCTTCATTAGTTACAGATCTCTTTAATGTGGAATTATTTTGATGACTTTTACTTCTTCAGAGATTGTGCATATTTATTGATACTGGTGGACTTTAGAAGTTTGAGTAGATTTTTATGATGGAAATGTTCTGAATTGGGCAGTTTTGTCATTATTGGTGCATGCATGTTGTTTCATTGTTTACTGGAAAAAATGTTCAAAACAGTAAATTTAAAATGCCCTCTAACAACTGTACTGTATTGTACAATCAATATAATTTAATACAATCAGGAAGGTGCATCAAAGAGCGCATGTATGTTTCATGTACAAGGGGCCTATGATATGAAAACAGCCCAAAGTTAATTTTTATCTGCCACTGGCAAAATGTATTTCCTTTGAATGTGAGTTTCAATGCTGTTTCAATGAATGTGAGTTTCAAGGGCAGAGAAGTTTTAATGCCAAGTCTATTTTCATTGTGAGACTGCATTGCTTTGTTTAGCAGATATCTATTAGTGTTTGTGCTGTAAAATGCAAACTAAAACTTTCAAATGAAATCCAAATCATCACAGAGAAGCAGTATGCACATTAGTGTTTATGGTAAATGGGGTTAAATAACCAAGGAATAGGACATTGGAATGGTTGCAGGGGGAGGCTTCATTTAACCATGATTTTGTGAGGGAGGAAGGGCAGCAAACTCAAAGACAGCCCCGGCTGAACTATACTTCTCAACTGTCTAGATTTTTGCAGAACAAATAGATTTATGCTTCTTATTTTAAGAAATATTTCATAAAATGTGTGGTTTTCTGGCAAATCATTTAGGAATGAAGTCACTAAATAATGACAGACATTGAGTTTCAGATGTCATAACCTTCAAAAAAATTCATGCTAAAGTAAGACCTGTTATTCTATCAAGTGTCTTAAGTTTATACAAGAGCAATTTTTAGTACTGTTTATATGTTCTCCCAATATATTTGGCCTTGTCCAGATTTCCTGCATTAGGAGGTTGAGAGGTACGTGCAAATAAATCACTTTATAGAATTAGGAATATCCAAACCTCTCAACTGTCCCCAATTTTGGCTTAAAATGTTGCTCTCCCCCTAATAATCCCTCTGCAAAATGGCAATTTTGGAAGAAAACGTGGATAGTTTACAATTATAAATAACTGTAATGATCAGAGTTATAGATTATTTTTATTTCAGAAATGCATATATATTCTCTTGTTTTGTCAACTGGTCAAGTTAAAAGTATCCCTTCTTTGACAGGTTCCCAGCTGTATTGTGTGGCAATTTTATATTTTTGCGTCACATTTTTGGTCCATTTTTTTATAAAATTGTGGTTTTCTGGCAAATTAGTGGCAGACATTAAAGATTGAAGTTACAAAATAATGGCAGACATTTGAGTTTCAGATTTCATACCTTCAGAAAATTTATAGTAATTCAAGACCTATAACTATGCTATTATCTTTCTAAGTTTATAAGAGCAATATTTAAAAATTGTCCTTATTTTTGGGCCTGTGTCCCACTTCTATGTATGGCATTGTCCAGATTTCTTGCTCTAAGGTTGAGAGGTATGAGTGTCAGAGCCATCACTGTCAGCCAGAGACATTTCAAATTGTGACATACTTGTTGCACCCCACTCTCCCGTGTAGTGACTCTGGATGTGTCCAAGCAAGGCAAGGAGCAGTTATGCACTGTAAGTGTGCAGAGTATTCCCCCATCCAAGGTAGACACAAGTATGACAGTGACTTTTCATCTGTCCTTGATTTTGCAGAATGTTCTGCTTTTCTGTCATATTTTATACTGTTGATTTATGCTTCTTATTTTTCAGAAAATGCATGCTGTCGCAGTGCCCTGTTGCTCTGTGTTTAAGTAGCAATGCTTTAATGACCATCAGGTAAGCTTGTCTGAGATTGTAAGATGCAAGTAAGCTTTAATAAGCATACTGTTAAATAATTACCAACATTGAAAGCCTTTTTGTTGTTGCCATGCAGAGAATATTTACATAACTAGATAACGTATAAGCCTTAGGTATTGAAATGCATATGGCACTATTTTCAATAAAGGACAGGATTACAGTATTTTCAGAAGCTCATTACATTTGTTGGAGACATGCAGTCATCTTTGCAGGCTTTACCCATAAACTAAACTGCCAGTTTATCATGTGTGGTCCATAACTTGTGCAGTAACCCTTTAAGCAATTTATCTTGAGCTTGTTTCTTGTTTGCTGTTCATTTTTTACTTTGATCATGTCTTCCCCATGAAACAAGTAGATAGTTGTTGTCAGTCAGCAGGTCTTTTTTGGATAAGAAACATTTTTACAAGTGGGGGTATCACAGAGATTGCTACTTTCAGCATGTTACTTTGTAATTTTATAAAGCTGAATATAAATTATAATTAGAACTGCAGTGCAAGGAGAAGTGGTTTGAGTTGAGTGCTGCTTGTTTTTTTATATACTTTATTTTGACAGGCATTCCAGTAATGTATTTAAAAAGTAATTTATTTTTTCATGCCTCACACCCTTTGCATTTCCATCTAGATATTAAGTACGCTGTCACGTAGCCAATGCATTAAAATATTGTTTTCTTCTACACTTCATTTTGTCTTGATTGGACTCTCGTAATGATGGTTTGGCACCCAGGGCAGTGTATTTAATTACAGTTCCAGTTGTTGTGGTTTTGAGCATAGCTCCACCCCTTTCTAGTTGGCCGTACCCCTTCCCATAGGCCCCACCCATTCAGCTGTCTCCTGCAGCCCCCCTTTAATTTGAAGTCGCCAGTCGCCACTGCTCATTGTGCAAGTATTTCCTAGTAAAGCAAACAAAACATCTCTGCCACTTTAGTACTTCTACCATGTATGCACAATCACTAAATGGCACCAAAATAAATTATTTTGTTAGTAATTACATTTTCTCTGCTGCTGTAATGATTTTCCATTTGCAAATGATAGCTTTACAATATTCACTAAAGCTATAGTGTTATGCCCATCATCTGAATAAAACAAACATTTCTAAAAGTAAACTTTACAGTCTTACTTTATCTTGAACAGTTTCATATTTAATTTACCATATTTCTTTTTTGTTCTTCCTTTAAAAAGCTTACAGTCTCTTAATTATTTGCACCTAATTCAAGTAATCCCCAGGTATTATGGTGCTGTCACGTAAGTTCAGAGTCCTTTATGTGCTTTGAATGCAAATGCGGCCCTTTTATGTTTATCTCTGTAAGTCACACCACTACTCCAACATCTAAGTTGTCTTATTCTCATAATAGCTTTCCCCTTAATGCTTAACCTTTAAGTACGTGTATATTAAAATTCCTCCAAGTTTCCATAGTCAACAATGTAGCACCACTATTCACATATTACCTCTGCACCCAGCCAAAATCCAAGACTGTCAATGCCACTACAACCCAAAATTAAAATAAATAAATAAATAAAACCCACCTTGTTTCAATTGGAAATGGAAACATG
Organism: Protopterus annectens; assembly: GCF_019279795.1. Classification (NCBI taxonomy): domain Eukaryota; kingdom Metazoa; phylum Chordata; order Ceratodontiformes; family Protopteridae; genus Protopterus; species Protopterus annectens. The sequence goes on from NC_056737.1 coordinate 569,287,216, forward strand.
GCTGTCCTGCATATGAAAAGAAAACAGCACTGGGACAAAATAACTAAATGAAGACAGTGGGAAAAAAATTGAACTGATGTTCTGCGAAAGTGTCCTCACATACACTGGTAGACAAATAAAAGTATGTTGTAACATTTATTCATTGGCAGAGATTTCTATCACAAATCTCAAAGAAAATGTTTGTAAATTAACCCATCTTTTAAGTTATACACATAGAAAGGAATAAACATACATTTGAGACCAGACTTTTTAGATTTTTTTAACAGGAAATGAATGTGTTATTAATTACTAAATGTATAATGCCCCAAAACTGCAAATGCCCTCATTCTGCAACCAATATGATAAAAATCATCAGTTAAGAGGAGCTGGTACATAAGCCATTCATGTTGCTCCATCCCTAGATAAGGACTCCCAATTAATGAGAAGTTGTAGACAAGTACAAACAAGAAGAATGTTTCACTTTATTTTATGTACGCAAACATGATTTGGTGCACTGATTAACAAGGAAGCAGCATGCTATAGTGTTCTGACTGATAAGCAGCATTCTCATGTGTCTGATAGTAAGAAGTCGTATTCACTTTATTTCATATACTCACAAATATATCTTACTATATCTTTGTAACAGGACAGCAACATGCAGCAACTCAGACTTTTTGTTTTAAATTAATACAGACTATAAATGATATTCTGCATCCAGTAGAATTAATACAGAATAGGAGACTTACTAATATGATATAATTAATGCAGCCTACAAATACTATTCTCTGTGTTCTAAAGAACGGTGTGATCTATGTTACAGTTTTAATATAGCATGCAGATGATATACTGCAGAAATAATTCAAACGTAGACCTGCATTGGTCATGATGGAATTAATAATATTTACAGATTATGTTTAGCACATTCTAGAATTAACACAAATAGAAGAATAGGAGAACAGGAAACTGACTTCAGAGAGAACAAGAACTATTTTGCTTTGCACTTTATGATTAGCTGATGTAGCATACAATATTTTAAAATAATGACAAGAAAGCACCATATGGAACCCTACTGCTGAGTACAAAATGTGATGGCACAGATAGAGAGAAAGAAAGAGGTAGATATTTGGGTTTCATTTTCATGCTGCAAGACATGTCTGTTTAATGATATTAATTTGAAATATCATCGTCAGTGGCACATTCATTTGCAATTTTATTCATCTGCATGCAGATTTGATAAGATGTTTTTGGATCTGCATATAGGCCTACCTTGTTATGGTTAGCCCTGTAAAAGCACCCATGTGGCTGAAATAACATTCTGTAATTGTAGAATGAGTGAGCCAAGTTCATGTGGCTGATTTCCCTTGTGGAAATTGGGAAAACAACATCACAGTGTCACCTGTTGGATGGCAGGGTAGTCCTGATGATGTCAGTGCCTTGCAGAAGTAAAGGAGTGATGCAGTGTCAATGCACACTGAAGGACCCATCACAGGATGTTATTGAGTGGCACAGGGGGTGGGATGTAGGGAGAAACACTCCCTAGCAGCAACATGACACTGCTCTATTTGCCTTGATTTCATCATTGGCTCTGAACATGGGTCAAAATTAGTCTGAGGGGAGCTCGTTGGGTTTCAAAGACCCTCATAAAAAGAGGAGGCTCTGGGATTTACTGATTGGTTAGCTACAGGGATCCATAAATTATATTTATGCAACATGTATGACTTCTAGACAAACATGAAAGAAGACATGCTTGGTAAAGGTTTCTCAGACAATTGTAAATGAATACCATCATTATGGGAATAATTTAATATATTATTAATGGTATAAATGGGAGACAGAATTTGATTATTATTAGGAATATTGAATATAATGCAAGCCACTACTATGTTGATATAAAAGACAAGTTTATGTCCTTTAACTCTCCAATGAATGGTCTTGATCCCTTAAGTTCAGAAGAGTAATGTCTGTAATTTTGGACGCTGGAACTAAGGGTATAGCCAATGCACTGGAGAAGCTTCTATTAGGGAATAGGAAAACCACTTAGGTAGTCATTCATGCCTCTGCCAGTGATATAGGCTTAAAGAATAAGAACTTTATTTCAACTAACTATTCTAAAATAACTGATGCTGACAAATATTAACTGTTTCAAAACAGGTTATCTATGGTGTCTTACTTTGATCTTGTTTGAATTTTAATCAACAGCCTTTGAGAATTAATGGGGTCATGAAGTATAGATATAGTAGAGAATATTTTTTGAGAAATGCCAGATTAAAGAGAATGTATGGTTTGCAAACAAGCTGGTAAAGTAAAGGAAACCTTGATAAAGAATTAATGAATATAATCCATATTTAGAAACACTCTACTTCTAGTATCATCTGAAATAAATATCTTCTGTTCTGTGGAGATGTGTAATAAGTGCTGTTACTGCCAAAAGCCCAGTTGAGAGGTCCCATAAAATCTGATTGTTTACTATGCCATAATTCTTTTAGGAACTAAGGAAGTAAACATGAAGCTACATACACCTTTGTGAATGACATAAATACAGTTGGCTGCTTCCATTTAGTTCACAATAGAATAAGGGATGATGACTAACCATAACACCTAAGCTGGATGTGACATTATAAAATGTCCCATGCTGTGGCAGTCTTACAGGGGAGCAGCCATGTACCTTGTATTTAGGATGAATAAGAATGTCATCTTGCAGGCCTGTTGATTGATTCATGGTAACCATCACCATAAATGGTTGGTTATCAGTGTCATGCAGCACTTTCACACACATAATTCCTTTATTTGTAATATAATACACCAGACTTCAATGTAAAACTTCTGCAGAGACTGTTGCCTTTTGTGTGTGTATATGCATGAGTTGGTGTGTGTACATGAGCACTTGTGCCTGTCTGTGTCTCCTTTGTGGAAGAAAGCAGTAAGTAGGGTAACTATCTGAGGTCCACAGTAATCTCTATTCACTGGGGAAGGTGCATACTGATTTGTCTGCTTCAGTCATCTTTTGGTACTGCTAAGAGTCATACACAAATGGCATCATGAGATCTGAACACTCTAGGGAGCTCATCGACTACTCAGAGCATGTTGTCTTTGCCTTTGTCCAGTTTAGCTCAGGTAATGTACAGTTGCAGAATACTTAATACTGTTGCCCCAAATGCTTTGACTTGCAGTTTCATTCTCAGCAGAGGTAACTTCTTTGTCAAAGTTGCATGTTTTCTACATATAATGATATAGCTTTTGCCATGACTTCAAACAAAAACTGATAGCAATGCACATTGTCCCTAGGTATATATGTTTGTGTAGATATGTGTGGATGTCTATACCTTTAAATAGATTTGGGATCCATCTGGGGTTTATTGCTGTCTTGGCCTAATTGCTTGTCAGGATAAATTCAGGCCCACACATTACCATGAGCTGGATAAAAGTATGCATGAAAATTGGATTAATCATTTACTTCCATTTCTATGAAGAAACCTGATCAAACAATGCAGTAAGGTCAAGTTATAGACACTTAAAACACAATCTACTATTACAGTAAACTTTGGCCATATATTGCCACATTAATGTTTACAGCCATAATTTTCAAAGTAAACATTAATGGATTTGGACATAATATTGTGAAATCCTGATATTCTGAGAATTTGTATGCAAAACTGCATAGTAAAATAGTTACTGAAGGAATAAGCAGAAACAATTTGCAGTTTTCCTTTTCTCTGTGAAATGTTTTGGTGTAAAATGTCAATTGCATGCTTAAAAGTGTGTTAGATTAATTTATCAGAAGCATATTAAAATATATTGTGAATGCAGAATGAAATATCTGTATCAATGTCATTTTTGTCAGATTCATAAATATTCAATATAATTTTCAGTAATAAATTGCAGTTAATTGTAAATTATCTGGTGTCATGTTACATTTTTCATTTATAATACATGGTTGTTGATCTTCTCCATTTTTTCCATATTAGCCATGAAGTATATTGATAGAGAATATAATTGCCATGGGAAAAGCAAGAGTAACTTGTTGCTTAATTGATAAACTGTCAAGTTTGGTAGAGTTGAATATAACAGACCCTTGAAACTGAGCTAAGAATTCTGTTAGGAAGACGCTCAGAAGCCCAGGTTTCTTTTAATGTGACCTTCAAGTATCGGTATTATTTTCTATACTTTGCATGCACACAAAGATCACAAGCAATGCACCTGGGAGGGAAATTAATGCCACTATATGGAAATTAATATTTTATTGGTGAAATAATTTATGTTTTAACCATAAGATAATGTTATTACTAGAATGCATTCCTAAAGTCAAAGTGGACTTAGTGTAGGAATTTTTTAGCTAAATAAAAAAAATAAATATATAAACAAAATGCAATCAGATATTTTAAATATTTATTATTAATTTACATGAAGTCTTGTCATACTGAATCTACATCTTCATATCATATCTACTAGTAGTAAAAGGTAAAGCTTGCGCTGGTTCTCAAAATGGTAGAGCTACTTTGTTTGAAGTTTGAAAAAAGACTTCTTAGAAACATATAATAAATATGCTTAAGGCCAAATGCAATCAGTATCTTTGCTAACTGTTTTACATAACATGCAAACCTAATTAGTACTATAGTGACCTCACCCTGCCACTTTTGGGAATCCATAACCTATCCACCTGTGTTTCAGATCACCTTCACTTTTGCAGATGCCTTCAAACAGCTGTTCCAGGTGTTTAAATTACTTCCTTTAAAAAGGCATTCATTGTAAGTCCTTAATCTCTCTGCCAGTGAACCTCACATTATGTGCTGCACATTCTGTCTCTTCTGCTTCTCTCGTTTATCTTATTCTTTTGCATGTGGCACTTAAACCACATAAACATGTTTCATAACTCAATTGCCTTTCAAAAACACACATCAGATTTTAACAAAAAATATGTTCTGGTTTGTTCCTACTCTTTACAGTTGCTGACCTTAACATATAATTTTCAAGGTGTGCCTAGACTAGATTAATAACAGACTCAGTAATATTTATTAGTTCTGTGGCATGGAGATGTGCATCCCTGAATGTAATTCAGATGATGGAGGCCTGATTAGTGATATGGATGTTAGCAGAGCTGAGTTTGCAGTGGAAGGTGAGAGTGAGCAGTTCACTCCAGCTCACTTATTACTGAAGGAAAGCGGTAGTCTGGTCCACTGTAATGCTAACACTTTTGTGATGATAAATGTATAGGATACACGTGAACTGGAGTACCTACTTGACTCTGCCATGCTGTTTTAGTGGAGTAGCCTTCATTTTACATGTATGGATCCATGGATAAATACATGGGAAAGACATAATAAGTGTTTGTTTAGTTGTACATGCATGACAACCATCATGGAGAAGGTATAGACCATAAAGAAAATATCCTGTGAGGGGAATCACTATAGCATGATCCTTGCAGGTGATGGAAATGTCATTAGACATTGTGAAATATTGCATAATAAATAGTTTTAATAATCAGTCAGAGAGGTCAGTACATGCCTTTATTCTTACTTCCTGACAGGCATACCTGTTTACATTCACCAGGATTTCAATATCTTTACCATTTGTCTTACCAGTTATGATGGTATTTAAGTTCACATCTTCTGTGATGCCTGCATTTGAAGGCGCAGCTCCAAATGTTAGACTAGGAGACATTTGCTCAGTTTTAATAGTACAAACCAGTGGCCATATGGAACGTATTATGTCTTCTTTCCCAACACTCCTTTGCATTATGTCCACTATGTTATTATAGTCTTTTAACTGCAGTACATTTGCTGGTTGCAGCATGAAGAAGTATCATGTCTTTTTTTTCAATGGTGTGGGCAGGTCCATGTGTGGCTCCATGAAACTCACTAGATTCTCAAAGTCCCATCCCCTAGGTGTTCATGGGTCACTACTATCACTGCAATTTAAACTTTACAGTTTGTTATGTTGTTTGACATTTACTTGCAGCCCTCCTGTAGATTACAATGCAAAGCAATTTCTTGAAGCAAATATAGGCCATGCATGAATTATTCACAGATCCAACTTTCTGGGCATTCTAATGTTTAATAAAACTATGTTGTATGCTGCTGAGTGTGCAATGAAACATTCCTTGGTTTACATGTCAATGATTAAAATCTAGTATATGGTTTTGACCCCTTGCCAACTCTCCAACAAAGTCCTGCCTGAGCAAACAAAATATTTTATGCAGTATAAAACACTGTATTGCTCACATCTTAATGCTTTAGTCCATGTAGCTTTTTTTGTTCTGCTTTCCCTGAGAACAGCCAGTCTGATACATGTGCTCTGAATATTATTTACATGTAGTGTATACAGCGCTGTGATAATGCTCTATTTGGAAAAAGTCAAATCAGTTAAGAATTAGAGTGGTGCAAGACTAGCTCTTAACAAATGTTATGCACCCCCCTGTTGAAGTCGATACTGCACTAGGCAGTCATATCTGTTAGTACAGATCAGTAAATGACAGTGGCAGAAAAAAAGATTTAGTTTTACCTGCTGTCCATGCCAATAAGGTGTCCCCTCCTATTGCAAACTAAGAAAGTGACTAGAATAGCAAGATGTGTTTTCGACTGTATTTTCGAAGGATACAAAGTCTGAAACCTAAATGTATGTCATTATTTAGTGTCTTCAATCCTCCAGGATTTATCTGAAAACCATGGGCTTTATGAGGAACAGACTAAACAACCGAGGCAAAACAGTAGACATTCTGTAAAAATCTGGACAGTTTAGAGGCATGGCAAGGTGGGTGTGAACAAAAGGGGACAGTGTAATACGTTGCCTTTCTGACAGCACTCACTAAGTAGCTACATACTTTATGGTTAGATAGCTAGCAAAATACTTTAGTTTATGTAAAGTACATATAAACTGTTAGATTAAAAAAATGATCCAGTGAATGCACCAAGACTATGGACCCACTTTTCAAAAATCAGGAAAGAAAGCAGAAAAAATAATTGCATTCAGAAATATTTAGAAGCAGACACATTATGGTGACTGTCACCATTCACAACAATGTTTTAACATCATGATCTGTTACAGTACCATCAGTAGGATTGGGTAATAGTATTTAAAAAAATCCAACTGCTACTTAGAATGTGAGATGCAGACACAGTTGATTTAACTTTGGATGCAATTCACTATATATCAGGGGTCTGAGCAAGTTTACTATAACAGTTCTGCTACACTGGCTATTCATTATTCACAACACATATTTTATAAAACCAAGAATGAGAGTGATCATATGTCGTGTCACATTTTTTTAGCATTTCAAACATTACTGTGTAGTGGAAATAAATATATATCAACTATATGTGCTTCAATTTGGCATGACAAAAGAAGAAAATACAAGCTCAAGTTCATAGTTATTTATTTTTTATCATTGTTCAAAAGTTGACCAAGAAGGTGACTTCAAAATGCTGAGATGTTTCTTGAAATTTCAGATTTTGCATAACATAAAACTGAAATCTTTCTCTCATCATTCATTGATTCATATAAAAAAAATCACTATTCAGAATAATCCTTGGGTTTGGTAAAATTTTAGACAAGTGTGTTACATGACACCTGGGTATCTGAGCAGTGTGATATTAGATGGGTTTTTTTTAAATACACCATTATAAGTTTACTAATTTTTAAGGCCTCATTCATAGAATGTTCCATAACAAGGCATAGCGATATCGTGGAAGAATATATTTCCAAATTAGATATATAATGTCAGTTGTCATTTATTTCAGAAAAAAAGTGAGTTACTGATTGATGCCCATTGTGGTCTTAAATCAATGTATGTCAAACTAAACAATATTCAAATTTAAAACACAAGAAAACTATACAGTAAAGGGATCAATGACTTTGAAACATTAGAAGTCAGGGTTCAAATAATATTCCATCTACTCTAGGCAATGGTCCCCCTTTCACATAAATGGGTGCTATTTTTAAAGCCTTCTATCAAACTTATAAAGAAATCTAAGTGTCAACTAATCCACATATTAATTCAGAAGATAATAATACATTTTTACATTATCCTAAATATAATTCATGAACAGATAGTCTCCAATTTAATTCATATTTCTCCCTGGAGCAGGTTGACAAAACAAGTTCATAACACAAAGCCACTAAAGCACCAAGCACAGATGGGTAAGATGGAGCCTTCTATAAAAAACAAACAAACAACAAATGTCTCCAATTTGGGGGGAATTATAAAATTCCATTAAAAATAATGGCATTAGTGCCAAATACATGAATCAGTTTAAAACAAATTGTATTCTTGATCTGAAGATAGATCCTATATTAAAAAATACCAGTCTGTTTAATCAATCATCATATTACATTTTTTTCTCCATGCTTGCCTGTAAATTCTGACTAGTTACTAATTAGATCATATCAAAGCTCCAGACAGGGTTAACAGATTGACATCAGACACAAGATATCACTGTCATGCTCACATCTAATGCTATAACACATTAGTAAATGGCTAACATGGTGTATCTGCTCTAAATGTCAGCATTTTCAATGGTGCATAAAACATTCTATAGGTTAGTACTAGGCTAACTGCCCTTGTGGGCCATTTTAAGCCTAGCAAATTACCCCATGTGAGAATCAAACCCTGCACCTTGTGTTTGTAAAGCAAATGCCTTAACCATTATGCCATCTTCCCACCCTAATTTAAACTTTTAGAAAAAAATCAGTTTCTGAAAAAATATTAATATCATTAAAGTTTTACATGTGAAAAGAAATCAATGGCAAATATCACCACTCTTAAAAATCTCTACAGGTACCTCTCAGGGTGACATCTCTCATCCAATATTTTTATTTCATCACTGGAACCATTTTTCTTTAAAATCCTTTTGAATTCCTCATTACCAGGAGTTGTTGTTGTCTTTCGGCTTTTCCCGGTTAGGGATCGCCACTGCGGAACTCCGGTCCGCTAATGATTGGCAGTAGATTTTCACATAATATTTTTAAATAGTTGTGCCAGCATCACCTCATTTGCTGAGGGCATTTTTAATTTTTATGTTTTCTAAATGTATTCCTTAGTTACATTTTGGAAAGCTAGATAAGCTGTAGCCATCATTGCCCTAATCACAAGACTTGAATATGCCTTGCCTATTATTTCCCTGAAATCACCCACTAACTCTTTCCATCTACAGACAACTGAAAATAAAATTCTCAGATTCACACAACTCTCAAACAGCAGTGAGCATCACCATACAACAATAAAAAAGGCTAGGTGGCTACAAATCACTTATAGGGCAGAGCTTCTCCGTAGCACCCTTACTCACAAGTTGGTTACACAAACTATTGCCTACCTCTGGCAAACTTTTCTTGTTAACAATAAACCATCATACAACCTACAAAATTCAGATGCCCTGCTACTTGCTAGACTCCCAGATAAATTAACTACTATTGAGAGTGATTTTTCAAAATGGTGCGGGCATACTTGAATAGACTACCCGATGACATCAGGCAACTCACTGGTGTAATTTTTTTAAAAATACAACTAAAAGAATTTCTCCTAAATGAATACAAATGTAAATGCTTCTGGGACACAGGGTGATATTTAAGTTTTTATCTACAACAAATCTTGACAAAATGGTTGCTTATGACCAGATACACACATATTTCTAAATCTCTCACTGTGACTCTAATTGCCTAATGTGTTGGGAAGCAAGTAGGAATATATTACATACGTACTTCTACATAAATGTATTTGTCTCAAACACTTAATTATACTTGCTTCATTTTAATGTTGTACTCAAGTAATTTGTCTATCATTGCCTTGTGAACCTAAAAGTCTACACTTGGAGAGTTGTCTTATACCTGCAATACTGTTCACTTATCTGCATATTTAATTGCTGTTATACCTCATCATTTTACATCTGTATTTTCATTTGTGGTATATGTTGTATTGCCACTGGCCCAAGTTGTGGCTGCAAAGGGTCCTCTGACCAGTTCTCTAACCCAGTTAACAAATTCAAATAAAATAACTAATTTACTAATTTACTAATTTGGTGAAAGCCAGAGTACATTTTTGGCTAGGCTTGTATAGGCCCTAGGGCCAATAGCCTAGTACTTACCTACGAACCTATGAAATAAATAAATAATTTGTGGAGGAATACAGTCAGGCTTCAAATTTTATTAAATCTCAATAAACTGACACTCCTTTTGGTGCTCATAGCAACATCCTTAATTCATCTCTTGTGAATAACATCATTAGTTTGCCCAATGAACTTGTATATCTTGGAGTTAAATGCAAATCTTATACAAATACCTTTTTGTGATTATTTAAATGCTGCCCTAGAAAACAAATAGAACTAATTTAGTGAACTAGAACAAATTCACATTCACTTTATTATCAAAAGTACTTACTAGAAATTAAGATGAACATGGATTATTTTGCATTTCAATAATTTTTTTGTTTATAGGTTCATTTACTAATTTAAACTGATAATTATACAATGACTGGCTGTTAATATTCCAAAACGAGCACACTAATTGGTTAGCCTAATCAGCATGCCTATTGCAAATCCTTGCATATACCAATGGAAAAAGGTCCAGTCACTCAGACTTTTTTATATTGCTATATAGTGTAAGTGATTTTTTTTTTTTAACAAAAATAAAAAAAAAAACAAAATCTGTAATCCAGACTCCTGATGTAGCAGAGAGACAGGACAGAGAAAATACTAGGAAAATCAGGTGCATTATTCAAAACTAAAGGCACTTATCTGATTTCCCTTGTATTTCCATAATTCTGTCTCTCTCCTACCCCTTAACTGCCCAAAACTTTTTTTTTTATTAAAAAAAAAAAAGAAAACAAAAACAGAGCAACAGAGACCTTTTTTCTGTTGCTTCCTTTCTAGAGCACTGATGTACTGGGTATGCATGGGAAAGGAAGTCCCATATGAATGCACAGTACATCAAAAAAAGGCAACAGGATATTACGAACTGCAGAAGGACAGCAGAGAACCATTATACAAAGACATTATTTAAGAAAAGTACATTTTTTTTTAAATAATGTCATTGTACAATATCAGTAACTGACTCCATTGTGTGGTATATTAAGATTTACCCACAATTTGCTTTATTTAATCACACCAGCCTTGGGTAAATCTTAATATACCATACCTGCATAATCGGTTATTGCTTAAATAACACTATCTTTTAATGTATATGGAACAAGGTAAATTCTAAAACGAGTCTGAATAATCTTTTATACCAAAAAAACAAAAAAAAAATACTTAAAATTCTTATTATTATTTTGTTTCTATGAAAATTAGAGCCTGGTCAAAATGTTTTATCCTACAGGCCATCTCACTTTTCTTCCTAGCAGTGCCAGTCTTTGGATTTCATCAGTTTGGGCAATTATTGTAGATCATGGAATTAGCCCTAAACCTCTTCTTTGTACTGATAAGTGTTCCAGTATCTTCAGTAAGCTTTTCATTCTTGATGTTCAGAAATGTATGTTCAAGCTTGGGTTCTTTAAGGAATTACTGTTGTTTCAACCCTTGTAAAATAATTGAAATGTTACGGTATCCATATACATTATTTCCTGTGCTGAAAAATAACATTTTGTCCCATCTGGCAATAAAAAAATAAATTAGCCTCATCTTTGGAATTATTATGTCTCTGACATTTTATTACCAGTGTCACCCCACAGCTTTACTTAATTGAAACATTTTGATGCTGAATGTTCCCTCTTGGAAATACCAGTAAACATTATTATCCTCTTCACTTAGTTATCCAATAATCCTTCCTTTTTAACATAGTTCAGTATTATAACATTTTTGAATATTGTGATACATTTTTTTAAATTATTGGTTATCACTTTTAAAATAGATCAGTATTATCTCCAACTGAAAGGAAGTATGGGCAAGTATGTGCAAAGTTTTACTGTTTCCTTAATTTATCAACAATCAGTAATTTATGTGTTGGTATTGTGCTTACCTGATTCCCCTCCACACACGCATGCACAAAAGATAACTGCCATGAGTAAAATATTATTGCATTCAGCTGCTCCATTTGTGGGAGAGGCATAAATATTGTTCTACGTATATTTTGGTCATGTAAACCTGATCAATCAATCTGGTAATTCGTGTCTAGCAAACTGCAGAAATATAACATTTTAAATACTGAATGTCATGAGAATAATTATATTTCAAACATGTAAACAATGATAAAAGCCTCCCAAAAATATTACTCAATGAAAACCAAAACTGCAGACAAATGTTGAAATGTAGTATACTGATCTGAATTAAGTCTTTCTGCAGCTACCTTCATATCCGTCATATATCTTGAGCTTTGTTTTTCATAATTATATTTCAGGTATGCTGGTGTCAAACACTGTTACAGGTAATGATGCCCTCATGTCTCTAGTTTCTGTTTAGGTCAAATATTTTGATTTTAAATACTACATTGAAAGAGAAGAGATTTCTTTGAAAATATTTTTCATCTATTTTTAACTGAGTAATCCCACCAGATAAATTGTCCCTTTTCAGACTAAAACATGACCTCATTTGATATTGCAAAAACTGAGGGTCAAAACCAGCCATAACTGCTTCACACTATGGATATGTAGGAAAGGAGTGTGACTCTACTCAAAACTGCTGAGGAAAATTATTTTTAAACTGTTAAGGAGAAGGTATTTGCAAACTCCTTCTGTCATACTTTATGCCAATTAAGATCTTCCTTATCAAAGAGTATATATTACTAAAAGTTTGTTTTGTGGTGTTTCCAAAGTATGCATCTTATGATCTACAGTAGAACAATTTTACATAGCAGTGTTACAAGATTCTGTCCCAAGGTTTCCATAAGTGCTGTTTGTGTTACAGAAAATTCTCTTCAATAAAATGTTAAAAATGCAATAAAAGGCTACATCCTATCCTTGAGCTTCTGACATATTTTATGTCTAAATGCTGTATCTAATTATTCCTATCACAGATTAGATATGTTGAAGGTCTTTAAGCTAATAACAGTGGGATAGCAGTCTTTACTATGATTGCATTCCCTAACACACCTATCATGTTCCTTTTGTGCTTTCCTCTTGAATTATTTTTTATTTGTGATCAGAAAAAGTGCATGCTGTCATAAAACCTGTTAGCAATTTAGGATATTTTTCAAACAGAAAGTACATTCTCTTTCATTTTACTTAATCTACTCACCTGGCAGTGGCTGCTAGCGATTCTTGGAGTGCACCTAAAATGCCCATGAAAGTGATGATTTGTATTCTAGGTCCTATGTCATCAATACATATACAAAATTGCATTAGAAAAACTCATCAAAAACTAGTGATGCTTTACAGAGTCAAAAACTTTCTCAGCAATGCAACTAAAACTACACTTGCCACTACTTATCTCCTCTCCACTCTTCTTTATGGTGTTCCTATCCTTACTAATCTCCAGGCTTCACAAAATTGAAACTTGAACAATGCTATAACAAAGTTGATAAATTTGCAGCACATACTCCTTTCAGAACCCACCACTGTATGGCATTGAAAAGGCTAAATCGGTTAGAACTGCCACATTAACTAACATATACACAACTTTAAAATTATCCAGCATCCATCTCCCTGTCTAGCACTAAAAAAATGAATCACAACTATGTTCCCAGTCAGTCATTGCAATTCAGTGACCAAAAACTCCTGTCTGTCTATAATACTATCACATCTGCTGGCCATTGTCTGTATTTACACAAGGTTGCTAAGATCTAGAACTCCTTACCTGTATCCATCATGTCTATACCCTTCCTCCCATCTTTCAAAACCACTCTGAAAGATTTTCTAGCTAAAATCTGTCTCTGTTCTTGCTCAAAACCAGGATAAAATATATCCCTAAATGTAAACAAGTGCCTTTTCATTCTTTATATCTCCTTACTCTCCCTTCTTCACTTACTGCTCTCTAATTCTGTTCACTGACTTTCTGTCTAAATATATCATAAGCCTGTTTTATTTTGTTTTTATTTATTTTACATTTATTTACTGGGAAAGTCCGACTGATCAAAGATCATATATAGTTTCAATGCCACTGTAAATGTATAATCCCAAAATAATAGTTCATTGCTTCTGAGTTTACAACTCAGTAGTCTCCCAAGATCTAAAATTATAACAGAAAATGTTTATCCTGCCATAAATTATTTATACAATTATCTTCTAGTGTAACCTGGTAGCAGATTCCCATGACAGAGTTCTCCAGCTGTTTCTGTTTTATACTTCTTTTTTAATTATTACTAAATTTCATGCACTGGAGACACTTTTTCAAGTTCAGTGCAGATTATTTAGTGAAAAACTTAAAGCAAAGTTGACTCAAAAATAAGATGAAATATGTAGGAGTCTGCTGACTTGTATTAAATAATCCTACAACACTGGTTATTTTATGTATCCCTACATGTTCCATGCATATATGTATATGCGCACACAGACACACACACACACACACACACACACACACACACGTGAGTGTGTGTTACTGTGTGTGTGTGTGTGTGTGTGTGTGTGTGTGTGTGTGTGTATATATACATATACATATATATATATATATATATATATATATATATATATATAGTATATTTATAGGGGTCTACCTCAAAATTTCAGAGTTTCAAAACTTTGAATTTCTTTTGGTCAAAACCATAAGATCAAACTTTTGAAACTACGAACCGTTTAAATGGAGATTGACATACAGCACAGAATGGTATATTTACCATTTTCTTTGCTGTAGAGTGATCTCAGAATTGGTATATTTAATTAGCAGGGGGTGTAGGGGGTGCAGGAGGGCTTGCCCCTAGAAAAATGTAAAAAAAAAAAAAAAAAAAAAAAAAAAGATTTTTGTATTAATTTATTTATTTATTTTATGTACCTTTTGAAGTTTAAAACTTCAATCTTATGGTCTCGACAATAGGTAATTTGAAGTTTTAGAACTTCGAAATTTAGAAGTAGACCCATACATAGATATAGATAGATTCAGATAGATGTAGATAGATAGATATGCAAGCAGCACAGTTACGAACTGATATATCGAGATTCTGCTTTATTATTTAAGAAAACAACCAACTATACATGTTGCTTAACATGCTTCAGTTTACTCACAGTCTAACTAAACATTTGCTAATCCATTTTTTTTAATTTATCCATAAAGCATAATAGTCCTTAAAGTTCACAAGATTGATATTGCAGCTCTGGTCCAGCTGACCCAGACATACTGGGTTTGTCTTTTGGTACTCACAGTGTAAATTCATAGTTAAACTCTCATTGCTCCTTAAGTACGTCCACAGTATGGCTCTTCTTATACCTTGAGTAGATTTATAAATTCTTCCAGTAAAGGTTTCACAGAATCTTCCTCTTGGTCTTGAAGTATTTGTCTATGAGAGGTAAACATCTCGCCTTTTTTAAGTACAAGAATTGCTTTTAACATCACTTCAGGTGATTCACCGGAGACATTTCCATTATACATCATCTCCACACATCACCACATTCTTACTATGCTATATGGTGTATACATAGCACATTAAAATAGCTTTTCTGGTATATCAAACAGCCAGTATGGTGCAATGATCCCCTCCCAGCATAGAACCTTCTGTTCTTTACTGAATGGGATGAGCTACTGGACTAGGATAATTTGCTTACAGTCATGTGACTATTGCCAGTCCCATGTTTAATAATGAAATGAAAGTGCTGCAGTGACAAAGCCCACCTATATAATGTGGTATTTACATATTTTCATTTGTACAATCATTGTAGGGATACATGGTCATTTATTAAAATGAAGCTACACCCAACAAGTTACACTGCAAATATGTTAGTGCCCAGTTAACAGTGACACATTCTCAATGTAAAGCAAAGTATCTTATTTATCCATCCTTACCTTTACACTTAGATAACAGACTGGTGTTCCTTATCACCTACTTCTTAAGATAACACAGCTCCTAAACCTACTTTTGAGACATTGTAATATGCAATAAAAGTTTTAGTGAAGTCGGGGCAACCAACACTGGCTCTGAGAATAAGACTGTTTTTAGATTCTTAACAGCCTCATCTGCATCTGTGGATACATTAACTGCATAGGTGCACTAACTTCTGTAAAGTCTACCAGAAGAGAGACAATGGTGACACATTTGGATGCAAATTTGCTATACTAGCCTGTAGTCCGAAAACATTTTATACCTTTTATTTGATATTGCTACAGGTCATTCTGACACCTTTGATCTTATTCTATTTGGGGTCTATTTACACATTTTCCAATCATACACCCTACGTATCTTAGCTTCTTTCTTGCAAGCCTTCCTTTTGGCAGAATTAACTGTAAGTCCTACCAGTCTGAAAGAGTCCATGATGGCTTTTACTTCAGATAAGTGTGAAATGCATTCTACTTAACAAATTAGTATGTTATCCAGGTACACAGGTGAGTATCTGACATGAGGATTCAGAACTTTAGCCACAAGCCTTTGAAAAGTGGCAGGAGCTACATAAAGTCAAAAAGGGTAAGACAGTAAAACAGAAAAAAAGATGTTCAGGGTTTGAAAATGTTATCTTCTCTTTAGTTACATGAATAGGTAGGTAGATACTCCCAGTACCTTTTGGTTAAATCTAGAGTATCCAAAAATGTTTTTTGAATGACCACAAGTGTATAGGACAAAACAAACCAAAAAAAATCAAAATGTGCACCAATGCAAAGAATAGACACCAAATCACTGGTTCCAGACAGTGATAAATAAAATATTTATTAATGACCATAAAATGGCCAAACACCACAAGCTGAAGTGAAAATGCTTTTCATCCCACTAACAAACAAATAGGACTTCATCAGAATACAATTATTGCCAACAATTCCAATCATTTTCTAAACTCATTCACAGTCACATAACAGTTTAAAAATCACTACTGAATGGATCACAATAAACAAACCACAATTAAATAATCATGTTTAACTGTAGTTTAAACCTATTAGCTAATAAATTAATAAAAATTAATAAAAATAAAATGGTGTTCATTCTCTAAATAGTAGAAACTTTAAAACAATTTCAAACCAAACTACATAAAATGAATGGCATCCATTAAACATCTGTTATACCCATAAAAATTAAAACATAGGAAATCGAAATTGAAAAAAAATGTATAAATATCATTTAAATTCATATTGATATCTTTGAAATTCATAATATTTCTAAGGGATCTTAACTGCAGTAAGTCATTACAATTTAGCAGTCCTTTATTTTAATACAGGTATAAGGGAAACATAATCTTTTATACCCAGAAAACAAGTGGCATCTAACTTAAGTTGCCAAAGGAGCTCTCTGTATTCAGTCTTGTCCTCCCATGCACCACCTCTAGGATTAGGGACAATTTACTCCAAAATAAATAAGAACTGCTTGAATAGTCCACATTGTAATACATCTAAACAAGACATTCTTAGCATTTCCCTTTGAGATGTCATTATAAGATGCGAATGCACTTTTTAAGTGCCCATTCAGTCTTTCCAGCATAAAAAACTGGACATTCATAGTATATCACAAGGTATATAATGCCTTTGTTATTATTGTTCCCTCTTTCAGGACATATAACAGTTTTTAGGGTATTCTCATGTTAGATGCCACTCATTTTCCAGATATAAATGATTATGTTTCCCTTATACCTGTATTAAAACAAAGAGAAGCTAAATTGCAATGCGTTATTGTAGTTAAGTACCCTGGGAAATAATATGAATTTCAGAGATATCAGTACAAATATAAATGATATTTAGACATTGTATTTTCAATTTCTACTTCCTGTATTTTATTTTTTTATGGGTATTTAACAAATTAAATCTTTTATGGATGCCATTCATTTTATGCAGTTTGGCTTCAAAGTATTTTTAAAATTTGTACTATTTAGAGCATAAACACCATTTTATTTTTATTTTTATTAATTTATTAGCGAATATGTTTAAATTGCATCTAAATTTGATTATTTAATTGTGGTTTATTTATTGTGATCCATGCAGTTGTGATATTTATAATGTCATGTGACTGCGAAGGAGTTTATAAATTAATTGGAACTGTTAGTTAGAATTCTGTTCTGAGGAAGTCCTGTTTGTCTGTTAGTGGATGAAAAACTTTGTCGCTTCAACTTGTTTTGTGGTGTTTGGCTGTTTTTGGTCATTAATAAGTAGTTTTTTTTACCACTATCTTTCATTGGTGGTTCAGTATCTCTTCCTCACACTGAAAAACATTTTTTGCTTAGCCTCTCCATGAATTCCTCCACTCTGGACTTTAAATAATAACAAATTTGGATATTGTATTCACTTTTCATATATCATTTCAAAATCTTATGGATATGTTCAGCACATAGACTGACAGAATTGGTTTGTGCCAGTATAATTTCGAGACTCCATAAAAAAGGTTAGTTTATGCATTTTTCTTCTTCTTTACTCATTCTTCACTCAATTTTTATTTGAGATTTTGGGGTCTTATATGTTTGCTTTCACCTAGGCACAGTTTCATTAAGTTGCTGTATTAAATCTGTTATACCACATAAACAAATAAAAAAAAATCAAACACTATGTCTCAGTGTAAAAAAAAAAAAGCCTAGATAACTTTTTGCTTCTGAACATTAGAAACAGAATTCTCTGATACCGGACTCTTGCTATTGTTATCTAACTCAAATCCCAGGATGACTACAGAAGCTTCAGATTCAGTCCATGCTTTTAATGCATTTATGTGATATATCTGCTTTGACTTCCCCTTTCCAGTTTGTCTTATTTTTGTAGCTCACTTTATTTGTTTTGTCTACCACCTGAAATAATCCTAGCCATCTTGTTAGGAATTTATTTTCATCAGCAGGAACTAATACTAACACTTGTTCCTTGTTTTAAACTCTCAGACACCCTCTACTGCATCCCTTTTGCCCTTTCTGTATGTTCCTTAACTATTGGCATAGCAATTGCAACCTGTCTTGTAAATTGCAAGAATTATCAAACCTCTAAACAATTTTTTCTTCCTTCCAAGTCTGGTTTTCTATGTCCAACAAGCCTTGGAGATGCATTATATATATTAACTCCATTGGATTAAATTCCACCAAATCATGGTGTGCCTTTTGTACAGCAAAAATGAAGTAGGGAAGCAATAGATCCCATTTCTTATCACCATGGTCTGTTGTCTACTTAAGCATAGGCTACAGAGTTTTTAAGCATTCCACTAACTCAACATACTGTGGGTAGCATCCTGAAGTTCTTAAAACATTAACAAAGCTTCTGTAATTCCCTTAGACACACAACAGGTGCCATCTGAAGTTCTTAACTGCTTTACTTTAAAACAATGTCAAAGCTTCTATAGTGCCCTAACACACACAACAGGTCTCTTCTAAAGTTCTTAACTGGTTTACCTTAAAACAATGGCAAAGTTTCTGTAGTGTCCTAAGACACACGGCAGATCTCTTCTGAAGTTCTTAACTGTTTTACTTTAAAACAATGGCAAAGTTTCTGTAGTGCCACAGACATAAATGGGGCATCTTTTTCATTAGTATTTCTTTGGGAATCTCCACCATTTGGAAGGATTTTAACGTCATTTTATTAAAGCCTTGTTTTTACTTGAATTCATGGTGGTATGTCCTCTTGTTTTTCCTATTCCTTTAGGAATGGACAAGCACTGAATTTTGCTAAGGATGGGGGCATCACTTGAGGCCATGAAGAGAGTTAATAGATGGATATAAAATGCATTTTAATCTATATGAAGTAGGCCTGGGAAAATGAAAAAGAAGACAAGTAATACATGTATAAGTATAGTATAACAGAAGAACAAGGGTAGACCTAGGTTATCCAAAATCAGAAGAGGTTGATACTCCACAACAAACGAAGCAAACCAGACGAATGAAAAGACAAGTCCTTTATTCGAATAAGTAAGCGCTTTCACGTTGCTTAGAATGCTTCATCAGACTTCAACAAACCATAAAAATTTGAATCAACTTATATATAAGTAAAGCACCAATGAAAATCACATTAGCAAGTCACATGCAAGTTACAAAAATACATCATTTCCTTTCCATAAAAATTACATAAAATAAAATATATAAATAATATATATAAATATATATATCCTAAAAATCTCATGCTAATAAATGAATAGTAGAAGTAAAATGTTAAAACATACTTAAACATATATTAGATAATGAAACATATTACTACTGTTTAATGTTTCAAAGGTTTATCTAATAAAAATGGTCTCAATGAAAATTTATCATTGAGACCATGACCTTTATTCGCAGATAGCTTAATTATCCACTTTGCCTCAGCTTTTTCTGTCTTATTGCCAATATTACCAAGTCTTTCTGTCTCTGTTAACTGTCCTATTACTAAAAATCTAAAGGCATGTGTGGTGTCATTTTGTAGTACATGCTTGGCTAGGGCATTCCCTTCATTCTCTCTATGTATAGCATACAAATGCTCTCGTATCCTTTCTCTTAAAGTTCTATTAGTCTTTCCTATATAGAAACAATAACATATTATGCAGGAAGCAAGATAAATCACATTTCTTGACTTACAATCAGCGTATTCATTAAACTCATATTTAACACCAGTATCTGGATGTATAAAAACATTAGATTTCATTATATATATATATATATATATATATATATATATATATATATATATATATACACTGGTTGCAAGAGCGACATGCAAATGTACCCTTTCTCTCAGAGGAGATCTTATTTTTGGGCACTTTCTCATAACAAAGCATACGTTTTAAAGATTTAGTATTCTTATAGCTAAAATATGGTTTTTCACCCACTAAGTCTTTTATACCATCATCTAACTGTAAAATATTCCAATGTCTCTTAATAATATTGACAATAGAAGTATTATTATTAGTAAAGGGTATCACTAGTCTCCTCTTATCATTATTCCTCACTATAGGTCTCTCATCTATACTGCCTTGTTTTTTAATAGAAGGACGTCCTAGATGTGTACGTTCAAAAGTATCCAATGAACGCATATCTCTATTGCAATAGCCTCTATGTCTAAAATCACTTTCTATAGTTTTTAATGCATTAGAAAAAAACAAATCATCACTAGTTATGTTAGAAAAACGTTTCACCTGATTATTTACAATGTTTTTGTGTATATGGGGGGGATGCATGCTACTTCTGTGAAGAATAACATTCTTCCTACATGCCTTCCTAAATACTTCTGTTTCTAGAGTATTGTCTTTTTTGCTCAATGTCACATCTAAAAAATCAATTGTGTTATGTGAATACATTTCAGTCAACCTAAGAAATGTGGTAGTTCCATTAATATATAGAACAAACTCCCCAAATTAAAAAAGGTCATCCACAAAACGTTTATAATATTTTATAGAAGTGGAGTAAGCCAAATGTTCTAAAACATACGTATTCTCCCAATATGCTAACACAAGGTTAGCATAAGAGTTTGCACAAGATGTGCCCATAGCTACTCCTTTAATTTGAAGGAAGTATTCATTATTAAAGGTAAAAACATTGTGACAAAGAACCATTTCTAACAACATTGTGAGTTTAATAACTTGATTATTGCTAAGTCCTTTATTTAACAAATATAACCTTAAGAAATCTACCTCTAAATCATTAGGTATGCAAGTGAAAAGAGAGACAACATCTAGTGTTACCATATAATCTGTAGTTTCTAGAATATTGTTCTCATTGAAAGGTGCTAGTGTTTCCAAAAACTGTTTTGTATCACGTAATATAGATTTAGTAGATTCCACGACTGGTCTCAAGTATTTTTCTAGAAAAATAGATATTGTCTCAGTTAACCAGCCTCTGCCAGATACTATTGGTCTAAGTGGAGGATTGTGTGTAGTCTTATGTACCTTAGGTAAACCTCTAATTACTGGTATCACAGGTTTCTCTATCAAAAAATATTTGTACAGTTCTTCATCAATAATCCCACACATCAACATGTCATATAAATCTGCATGTACTGTTTTTATTAATTTATCTAAATCTGACATGCTCAATCTCTTATAAGTAGTAGTATCTGAAAGCATTTCTAACATAGTATCATGGTAGTAGCCGGTATCTAGAAATGAGAAAGTGCCCAAAAATAA
This sequence comes from Protopterus annectens, assembly GCF_019279795.1. Taxonomy (NCBI): domain Eukaryota; kingdom Metazoa; phylum Chordata; order Ceratodontiformes; family Protopteridae; genus Protopterus; species Protopterus annectens. The sequence continues at coordinate 569,309,239 of NC_056737.1, forward strand.
GATCTCCTCTGAGAGAAAGGGTACATTTGCATGTCGCTCTTGCAACCAGTGTATATATATAATGAAATCTAATGTTTTTATACATCCAGATACTGTTGTTAAATATGAGTTTAATGAATACGCTGTTTGTAAGTCAAGCAATGTGATTTATCTTGCTTTCTGCATAAAATGTTATTGTTTCTATATAGGAAAGACTAATAGAACTTTAAGAGAAAGGATACGAGAGCATTTGTATGCTATACATAGAGAGAATGAAGGGAATGCCCTAGCCAAGCATGTACTACAAAATGACACCACACATGCCTTTAGATTTTTAGTAATAGGACAGTTAACAGAGACAGAAAGACTTGGTAATATTGGCAATAAGACAGAAAAAGCTGAGGCAAAGTGGATAATCAAGCTATCTGCGAACAAAGGTCATGGTCTTAATGATAAATTTTCATTGAGACCATTTTTATTAGATAAACCTTTGAAACATTAAACAGTAGTAATATGTTTCATTATCTAATATATGTTTAAGTATGTTTTAACATTTTACTTCTACTATTCATTTATTAGCATGAGATTTTTAGGATATATATATTTATATATATTATTTATATATTTTATTTTATGTAATTTTTATGGAAAGGAAATGATGTATTTCTGTAACTTGCATGTGACTTGCTAATGTGATTTTCATTGGTGCTTTACTTATATATAAGTTGATTCAAATTTTTATGGTTTGTTGAAGTCTGATGAAGCGTTCTAAGCAACGTGAAAGCGCTTACTTATTCGAATAAAGGACTTGTCTTTTCATTCGTCTGGTTTGCTTCATTTGTTGTGGAGTATCAACCTCTTCTGATTTTGGATTTGTGCTTTTTTTTGGGAGGTGATACCTTACCCTGACAGTGTTCTTTTCTTGCTGAGACCTAGGTTATGACAAATAACAGGATAGACAAGTACAGACAGTGTGTTGAATTAACACTAATGTTTCTGTTATATTTCAGGTTCCTAGACAGTGCTTTTGATTGAAGAATTCTTGTACTGTTGGTCCAAAAAAACAAGCATGAATCCACCCAGGTGGGATGCATTTCGGCCTGGATAGCAAAAATTGGAACTGGTCTGGAAAGGCATATGGGGTATGTTATGGTTTCACCAGCACGCTGAATTATCACAGATGTGGGATAGATTTTGAATGCCACATTGATTGTTAACAGGGTCATATGTAGATATCCCTGGTTTGGCACCTATGTCTCTAATGTAATCAGGTAACCTGTAAATGGTTCATTTCCCAGACCAATGCTTACACTTATCAAGGGTATCAGAACTTGTCAGAGATTTGGGATGCATGACTAGGCTTAAAAAGGCCGTTGTGGTCATTAGCCTAGTAAACACCTATGAACCTATGAACCTATTTTCAGCAGAACCACTGCAGTTCCAGCTATTTGCTCTACATATCCATAAGGAACAGAGGGGGTGAGGCCAGAGGTGGATTAATGGTTCCTCATACTCTCATCAAGGTCATAGCTGAAGAAAGTTAGGAAGTTGCTATGGTTGTTATGCAGAGGAAGCATATTCCACACATAGGGACATTCTCAGGGAGGGGTACAGATACCACCAACAGATTTTGTTTATATTATGATGTAGATTTAGTTCCCTGGGGTATTTGTTATGCTACCATTTTCTATTTAAATATGAGTTTAGGCAATAGATGGTCATTTGCTGCCTTGTAAGCCAGACAGAGTTCATCATGCAGAAGTCTATAAAAATCCGAATACAGAGACTAGGCTTTTAATCATTCTGTAGCTCGGGGATCTTATACCCAACATTTTAGATGAAACACTGACGATTTTCTAGTTAGTGAATATGCCTAGACAGATGCATGTTAAATGGGGCCTTGGGCAAATGCAGGTCACAGTATGCACAGCCTTCATTTCATACAGTGCCTTTGTGATCTTTTCAAAGAAACCCACCAGATTAAGTAGACAGAACCTACTTTTCACAAAACAAGACTAGTTGAAGTCAAGAGCTTGTAAGCTATCAATATCCTTATTTATGAGGTCCATGATTATACATTCCATTATTTTACAAATTATGCTGGCAAGGCTAATTGTTTTGCAGGTTACTGGGTCAGTGGTAGGGCTGACCTTGCGGAAGGTTGCTGCAACAGTTCTCCAAACCTCAGGTACATGCCATGATGATATTCTAGAACCTAAAAGGTTTTTGTGGGGCTCAGTAAGTCAGGGCTTCACACTAACAAGGAAATGACTTGATATGTTGTCAGGGCCCATGCTTCTAGCATTTTTAGTACTGACGTTTTAGGACTTGTTCAGATGTAATTAGGGGTTACTGCATACTGGGTGATGTAAGGGTAAAAAAGGGACTATGACATAAGATGTCTGAGTAAAATTTGTCTTCTAGTAAATGCATAACTTCCTCTGGGTTATAGTGGGTAGACCAATTGGATAAAAGCCCAGTGCAATGCTAAGCAATTTTTCCAAGATTTCTGTTGTAGTTAATGCTTTGTGACTGTCCTTGGATGATGTAACAATGTTTAGTTTGTTTGTTTTTTGCTTTTGGGCTTTGATTCTTAACCATGCTCTTTATTTACCCCTTTGAGGTTACTTTTAGTGCAGTGTGCTAAAAACAAATGTTTCTCACTGATACTAGGATTCTATCACAGGGACTTGTTTCTAAACTTGGCAATGTATGTGTAGTGGAAGCGGCCAGATGTTTTGATTCAGAAATTTAGGTGGGAATAAGATTCAGTAAAGAAGTTTTGGGACAGACATGAAGAAGGCGTGAGGAAATGAGGGCATCTAACAAAGAGGTGAATGGATTGTGTGACATCAGACCTGCAAAAGTCAGTCAGTCATGACTGTCAAAGAATGTTGGAGAGTGGCAATGAATCGAGAGAGATGGCAACGGTTGATGCAACACCTTGAGCCCATGTAGAAAATGGGAAAAGGGGGTTGAGGATGATGATGAGCATTCAGTGGTATAACTGGCTTTTTTAGATATGAAAGCCTCTTGAGGTCAGCACTTATCAAAAAGTGCTAGAATATCAGCTGTGGAGAAATCCCTGAAGGCATCACATTGAAGGGTGGTTTCTTATGAAGAGTATAACAAAACTGTGGTCTGATTTGACCAATGTTGGGTAACAGCAGATTTGGAGCACAATAAAGCTATATTAGTGAAAACCAAATTAAGTAGATTTGAGCCTCTAGTAGGGAATGGTGCTATCTGTTTGAGAAAGTTTCCTTTGATGAAGTCCAAGAACAGCTGTGCATATTTGCAGCATGTGTTTGCTAATTTATAGAAGGGTAATTAAAATCTCCTACAAAGTTTATCTAGATTTAATAGTTAGGGACTGCCTTTTGGTAAAATAGATGTCATGGGTGTTGGATCATGGAGGGGATTCTGTATTTAGCAATGATGTGTTCAGTGGAATGACTTTTAAATGCCAAGATACAGAGGATCTCCAGGACATTATTTTGTTTTGGGAGGCAATGTGATAGCAGATAAATAGGGATACTCACAAATCAGTAGCACATGATTTGTCCGAACCTGCTGATATTCTGTTACCAGCTTTCTAACTCTCTTTCTGGGCTCATTACTTTTATACAGGCTTAAAATATGCAGCAGGAAATTTTCACAAATATTGTCACAGAGGTTGCTGATGTAGTTTTAAGAATGGGAGGAGCTTCTTCTACTGTTTCTACATAGTCACAAGTACAGCCTTATTCTTCTGTTCCTTTTGTTGAGGGGGACGGGAGGAATGGCTCCTCCTCCATGTCTGTCTTATTCAGATGCAGCACAGTGTGTCTTGAATATATGAATCCTGCACTTCAAGTTTCTACACAATGGCATGTAGTTAAGCAAAAGATATGTGTAATTAAAAGGTCTGGTGAAGCTATTGACAAAACTGACTTTGTAAAGTATTTTTTAAGCATTTGGAAGTTCCTAAAGGTCATTTCAGTGCTCTGATTCATTGAGGTGTAGAGCTTTACAATGGTGTATATTTTAATACTACTGCTGCCATTTTGTATTTTCTGTGTGCTCATGGTCCACAGAACTTGCTGTGGTAGAATTATTTGAAACAGGACTCTTCTTTACAGCTTCACAAAATGCTGCATGTACACTTTTGCTCTGTGTACATTGAAGAAGAGTATTTATAAGAGCATTTGTGGCACATTGTACATGGGTGTATTCAGTTAATAAAGAGAATGATGACAATGGTGTTTGGTATGGTGTATAGGAGATACAAGTCACCTTGAAACACGATCATGGTGTGATGCAGCATTTGCCAGATGTGCATGTTTTGTTTCCCATTAGAGAGGCACTGTTTGATACAAAGGTCAGACAAAGTCATGCTTCTGCTTCAGTAGCTTCTAGCATTTGTTTTGGACTGTCCTCAGAAGCACTGGATGCGCTGTGGAGACAATCTCCACATCACAAAAAATTGTCCAGTTTGTTTTTATTCTTCTGACTCCATAGTGTCAGCACACTGTCCTGTAATGTTTCGGCCACAGCTTCTGTCTACTGCTGGAGGATCCTGACAGTATGATGACAACCTTAGAGGACACTGTGGTGCAGTAGGTGGTTGCAACCATTAATGCACCAGTGACTTTTGTCATAGCATCTACTGTGGTAAATGATGTTTCTACTTTGCTTGCTACCACAATAGGTGCTATGGATGTGGCTATATCATATAGCTCAAAGCTCATCCTGTGGACACACCTACGAAAATGTCAGGGATATAAACCCCTGTTGCTTCTTCACTCAACTGGTGCTGCTGCTGTCAAGGGTCCCATGGATATTCTTGCTTTCCAGGACATTGACTTTGAGGCTGACTTGACCAATAAAGAGTCTGTTAAAGCTATGACAGACATGGAGGTCTGTTCAAAATATGCTGCTATATTTGAAGGAGCTTGCTTTGAAGGTATTGCCAGCAGCAAGGTTGGTCCTCGTGTACTGTGACATCATCAAAGCTTTTGATAATGTGTCTCATGATCAACTTATTTCTAATCTACAGGGCTGTGGTTCTGAAACACTTTTTCTTAGACTTTTATGTTCTGTCTCTAACAAGACCTATGTTCATCTTGTGGTAAATAGTTGGGCTGGGGCACAATTGAAGATGCTTAATGGCATACGGCAATGGTATCCATTGAGCAATTGTTTTGCTTACTCTTGTGCTCCATACTATTGTTTTATCAGGATGCTCAGGATGGTTTGCTTGTGCACCAGCCTTTGGTTTTGATGAGAGTTTCATTACCTCACTTTTAGGCATACACAGAAGACCTCAGTGGGGGCTCTTAATGAGTGATAAGCATTCGACCCAGGTATAGAGGAGGAGTGTTGTCACTGGAATGAAACTGTATTTCTGTAAATATATAAATCTAGATGTTTTCAAATGTCATAAAGACTTGTAGGGTAACCAACTTTTTGTACGGCTTCTAACAATGAACAGTGCCATGTTAATGCTGGCATTGCTTAACACAGAATACATCTGGGGAATGTTTTGGGTTAATGAAGAAAAATAAAACTGTTAGACCGTATTTCAAAGGAGATGTCTGTTATTAATCATAAAATGTTTGTTGCATAAATAATTTTGACTTTGATCACAGGAACATTAATTTGGAAACATACAGATACCCCAAATAGTATTGAAAGAGAGAGTAAATATATAAATGCAGAAATGAGCATTCTACTATATGTAACAGTTTTATGATATTGATGTATTCTGATTTCAAACATAAGGAACCAAATGGGTATTGGGCTAAAAGGATTCACCTGTATGACATGAGAGTATACTAGAAAGAGGGAAGAAGGGTTAGGGAAGAAAGAAGGCAGGTTGTAGATTACCACTGCAGGTTTTAAAGAGCAAGGGTAATCAGTCAAAGGTGGACTGGCTCCAAGGAGAGCAGGCTGCAGTTAGAATGGTTACAAGGAGAGCAGACTGCAGTTAGACTGAGTACAAGGGGAGAAGGCTGCAGTTAGAATGGTTACAAGGAGAGCAGGCTGCAGTTAGAATGGTTACAAGGAGAGCAGACTGCAGTTAGACTGGGTACAAGGGGAGAAGGCTGCAGTTAAAATGGTTACAAGGAGAGCAGGCTGCAGTTAGAATGGTTACAAGGAGAGCAGGCTGCAGTTAGACTGGGTACAAGGGGAGAAGGCTGCAGTTAGAATGGTTACAAGGAGAGCAGGCTGCAGTTAGAATGGTTACAAGGAGAGCAGGCTGCAGTTAGACTGGCTACAAGGGGTGCAGGCTGCAGTTAGACTGGCTACAAGGAGAGCAGGCTGTAGTTAGACAGGCTGCAAGGAGAGCAGGCTGTAGTTAGACAGGCTGCAAAGAGAGCAGGCTGTAGTTAGACAGACTGGCTACAAGGAGAGTAACCTGCAGTAAGACTGGCTACAAGGGAAGCAGGCTGCAGTTAGACTGGCTACAAGGGGAGAGGCTGCAGTTATACTGGATACAATGGGAGCAGGCTGCAGTTAGACTGTCTACAAGGGGAGCAGGCTGCAGTTAAACTGGATACAATGGGAGCAGGCTGCTGTTAGACTGGATACAATGGGAGCAGGCTGCAGTTAAACTGGATACAATGGGAGTAGGCTGCAGTTAGTCTGGCTACAAGGGGATCAGGCTGCAGCTAGACTAGCTACAAGGAGAGCAGGCTGCAGTTAGACTGGCTACAAAGGGAGCAGGCTGCATTTGACTGGTACAAGGGGAGCAGGTTGCTGTTAGACTTGCTACAAAGGGAGCAGGCTGCAGTTAGACTGGATACAATGTCAGCAGGCTATAGTTAGACTGGCTACAAGGGGAGCAGGCTGCAATTAGACTGGCTACAAGGGGAGCAGGCTGCAGTTAGACTGGATACAAGAGGGACAGGCTAAAGTTAGACTGGAAACAATGGGGGCAGGCTGCAGTTCACATGGAATGCAGCCTGCTGAATGGAAAGTGTAAGGTAGGTATTTTGCAGTTGAGGATGACTATTTACCCCCCCCCATGTCACAGAAGGGCACATAGACATATCTCTCTGTCCATATTTTTATTGTCTTGAGGTGCACAATTCAAATCCTTTTCTCATGCACTGATTTCAAATTAAGACCTGTGTGGTCACAGAGAATGATGAACTTAGCTGTGGATAGTTCTTTCTATAGTCAATAAAGCAAATGTTTTTCTTGGGATAGTTTTATTAAATATTGGGGAATGTTTGTATTAACTGATGCCATGACACCATCCGGACTAAATGAATTCACAACTGTTAAACCCATTTTGGAGTTAGATAGGTAATGTATTCATTATGAAGGTTTATACATTTTTTACAACAATAACACTTTCATACAAATAACATTTATGAAATAATTAATTTATTTGAACTGTTTTGTTAAGCACAATAATAGTTGGTTGTTTTTACTCACATATTTATATATATATTTTTATCATGGTCAATATTTTAAAATAGGAAATGAAAATGCTGATTTTATGTTATTCATTGCCTATAGCTTTAAGACATTTTGGCGCCAAGAACTGGTATTTAAATGCCTTCTATTTGTTGTATTAATTGTTCTGATGAAGCTCGCTATGTGCGGGTGAAAGCGCTTAACTTTCTTATATTAAACCTGTTTTTATACTTTCCGTGGTGTTGGATTTGTGTATATTTGCTGTTGGCAATATTGTTGCGAGTGGTAGCGAGTTTGCGTTCAGGTCTCGCTGATAATTTTTTCATTTTACATTCCGAACGCTTGTTTCAGTGGTAAATATGTTATATGTGAATCCTTTGGTAAATTGTGAACGGTAAAGTACAGCTAGAGAAGGGAAGCCCCACCCCCACCAAATAGAAACTTAAAAGTATGCCCCTCTCAACAATGTTCCTGACAACAAGTGAGGCTCTACTGGGTAAAGGAATGGAGTAGCAGTGTACAAAGCTACCTCTGATGTGGTCTTAGTGACTCAATGAACCCAAACTGATAAGTTTAGGGCTGAATGATGAATTTCCAAATTAATTACATTATTAGGCCACCAGAAGTTTTGGGACTGCATTCCTCCTGACTAGAAGACCCTTAGTATAATGGGAGGTAGTTTGAATGACTGTTTTACCAGGCCATATATAATACAAGAATTAATAACTGAGCTGAAAGAATGTTTGACAACATGAAGCTGTATATTAGTGCATTATGAACTGTGGAAGAAAAATTTATATGAATAATGATAAATAATTCTAAATACAAATACCATAATATGGTTTTGGTCTGGCAAAAAACATTTGGTCAAAAACATATCTGTATGTGGTGAAGTAGTGATGTGATGAGGAAAGTGAAGGACAAAAGACATCTGAGAACATACTGCTTTTTCTTGACTATTCTTATCCAGACATGAATATGGAAAACATTGCTTGTTCTGTCTATTTATTAAGATAAGTTAGACTAAGTGTACACATAATGTACACTTTGTAGTAACCTCCATGATTCCCTCCTACAGAGTGCTTGAGAGATGGCACATAACATTCTTAACAAATTCAGAGTGACCAAACACAGTGCTTAAAACAGGAAGAGAGTTAGGGTGGTATTCATCATAGTCCAAAGGTCAGCACTTGCGTAGCAGTTATCTGTGGAGGAAACCACACTAAATAAGTAAATGCAAAGGCATTTTAATAAGCACACCTACCTGAGGCAGAAGTGTAAAGTAGCTGAAGTTAATCCGTAAGTATGTGCAATGTACTGTGTGAAAACATTAGTGTTTGCATGCTTTGGTACATTTTGGGATACTGAGGATGAATGCAGCTATTTGCAAGCATTTTTGAAGTAGTTAAGGCAAGTGAAGGCATGCAGCTTTTATCATTACACCTTTAAAAAATTAAAAGGATTTTATATTTTTTCATATAGGCAAATGCTATGAGGATACACTGTTGTTTTCTTTAAAGAGTGGAAAGAGGAAGACAGAAAAGTTTGAAAAAGGGAAGACATGGCGGGAAACAGAAGGAGCACATCAAGATGGTGGTGGTGGGGAGGTGGGACAGGAGGGGTACTTTGTTTTTGATGAGGGATAGACCTCCCCCCTTATTTATATTTATATTTATTTAACAGACTAGTTTGGGTGGGAAGTAGATAAGAGGGTGTTGGAGAGGATAAGTAAAGATGGGAGGTGAAGAAGAGGTGATCTCAGGAGGAACACCTGGTCCACAGGACCTCAGATATTTCCAGTGCCTAATGGTGCTGCAGTGGAGGACCCTGATGTTGAGTGGACCTGTGGTGGTGTGGCGGTCAGCCTGCTCTACCACATCCTCAATCAAGTCCCAAAACCCACGGTCTATGAGGCTTGCCAGGCTGCCATATGCCAGGGTACTTACAGGATCAGTACCACTGCCCTGACCCTGTAAGGATGTACCTGGATGAGAAGAGGGTGATCACTTCCTGGCCCGAGAGCAACAATGTTGGACCACTCCTAAGGATTTTAGACCTGTGGAAAAATGAACAGAAGTGGGAGAGAAAGAAAATAATGAAGGAGAAAGGAATGCATAATTAAAATAAGAAAAAGAGAGAGTATAATCTGAGCACTGCAGCATTACATGTCTCTGGTCTAAATTACTACACTTGTAGCAAGCAGCTACCTACAGTTTAAAAGTAAAAGAAGTACTTGTTTATTTTTCTTTCAACTAGCTCCATACAGGGTATAAACTAAAACAACTGCTTGATACAGTTTAAAAGAAAAAAAAAAGATTTGCCCCCCCCCCTAAAATATTAGGAAGGATGTCAGTGCTGGTAACATGAAATGCCGTACAGTTTCAGTGTTTCTTCCAAACTATAGCAAAGCCTTGCAGCAAGTGCTCAAAAGCATTCCACCACTGAAGCATGCATAGACTTAACAGGGCTCATCAGCTATTGCACTTAGAGTTGTCTGCAATTCATAATGCCTGCCTTCGCCCAGAATGATACCACAATATAAGGATAAAATGATTGACTTCAACAATTGGCTAAGCTTATGGTGTCATTCAAAGGGGATCCAGTATCTGTCTGCCTGGGATGACATGATTGACAGACCACGATGCTTTGCCAGAGATGGTCTGCACCTGTCGCCCCTGGGATTCAGGTTACTGGCTAAGGCTCTGCCACCCCTATAGTGCCTTTTTTAGGCAAACTTCAAAGGACAAAACCACCACCATAACAGGTACAAGCATGCAAAATCTGAAGGTAATGCTACTCAATGCTAGAAGTCTAAACCTCAAAATGCACTCTCTCGAGGCACTCCTAAAAATGGAGAACATCGATATCTGTGCAGTAACTGAGACCTGGTTCAAGGCTCCAGAGAGCACCCCTACAATACCAGGCTACAACTCTACCACACTTTTCGCCACCAAACCAGGACCGAAACACTAAAGGTGGAGGAGTGTCAATATTCACCAAGGATATTCACACCACCAGGCTAGTTGGCCAACACAATGTGTCTGAAATTCTCCAAGTGCAACTAACATTAGGTAAGACTGCAATCCAAATTGTAGCTTGCTACAGATCCCCCACCATACCCCAAGATTCTCACTACACCTTTCTAAACATACTGGAAAATATTAAGATAGAACCAAACATCCTAATACTGGGTGATTTTAACTACCCTGCCTTTAACTGGGAAAACTACTCATGTCCCAACACCTTTGCGCAACGGTTCTTGGAATTCATAAATTCCAATGCCCTGGATCAACTAATCCATAGTCCCACCAGGGGCTCCAATATCCTAGACCTGGTCATTACCAACATGGGAAATCAATGCTCCATACCTATGGTCACCCCTCGTTAGTCAGGTCTGACCATAAGCTAATTACCCTTAACATCCACATCCCACCCCACCCCCCAGTAAAGAAACCACCATAAAAAACTTCTCCAAAGCCAACTTCATGCTACTCAAGTCAGAAGTGAAAAACTTCATAACACCCATGCAGACGGGAACTGAAAGTTCAACTGCTGAATCCTACACTAAGGCACTGTACGAGCACATCCACTCATGCATGAATCGTGCCATCCCAAATAGAACCAAAATGCTCTCATCCAAAAAAAGGAAGCCAATCTGGTGGTCCCCTGCCATAAACAAACTTTACAACAAAAGGAAGAAACTTTTGCAGAAAAGAGGAAAATCCCAGGATGCAAAAAACTCCCTTACTAGCCTCAGTAAGAAACTGAGATGCTAAAATCCTCCAAAGCTAGTTACGAAAATAAAATTGCCAAAGATTCCAAAGACAACCACAAAGCATTCTATAACTATGTCAAGAATCTAAATGGCAATGCTCAGATCTGCTCAACAGAATGGCATTAAATATACTGATCCAAAGGATATTGCCAATATCCTGGCAGATCGATTCAGTGCCAACTTCACCCCCCTCACCACCTAAATGGCCCATCTCAATACCGGAAGATTGCCAAATTCCAGTAATAACGGCCACACAGGTACAAAACACACTCTCTAAAGCCAAGAATACAGCATCCATGGGACCAGATGACATCCCAGGCTGTGTACTACATGAACTACAATATGAACTGGCACCTCACCTAAGTGTCATGTTTAATCATAGCCTCACCTCAGGTTTCGTGCCCACTGAGTGGCGCAGAGCTACAGTTATCCCAATCCACAAGGGGGGATCCACCTTGGATCCTGGAAACTACCGTCCCATCAGTCTGACAAGCCTTATCTGCAAGGCCATGGAGCGTATTATCATGGAACTTATAAACAAAGACATTGGCAACCTTCAAACACTGAACCCCACCCAGTTTGGGTTTGTGAAGGGCCGATCTTGTCTCCTGAACCTGATTGACTTCTTTGAATCAGTCTCCAGAGCCATGGACTAGGGTAAGGTGGTCCACACAGCCTATCTAGACCTTGCCAAGGCCTTTGACACCATCCCCCACTCTGGAATCATAGATAAACTTACTAAGTTGGGCATTAATCCCTATGTCACCCAATGGGTTGCTAAATGGCTTACTGATAGAACCCACACTGTAAAAGTAGCCGACTCCAAATCCAGCTCCAGACAAGTGACAAGTGGAGTACCTCAGGGTTCAGTCCTGGGGCCGCTCTTGTTTGGCATCTACTTCTGAAGTACAGGTCAACACTAAGGGACTCTGGCTAACAAAGTTTGCAGATGACTGCAAACTGGGAGCCATTATTGAATCCCCAAATGATGTGGATACTCTACAAAAGGGCCTTACAGAAACAGATGCTTGGTGCCAGAGCCATGGGCTCAAGCTCAATGCCAAGAAATGTATTGTTATCCCTTTGGGAAAAACATGTATCCATGAATTACCATATAGGTGGCAGTACACTAAACACAGAAAGTGTGATAAGAGACTTAGGGACACAGGTGGACAGTGGTCTCACCTTCGATAACCACATCGCCACAACAGTCAGGAAATCCTTCTATGTGGCACACCTCATCACTAAGGGCTTTTCATCCAGAAAAAGGAGGTCATTGTCCCACTGTACTCATCCCTCATTAGACCCATTATAGAATACAATGCCCCATTTGGTATGTACCTCTCAAGACATCTGCAACAACTGGAAAGGCCACAGAAATACCTCACTAAAAGAATCACAGGTCTAAAGCAGATGCACTACACTGACCGCCTTAAAAAACTCCAGCTATACTCTATCACATATCGTCTACTCAGAGGCGATCTCTGCTTAACATACAAGGCCATGTCAAACCCAGAGCTGTTGGACATGCTACATTAAAGAAATCCCAATCCCTCAGAGCTACACGCCCAGGGATCTAAACCTTGTCATCACAATAAACAAAACATGCTGGAGGGATAGGTTCCTGACCCAGAGACTCCCCAGACTCTGGAATAGATTGCCCATACATGTCAAGCAGAGTGCCTCTTTGGACCTCTTCAAGAGGAACCTTGACGATTGGATGGGAGAACCCCAGGGATCACGTCAGTCGCCCTGCTAGACAGGGGTCCAAGAAAGTAAATAATGTGGGAAGAAATAGCCAGGGAATTGTTATGGCTAGGCTTGTATAGGCCTTAGGGCTGATAGCCTAGTACCAACCTATGAACCTATAAAGGACAATTGCAGAAAGCAAAGTTCACTATAATACTAGAACAAGCAAATGAAAACCTACTGCAAGCTTGTTTAGGATAATTTTCCTTAATGTGGTAGTTACATGTAGTTTAACAGTCAAAGCATTACGCAATCAAGCAAAAAAAAAAAAAAAAATATATATATATATATATATATATGTGTCACATACTGATCTCAGATATGTAGCAGAGTATCTAGTATATATTGAAAGTTAAAGTCCTTATCAGAGCTACATAAAGACATTACAGCCATCATGTTTTTCATTCATTAGGATAGTAAATAGCCAGCATGAATGGTTCTGTTACTTCTATTTCTCTTCATCTCTATTTGTTTCCGAAAAACAACAGGTATTCTCTTCTGTTGCTTTCTGTAGCTAAGCTGTGGTTATAGATACCCATCAAATACGTTTCCCAATCTGTCTCCCAGCATTTTCTTGAACCTTGTGTTACACTGGTACCTTTCTCTGCAACCCCCTATGGTAGGAATATCTTTCATATTATTGCCCTGTACTAGTATCCTGACAGGAGTGTTGGAGTCAGGGTGCTGAAATGGGACCTGATTGTCTCCTGCTTTTCAGGAGCCCTAGATACCTGATTGCTGAATTTTTTGCTTTTCCCTTGAAGAGCCAGGATAGGAGGGAGGAGGCATTTATCTGGCCACATGGCTGGTGTGACAGTAAAATAAGCAGACCATTTTTTTTTTCTTTTGGCTCTTCAAATGGAGAGCTGGGGAGGCAGGGCACCACTACAGAAAGCCAGAGACGCCTTTATCTCCTAATCTCAATTATACATGACCTGCTCTTCAGCTGCATACAGAACACATAGAGGCTGGTTATCTATTTATCTGTCTATCTATCTATCTATCTATCTATCTATCTATCTATCTATCTATCTATCTATCTATCTATCTATCTGTCTATCTATCTATCTACTGTATCTGTCTCAGATATTTTTTTACAGTATTTCTGACATGATTTTGTTCACTATTCAGCAATGCACCTAAGTTATTGTTGCACTTGCCTAAGATGTATGCTCACTTTTCTACAGACTTATACTGATTTTTGAAACATGCTTCCATTTAATAGCCATGAAAACAGCAAAGCGCAGACTTGTATACTTTCATTGTAAAAATACATCTGTGCTGATCTGTATTTTTTCCTCAGTGCAAGTTAAACTAGAAGAATTGCATGACTTCCAGCCATCTGCTACATTTTAGATTCATGTCAAGTCAATGAAGATAATTTTAGGGAATGGAAAAAAATGAAAACTGTTTGATTAAACTACCTTTGACGAACAACTTAATTTTGTTTTTGCATGGAGGCAAGCCCCCCCTTCACCCCTTACGTGGGAGAACACCCCCCACACACACACACGCCTGGACTTATATATACCCACTAAATGGTCACACAACAGTGGAGAAAAAGTAAACTCTGCAAACAACACTCTTATTTTTGCATTCGCCAAAATTATGTTTGATGAGATGATGTGCTTCTTTACACTTTTATGTATCTTTGCAGCTTGTCTGTTTGGAGGATGGGTATTTTATGCAATCTTTTACAATTCTTTTGCAGTTTCTGCTTTCCACTATTCCTCGCATACATTATTTTCAGTTTTAAATAACATCTAAGCCATAGACTTTCATGTTCGCCACAGTGACAGAACCTGTTTATATACATACAGTTACACAAATGTACCAAATGAAAGGAAGTTATGACATCCTTCCAGTTCAACTTATATTAACCCAGACATATTCACCATTAAATGATTGATGCACTAGAAATATTTCATAGCAAAATGAACTTTTTATAATTTGTTACTTAATAAATATAAGGCTATAAGGGGATTAAGTAGAAATGCATACAAAATTCATGAAATAGTGCATTTCTAAGTTTCCACTGAGATGGTCATTCACATGCTACTTCAACCACCACCCAACCTCTGCTATGACTAGGATGTGGTGACTACCTAAGTTCATTTATCTTGTATATGCAGTTAATATTTTGGAAGAAATAATTGTCTTATACAATTAACATATTAATTACTTTCTGAGCTATGCAAACTCAATGTTTTGTTTCTAACACTAGTCTGACTGCAGTATAGCTAATTACTAAAGTAATAATTACAGTATAAGATATCTTGTGGTAATGCAAACATTGTTTTTTGTATCTATCTACCTATCTCTCTCTCTCTCTCTCTCTATATATATATATATATGTAGATATATATATGAAAAATGGTTCTAAGTATACTCATGCAGATTTGCATCTCCCTTTTAGAGATGTGTATATATATATATATATATATATATATATATATATATATATATATATATATATATAGTTTGTTTGTGTCTTTTGGCTTTTCCGGGTTAGGGGTCGCCACAGTGGAACTCCGTCTATGCTTTGGAGTTGATTTTTTTTTACGCGCTTGCTTGCCAGGCCGACACACAACCTTCAACGAAGTATTTTCATTACGCATGTCTCCAAACAGAAGACACTCTAGCTGAGAATCGAACCGGACAGCGACTTACTGTGAGGCGACAAACGCTACTATATATATATATATATATATATATATATATATATATATATATATATATATATATATATATATATATATATATATATATATATATATATATATATATATATATATATATATATATATATACTCATACATATGCATTTGTATTTATATGCAAAAGAATGACAGTGCATAAACATGCCAAATTGTTTCTAAAAATGCATTCCTGTCTGCAGTTATGTTTATGCTTATTCATACCTTTGGATTACATATAGATACATTTGCACTTGCCTAAACTTAGACAACATTTATATAATATTTGCTTTAAACCTATTTTTGATAAGAATTTTTAAAAAATGGAAAAATACTTAGTATAGAAAACTGTTCTTCTTGCCATTGAATGGTTAACCCACTAAGCCAGCTGCACAGGCCTATGCTTTTGTAGATCATCATATCTGTGGTGTCACTGGGGGTCAGAGTAGGTGATTCCTGTCAGGAATGAAAAGTATACACCCAACTATTGCCAGATGTCAGTTTTTCCCAGTCTGACCCACAAATACAGGGCTCAGTTTTCTCCAGGTAGAGGAAGGTAGAACATAGTTTTGGTCTCTTTGTCAGATCCGCGCAAAGCTCAGCCTCATGCCTTCATAGGTACTGCCATCTCTTGTAGTGCCAGTACAAGAATGAAGAATGCAAGTGCAAAGCTGCGGTTCACAGATTTAGAACCACACCTCCTGGGGCAGAAGTGTAGCTGGTTCAGGTCTGTAATATGACCCAGGCCCCCAACCCCTCAGCTCTTCAAGTGAAGAGCAAAAAAAAAAAAAAAAGATTCAAGGCATTTCACTGTAATAAGCTGTAAGTGATTGTTTTATTACAGTTAGAGCTATGCACCCCCCAGCAAAATAAATAAACAGACGTTTCTTCTACTGGCATACCAACCAGGTGGCCAGGCACAAGATACTCCCCTCCCCCTCCTACCCAACCTATTCAGGTCCATTTCTGTGCACTGCTCCTAAACCTCCTTAAACATATTTACAAAAAAAAAAACATTTTTTTAAACTGTATCAGGCAACTGCATGAAGTGCTTCAGTACTCATGTTTTAAGTTAAAATAAAGAAAAAAAAACATTTAATCTTAAACTGTAGCAAACTGCTTGCTACAAATACACGCACACACACACACACACACACACACACACACACACACACACACACACACATATATATAGATAGATAGATAAAGATATAGATATAAAGATATAAAATATACATGAATGCATGCACATATATAAAATATCTCTGAACACTGCACATCTATAATGGTAAATGATATCGGATCACATGTGGTGGTGCAGTGGTAGCATTGTTGTCTCACAGCAAGAGGTTTCCCGTTCGATTCTCAGCTGGAGTGCCTTCTATGCAGAGTGTGCATGCCCTACTTACGTTCGTGTGGGTTTCCTCTGGGTGCTCCAGTTTCTTCCCCCGTTTCAAAGACATGAGTCTGGAATGTTTCTTCCTGGGCCTCCACTAAAATTGGCTTTGTTCCAAGTTGGACTTTCCTGGTAAACAAATGTTAAATAAAATGTGAACATGTTTATTAACTGGCAAAATATGTCACTGAAAAAGATTTGTGAAACAATACATTGGGAATATTATCTGTGAAAAAGGTGGGTTTTGTGACAGGAAAAATAGTCTGTAACTCTCCTGGTACTCTTAACCCAAAAAAGAAAACTCCATTTTTATTATAGATGTGTTTTTGCCAGTATATGTTTCAGCTTGCAATTGTGAATAAAACCGCATTCAAAGAAAGATTATCGAAAATATATTCTACGGTTGCTTAATGCGAATTCTGCCACACAGGTAACTTCTTATGATTCACATCAGCCATCAAATAAATGTCGCAAAAACATCTGGCATACAAACTCATCAAGGGTTTCTGAACAGGTTTTAAGAAAGATACAAATGTTACAGTTTCTGAAATGGGTAATTATGATATATGATCATCTCAGCCCACTGAAAGACTGGAAGGAAGAAAGTCAGACATAACTTGAATGTTGTTTTAAAGCTGCAGTTGCCATCATTAAGTTAAGATGTTGACTAAACGTGTTGTTATAAATAACAGAGACATCTTCATTGTTTCATAAAATTTCTTATTCCAGTAATGCAGATATGAAAATGTATGCGTACAAAACAAAATCGCCTGGCAGCTGCTGTATATTATAGCCACCACTGCATCTTGCGAGAGTCAATTACTTAACTCTGCATATGCAAAAGATTTTTTAAAAGGGAGTCTCAAAGGAGAGTCTGGTAGGTCGCCTTGATACCTGAATAGGATAGTTGCTGCTGCAGAGCAAAGGAGAACAAACAGAATTACCCCTGTCTGTATAAACTGTGTTAGAGAGTAAAGACTGCTGTCTGTAAAAACTGTGTATTTTACTGACAAACTTTGGGGAAAAAGAAACTGTGCAATTAGTATGAAAGAATAATGAAATACTTTTAAATGAAAAAAGGCTGCATTGAACTGAATTTTTGAAGGAATCTATATGCACTGTTGTAAACAGAGTAGATTTCATGGGCTACTCATTACAAAGGCAATTGCTAGAAAAAATATTTCTTGAAACAAACCAGCAATATGTTTAGACTGTTTTTATTATCAGTTATTCCCTACAATGCTTTATATGACTTTATGTTCATCCTTATACAAAAAAACTGAAAAGATAGTTGCACAGACTATTTTTTGTTACTGTAAACAGAGCTGATTTTTGCCACACAATGACACGCACATCTATATATAGAATGCATTTAATTTTTTTATTGATGCTTAGAACAAAACTAATACACAGTCTTAAGAAACATTCAAAGCAATAATAACTATATCACATTTCTTCTGATTTTTTGTTGTTTTACTGCTTCTTGCTGGTCAAACTATTTGGCATTTTCACAGCTTGCTAAATCAGTTTATATCTGTAACAGTAACAGTACTTGGAACACATCTTCAGACTCAACACTACAATGCTGACAATAATTAATTATATACATCAGTGAGCGGGAAAACTTCTCAATCAAGAGCCTGTTTACATATTTGCATCTCCTGTGTTGTGTAAACTTAATTTAAAATCATTTTTAGATAATTACTTATAAATACTTGCAATATATAAATGCAAAAACATTCTCTAAAACTGTAGCCTTCATTTTACCTGATTTTGACCTTAGCACTCAAGTGTGGGGTCATTTATTCTCATGATGATATTGTGCTGCTTGTATTATCACTCTGCTACCTGAAACTAAAAACAAAAAACAAGAACAAGCTATTGTTCTTCCACTTTCTGAAAGTTAAGAATGTTCAGTTACAGATTTGAAACACCTGTTGTTGCCAACATAGAAGGAGCAGCACACTGAACTGTTTGGAAGTTAAATCACATTGAAGGCCAGTGCCATTTGCTTTAAGGAAATATGCTGTTTAGTCACAGGAAAAGATGGTGTTAGATTCAATAAAATATAAAAAAAAATTGCAACAAACAAAGCTGTGTATGTACCACTGCGGAGTAGTGCAGTGCCAGTTCTTAAATCATGAATACTATCAGTACCTCTGAGGATGTCATTCTACTATAACTCGATGTACAACTGGAGTTCCATCATGCAGAGTCACTAGGGTTGTACCTAGAAACTGTAGCCTGTCCCTTAATAAAGATAAAGTCTGCTCTTCACTTTTTCCCTTAGAACTGTTCAAACTCTCAAAGTAATCACTCTATTCTCTTTCTAAAGCCCTGCACTTACTCAGCTCTTATAAGGAAACACTAACTAACTAAAGCACTACACCCTCCTTGACTTCTCATAAGTATTAGGCTCCCGATTGGTCCTTCCTGATCAAGTGAAAAATCAGTTCCCTTCCCTAATCTGATCAGTAAAAAAACAGTTCCCTATACTAATCTGGTATGTCCAAGGGTCAGTTTCAAGGTTACTCTCCAGTCCAGCTGGTGAATCTGGAATTTTGAGGCAATGTTACAATTGCCTTATGTACACAGACAACCCTCTCCTCCTTCCAACAAACTCTAATACATGTGAGAGATGCAGTTACACAGCCAAACTGGAGGCAGAGCTCTCTCAACCCAAGACTGGTACAGTCAGTCAGGAGGAAAAGGTAACCACCCACACCACAAATCCAGTCTCACACAGACCTATTGCATCTGCATACCCAACACATAAACACAGAAAAACATACTCAGAGGCTCTAAATAAAAATCTGCCTAAACAGCAAATACCTCCTAAGCAGATATCCAAACAACAGCCACCCCTCAACAATACCCACAAATCACATATCTCACAAAATCAGTGTGCCTCACAGTCACAGCCCATAAGGCCAAACAACACACCAAATGCACTTGTTATAGGGGACTCTATTGTCCAGCACACTGACATCCCACTCACCAGACTGAACAAGGAGAAGGTCACTGTAAGCCACCTGTCAGGTGCCAGGATCCGCCACATAACGCCAGCACTCAGGTCACTCCAAAGCAAGTACAAGTATGACTCCGTCATTCTCCATGCTGGTGTGAATGACCTGAGATGTACCTCCCTGGACTACATGAAAAGAGACATAGAGGAGCTCTCTGACCATGTAGCCCAGGCTGGTATGTCCCTGACCTTGAGTAGCATATTGCCCTCACCAAGAATGATGCCACAGTATAAAGACAAAATGATCAGTTTCAACAATTGGCTAAAGTATTGATGTCATTCAAAGGGGATCCAGTGTCTGTCAGCCTGGGATGACATGCTCGACAAGCCACGTTGCTTCGCTAGGAACGGCTTGCACCCATCACCCTTAGGCTTTCGTATACTAGCCAAGGCTCTTGCCACCCCCATAGTGCCTTTTTTAGGCAAGGCTCAAAGGACAAACCCACCTCCATAGACAACCCAAAGATAAAAAAACTAAAGGTAATGCTACTCAATGCCAGAAGTCTAAACCTCAAGATGCATGCACTCGAGACTCTCCTCAGTATGGAGAAAATCGATGTCCGTGCAGTAACAGAAACCTGGTTCAAGGCTCCTGAGAGCACCCCAGCACTACCAGGTTATAACTCATACCATGTGTTTCGGCCCCAAAACTCGGACCGAAGCACAAAAGGAGGGGGAGTATCTATAGTCATCAAAGATACCTATACTTCCAGGTTAGTGGCACTGCACGAAGCATCGGAAACCATCCATGTGCAACTAACAGCGAGCAAAACTGCCTTTCAGTTTGTAGCCTGCTACAGAACACCCTCCCTATTACAGGAACCCCACTTGGCATTCCTGAGAACACTAGAGAATATGAAGGTCTCTCCAAACACTATGTTATTGGGTGACTTCAACTACCCAAACATTGACTGGGAAAACTACTCAAGCCCAAACACCCTCACCCAACGGTTCCTTCAATTTATAAACTCTAACACAATGGAACAACTGGTCACTACTCCCACAAGAGGGAACAACATATTGGACCTGGTCATCACCAACATGGGGACTCTATGTTCCACACCAGAGGTAAACCCCTCATTGGTAAGATCAGACAATAAACAAATTTCCCTGGACATCCATATCCCATCCCCACCCCCAGCCAAGGAAATCACTGTAAAGAATTTCTCAAAAGCCAACTTTGCACTTCTCAAGACTGAGGTGGAATCCTTCAAAGCCCCTGGGCCAGAGGATAATACAGCCCAATCCGCAGAATCCTTTACAAATGCATTCTATGACCACCTGCAGGAATGCATGGATCGTGCTATCCCAAATAAAACCAAGACTCACTCCTCCAAAAACAGCAGACCGGTCTGGTGGACCCCAGCCATAAATAAGCTATACAACAGAAGGAGGAAGCTACTACATGACAGAGCAAAATCCCAAAAAGGGAAGGCATCTCTGATCAGTATTAGCAAGAAACTTCGATCCCTCATAAAATCATCAAAGGCCAGTTTCGAAAGAAAAATTGCCCTATACACTAAAGATAATCACAAGGCCTTCTTTAGTTATGTCAGAAACATGGGCGGAAACTCCCAGATATGCTCTGAATTGTTGCATAACGGTATAAAATATACCGAACCTACAGACATAGCCAACATCCTGGCAGACAGATTCAGTGCAAACTTCCCCCCCCCTTCCCCACCAAAGGAGCAAACGCCTATCCCAACTGAATGTAACCTCCCTGACATCACAGATGCACAGGTGAAAGCTGCCCTCTCCAAAGCAAAAAACACAGCATCTATGGGACTGGATGGTGTCCCAGGCTGTGTCTTACATGAGCTCCAAGAAGAACTGAACCCTCACATTAAGTCACTGTTCAAACTTAGCCTTACTACAGGATATGTACCCAAAGAATGGCATACAGCTACAGTGGTCCCACTCCACAAAGGTGTGCCACAACCGACCCCAGAAACTATGACCCCATAAGCCTGACAAGTCTGGTCTGTAAAGCTATGGAGCGTATTATCATGGAACTCATAAACATAGACACTGGGAGCCTCCAGACACTGGGCCCTATCCAATTCGGCTTTGTTAAGGGTAGATCTTGCCTCTTAAACCTAGTTGATTTCTTTGAAACAGTTACCAACGCCATAGATGAGGGCAAGGTAGTCCACACAGTCTACCTGGACCTCACAAAAGCCTTCGACACAATACCCCACTCGGGCATCATAAATAAGCTTACCAGCTTAAATATCAGCCCTTATATCACAAGATGGGTTACAAACTGGCTCAGAGATAGAACCCACATGGTCAGAATCGCAGGTGCCATGTCCGAATCCAAACCAGTTACAAGTGGCATCCCACAGGGCTCAGTTCTGGGACCTCTCTTGTTCGGTATATACTTCTCTGAGTTTCAGACTAACACGGGGGGATTATGGCTGACAAAGTTCTCAGATGACTGCAAACTGGGGGCCATAATCGAATCTCCAGCTGACACAAGCATCCTCCAAAAGGGTCTCACAGAGACGGATGCTTGGTGCCAGAGCCACGGCCTCAAGCTAAATGCTAAAAAGTGCATAGTCATCCCCTTTGGGAAAAACAAGGTGCCCACAAATTACCACATAGGTGGTAATCCATTAAATATGGAAGAAGTAATTAGAGATTTGGGGACCAACGTAGATAGTAATCTCTCCTTTGATAATCACGTTGCCAAAGTGGTTAGAAAGACCTTCTATATAGCCCACCTTATCATGAAAGAGTTTGCATCTAGATCAAGAGAGGTCATTGTGCCCCTCTACTCATCACTCATCAGGCCCATAATTGAATACAATGCCCCTTTTGGGATGTACCTTACCTGACACCTGCAGCAACTGGAGAGACCCTAAAAGTACCTCACCAAGAGGATCATGGGCTACAAACAGATGTCCTATGCAACTCGACTAAAGAAACTCCAGCTCTACTCAGTTGCTTACTGCCTACTCAGAGGCGATCTATGCCTGACGTACAAAGCCATGTCAAACCCAGAATTAATGGACATGCTCCACCTCAAAAAATCCAAGTCCCTTAGAGCTACACACTCCAGGGACCTAAACCTCAGCACAAAAATAAATAGGACATGCTGGAGGGAC
Source organism: Protopterus annectens (assembly GCF_019279795.1). Classification (NCBI taxonomy): domain Eukaryota; kingdom Metazoa; phylum Chordata; order Ceratodontiformes; family Protopteridae; genus Protopterus; species Protopterus annectens. The sequence goes on from NC_056737.1 coordinate 569,332,376, forward strand.
AGATTAATTTCCCAGAGGCTCCCCTCACTCTGGAATAGAATCCCAATTCATGTTAGACATAGCCCTTCGCTGACCCTCTTCAAGCAAAATTTGGACACGTGGCTGGGAAATCGGAAATTCACCCCTGAGATCTCTCCTGTGTCCCTGCTAGACAGAGGCACAGTAAACTAATCTTAAAAGGGTACCTTCTGTGACCTACTTTACAGAGGCACAGTAGGCTAATCTAATAGGGAGGCGGAAGCCAAATACACTCTGGCTAGGCTTATAAATGCCCTAGGGCAGATAGCCTAGTATCTCCCTATGAACCTATGAACAATTTTAGACAAATCATCCATTTAATCTTTTTAATCCTTCTTGCTGGTCAAACAAGTATTATGGCTATTTTCACAGCTACTGATGTCATGCTGAAATCAGCTATAATGATTTAATGTCCTACAGATGCACAACCACATTCATAGGTTTGTGGTTGCACAGCACATCTTTTATGCTAGCTCACATCAGGGCAGAGAGATGGAAGAAGACTGGAGTCCCACATATGTAATGTTGTTATTCTGCAAAGTTAATACACATCCTGTGTGTACTCCACAGAACACTGTGTTAGAGATATGGTGGGTAATTCATATATTTACTCAAAGGAAAAACTCTAATTTGTACACCTGAGCTGTGCTTTCATGCTAAACATGCTCCCACCTGTGGTGCAATATGAATTTCACACTCCTTGCCATGATGCAGTACATATTATATAATGACTGACCATTAACTTTCAAAAATGAGCACACTCATTCGTTGGTCCAACTAGTGTACCCATTGTAAATCGACTATATACCAATGGGAAAAAGTCTGGTCACCTGGATTTTCTTCTATTAATATATGCTATGGAAATTCTACATTTCTTTAATTAAAAAAAAATCCAAAATCCAGAGACTTCAAAAGAATGAGACAGATAGGATGAGAAAAATACAAGGATAATCAGGTAGGTTATGCAAAATTAGATAAGTACCTGATTATCCTTATATTTTCTCTGTCCCATCTCTTCCATACATTTGAGGTCTCCAGATTTCATTTCATTTTTTTAAATTAAAAACAAAAATAAAAGCAACAGAAATCTTCCTTTCTCCATTGTTTCCTCTATACAGCACTGATGTACTGTGTAAGCGTTGGAATGTAAGTCCCATACGCATGCGCAGTACATCAAGAAAGCCCCAGGATACCGGGGAAAAATCCAGAAGAGCAGCATGGTGCCATTATACAAGGAAATTATTTTTAAAAAGTAAGTAACTTTTTTTCTTAAATAATGTCATTGTATAATAACAATAACCCACAGCTGGGTGTGGGTAATACTGATTACCTACGGTTGGTTTTGTTTGGTCACTCAGGCTTGACCCTCATGACCAAACCACACTAACCGCAAGTAAATCCAGCAATACCCATACTCATTAAATAACCTTATGGTTCAGATATAATTATATTTAATATGTCATGTTATAATGAACAGTCCTAAAAAAATACTGACATTTTAAATAATTGTTAAAAGTGCACTCAGTTGTGTACATGGGTTTAACTTCAGCAATGATGTTACACTTTTAAATCTAACTCAGCAAATAACATTTTTCTGCACAACACCTTATGCACGCCACATGCCTGCTTAAAAAGTGCTAGTAACCATGTTGTTTTACATCCTGAAAGATGCTGGTAACTCTTAGAACACAATGATGACACGTTGCCCTTTCCACTTTTCACTACCTCATTAGTCATCACATAGCTGGCCATACTTCTTTACTTTCTAAAACTATGATCTTTCTTCCAGTCATACAAAACAACATTCAATATCCACTTGCCTTTGCTTTTATAAAGCATGCTCTCTCTGGCACTGTGTTTTGTTATTTTATTCTCACTATCACAGTGTTGCCATGGAGAATACTATTATTTCTACAGTTTGAATTGCCTTTAGGTTAACAGGAAGAAAGTATGTACCATCAAAGATTCTACTGCTTACCTTTCCCTATGAGACCATAAGGAACCAACTCAGTGCTTATTACAGTAACATGGCAAACCTCAAACATAACTTTCTCAGAGTTTGTTATTATATTGAAAGATATCACAATGGACTGCAAATAACTGTGTACCATACAGAAATTAAGGCTTTTCATTCTTTGTAATGTAGCCCTATCATCCAGAAATAAAATGTAGATAAAATGAAAAATATGAAAAATATGTTTCACTGTTATATAGAAGAGTTGATTTCATCAGCATTTAACATATGCAGTATCATATTGTAGGCATGCTTTTGTGGAAAAATAAAGCAAAATTCATCAGTTTTATGTAAGCACATGTTGAGAAAGAACAGGCCATTTTCTCTTGCATTTCATTTTTGCTTGAGAAAAGCCATGCAACATTCTGCTTCACTTCTACCGAATCAGTGCTATGGCTCCCAAATGAAATGTTGGCACTCAAAATGCAGAACACAGACAAGCCAAAAAAAACCCCACCAAAACACAAGAGAAGAGCGGTTCTCAAAAATCACTCTTCACCTTTAAACTTCTTTTGCAAGGGGGGCAAGCCCCTCTGTACCCCTGAACATATATATACCAGTTCTAAGATTGCCATACCTCAGAGGATAAGGAATATTCTGACAAATACCATCTTGGACTTAGTATGTGTAAGTCCTAGCTTTTCGCCATCCAGCCTCCATATTTTAGGACTCACTCCAGCATGCCCAGATCTTTTAAAGAGTTACCGAATGCTGCTCATCATTATACATATTTCATTAAAGTTAAGGTCTTCTAAAAACCCTAATACTAACCCTAATGAAAGAGTATTTGGGTACTATAAATGCAAAACTGTATTAATGCATGCATTCACTGAAAATGACATTAATATCAACTGATGACAGTTTTATGGAATGGTATTTATTACAGTATTTCTCTCGTACTGGAGTCAGAGTTTAGGATGAAGCTACTGATGTCAGCAAGGCAATGGACTAAGATGAAAAGATAAGAATGGGTATTTCATGCCCATCTACAAGTATTGCTTGGGGCAAAAGAATGACTAGAGGCCTGCATCTGAAATTTATACTGTGGAGTGACTGAATACGTATCAATATTAGCATGGTCAGGGACAACTAGGGTCATATTTCATGCATCTATGAATAAATCACTTTCTTGGATGCTTCTTCGTAAGTAAATCAACAGTTTTATACACTGATGTTGCTTACAATTAATTAAGTCAACCTGTTCAACAGCTACTTATCAGTGGCACAATTGATCACCTGTGGAAGGTAAAAAAAAATGTACTAATCCCACAACACAGTGCCAGAAATGTAAAACAGATGGCCCAATTCATAGATGCCCTCTGCTTTGCATACCATAGATAGGGTGAATGTTATCTTAGCCACTGTAAAGAAAGATAAGGTCTGTGCTGGATTGCGGTAGGAAGTGATGGAAGCTAGGATGCAGAGGTTCTAATTCCTAGAAATGAAAGGTATACCACATTCTTTACTTTCAACTAGTTAATGCCCATGTGTCTGATGCTGTGGTTCTGGTGAATGTTGTATGATGTTAGGTATGCAATAAGTAAGCTGCATTGTGACAAGGGTATTATACAGAACACCATAATCTGTACAGTCTGCAATGCAATGGTTCTGTTAGCTCCTGCACAAAAAACATGATGGAAGTGTCACACGTTATCGCAGGACCCAGTTTCTACTACTACAGGAAGGAATCCCAGGGCTTATATTTACAGAGTTATAGACACACATATACACTTAGATGCACATCACACACATGCACACCTGTACATGTTTGTGTGTATATGTGCCTTGCTTCAGGAAAACAGCAGTGTGGATTGCTTCCATGGTGTGGAGAGATGAAGCTTTGACCTCAACCAAGATAACCAAAGTTCTATTGTAACCTGGGTACTAGAGAAGGTCACTCAAATAAGGTGAGGAATGATGAGGTATTTGACTGCTCACCTCTCCCAAGGAAAAGGGTGGTGTGGGGTGTGCTAGGCGATCCCTGACATCTTGGCACCTGGTGAACCAGTAGTGAGCTTCAGAGGTGCCAGTAGGTAACAAGGTGGGTCATTCAACTGAAGACCATGTCCCAGCAGTGAAAGGGAAGCTCCATTTCAATGTTCATCTGACAGTGACACACAGTAGACAAGGAGTTAAGGCATCAGACAGAAAACACCACTCAGTCACAGTATGAAAGGTCTGGCCATTCTTTCCTTTTGTCTGAGCATGATGTGGTAGCTGTAAGTAATCCTTTGATGAAGACAGAGGACCTATCTAATGAAGGGTCACTGCATTCTAATATATGATAGCCCAAGGGATATACAAGGTTTTGATGTCAGCAGCAAATGGTGATAAAATGTACCAACATATAAAAGGAACCTTGTAGTCTTCACTGTGTATAGACATTACTTCTCTAGCATGTAGGATGGGGCAATGTTTTAAATGGAATTTTTGTAAAATCAGAAAGTAAACAAAATAATAAGAGGAAGACAGTATACAAAAACACAAAAGAAAAACAGATTAATTTAGGGCATTGCTGCTAAGCATATTCCATTGGCAGGATGGTGAGACAGTTTAGGGCCAGTGGATTATAAAATACAAGAAAATTACTTAGATATGATTCTGAGATACAGTGTTGTTACTAAAGTGCCATAGCAAGGAAGTCTGGTGTACTTTTTCTGATGCAGATGTAGCACTGAATTACATAATATCAGCAATATATATGGCCCAACTGAAGTGTAATCAGTGCAGGCCAGAATGTGGTCAGAATGAGCCAGGACTCCATTCTGCCTGATGGCTGGCTGGTAATATGAAGCTCAGATGAGAGTATGTCAGAACAGGTAATGATCACAAAACATGTCCACGTGTTTTCTGACTGAGCTGCACAATCCTTTATATCATTCTTCCTTCCTTCCTTACTGGTCTGTACCAACCTGTCATACATCTATATACATTATTTATATTTATTTATAATGCATACACCATACTGCACAATTGTGTAACTCTGCCTGCAATTGTTTGCAGATTTGGTATATGGCATACAATGCTCTTCCGCACTGCTTTGCATTGTGTAAAACATCTCTTCAGCTACCTAGTTATCAGGACTGCAGAAAATAAATAAAACTATAGAGGAGAAAAAAATCATGATCAATGAGAATAAGGTATGGAAATTTTAAAGTAACTTACTGTTGATCAGAAAGAATTGTTGGTAGTTAGACTGACCTCCGTGTAATAACTAACAAAACTGAAAATACAGAATCCTTTAAAAACTGTCTGATAGTATTGTGTATAAACACAGTGCTATTGTAGATGGGCTTATCTGAAGTTTTCCCTTTATATGGTTAATATGAACTTGCAATAAGTGTTTAGTTCTTAACTGTAGAAAAGAAATGAAAAGAGGAACAGGCTGAGAGTGGGCATCCTGTTAGTTGCCTTGCCAAGTATAGAGAGAATGTGAATGTAAATCAATACTAAGAGAGTAGCTTATCATTTATTTTAAAGGATATATAATAAGAATGGAAGGAATTGGATCTAATAAATCTAAATTATATATTTTTAGAGCTGCAAAACATTCTCGGATGTAGAGTGGCATTTTTTTATACATTTCCTCCTATGTTATTATTTCTTCTTTCCTGCAACCAGTGGTATAACAGTATATCAACAAGTAGTTGTAATAATGGTGTAAAACTTCACAGTCCTGCATTTTTTTATTGGTTTAGATTTACTTATTGCTTTTTTGGATCTAGCCAGTGCCAGAAAACAATACAGTGTGGAAATTCAGAAAGAATGTAAAGATGCACTATAGCCACACTTTTCTTCTTAGGAAATATGCTTAATAGTTGCACCTTTCTTTTTGATTAACTGAATACGATGATTAGCTACATGTAAAACTTTCAAAGTAAGGCTGTATTTATAAAGTAATTGCAAATTCTTAAAACATCCCCGTGACTCTCCATGAGTGCCAGTGTGATGACCAGTGGACACAGTGATGGTACTAATAGAAGTAGTGACATAGTCAGGAGGGTTAAGGCAAGTGCAAAAAAGTGGTCAAAATGGTATAGAGCAGTACAGACTTTTTTCTTCTTATGCATAGATGGATGACTAGATGATTAACAACACAAACTAATGAATAATGAAGAGGCTATTAGAATCTGTAACATAACCATGAGTGTGAATGCAAGTTTGGAAATATGCTTGAGTGACTTAAGATATTACAGACTTGATTTTTGTAAGTAGAATCCTCTGTGTTTTGTGAGTGTTATAGGTTTATATGTTATTAGAAACTTAGCCAGGGCATCCCAGCAAATATGTGAACACATTCTCTGCCCTTGTCAAGGAGAAACATATTACATATTCCCAGGGGTAAATTTGCTATAAACTCATTGAGTCATTAAGACCAGTTTAAAGGGTGGCCAACTAACTGCTATGTTTAACAGCAAGAAAAGACTATTCCATAGGTAGGGAATACAGTGAGTCAGGTATCTGTCATGCCAGCATGTATTATTTGTGTTACAATAAAACTTGAAATCTCTGAAATGGGATTCCTAAAGGTGGAGGAGGTTTAGTAAAGAGGGATGCTTTCAAAGTACAGAAAGTTAAGCAAAGATCACCAAGCAGAAGTTTATATGCAATAGAGAAGAGTGGTTGTCCTGTGATTTTTTTTTTATTTAGCATCTGTTAGGTTATTTCATGCTGGCAAAAATGTTTTGAGAAGTGCATGCCAGATGGGGCAGGTGAGTGAGAGAGAGAGAGAGAGAGAGATTTATGATTTCCTTAAGTCTAGAGGATATTCCTTTGGCGATTAGCATGACTATGACTGAATCATGGTGATCAAAGGGTAGTTTGTTGCTATTAAATTGCTTAGATCTCAAATGGTTGTGATGATTTTAAATGGGGTGCCATGTATGTAGCATGCATTTGGATAGCCGTTATTCCTGAATGAGACTGCTCTACAGTTTGTGGCATTCAGACTGAGATCATGGTCAGCACACAAAGGTGAAGGTATGGTCAAGGACTTACTGGATGATCTGAGTGTCAGCAGAAAGTGATAATAATGGCACCCAATGTGTTGTCATTAGCAACCCTGGTTAGCAATGCACTTTTAATACCTTCACTAGTAGTCATTACGGTGACCCACAGAATTAGAATGCTTTTCTCTTTTTGCACCCCTGCTTTCATTTTCAGAGCCATCCCAGCTTCCTGTGTGTGCTGATATACCAATCTATTCCAGTCCAATATCTGCAAATTTCTTTGGAGCCAGCAAGGAGCCTAAAGATGTCCTAGGGGGATCATGCTGTAATACATCCACTGGGGGGGTTTCCTTTTGGCTTGCCATGTTTCTCATCCCCTTTGCACACCTAGTGGCATACCTGGAGAGTGGGCATGCAATGGAGACCTGTGGTGTATCTCCCTGCCTGTGACAACTCAGCCATGTCTCCACCTTATTTCCCTCTTCTAGGCATGCCTACCAGCATGACATCCCCAGCTTCCACCAGTGATCAACACAGGAAATTCCCACAGGTCCGATCACCCACCTTGTGATAGTAACACCTATCCATCTCTGCTGTTCCTTCAGTTACCTGAACCCCTAATCGAACCCAGGTCAGCTGGTCCATAGTCAAGGGCATTATCCCTTTATGCTACCATGGCTGCACAGAAGGCTACTAAAGCTAGATACTTGGATAGCATTAATGAGAGAGGTTTATTACTTTTAAATAACTGGAATTCATTGATGATTTAGTTAGGTCATTCCCTTAAGTTATACAATTCTGTATCTTAGGGAAATTTGGATCTAAATGATGGATATTTTAAATAGGTAGACTATTACAGTTCAGTTTTGAGGGGATGTCTGCTAGTAGTCAGCTTGTGGTGAGCAATGAGTGTAGTATCTTAAGGTGAGTCTGGTAAATGGTGCTGGTATATGGTGAACATAATTTATAATATTATTATGTGTATATAGAAACATGCTTATTTTCTCCCTGTGATTTTTATGATATTTGTGATGGTCAAATTAAGGATGCAGTGATTAAGAAATAGTTAATTAGGTGTCCTATCATTCACTGAATACATCTGAATAAAAACAATGCTGCATACTTTGACAAATCCAGTTATGATACTAATAAGAAGCAGGAAAACTATTGTCCAGTTTGAAAATGTGCATTTGTTACCTGCACTATGATGAAATACTTGACATAAAATTATGCTGGAACATACAGTTGACTAAAGATAAGTGTGCAAATGTTATGTTTTGACAAACCTGTACAAAAATATGCTTGTAATCTATAATTCTTCATTGATTGTTACAAATAAAATGTGACATCCTTTTGTTTTATATATTTACTTTACAGGACGAAAATTATCCTATGGCCTTTAAAATTGTATATTTTATTCACATATTATATGTAGATACTTACTTTCTAATAAGGTTCCTAAGATATGGACTAAAAAAGCTCTGTGTTTTAAAAGGAGCTTGTGCCCTGGATTTGTTTATTTATTTCTATTTAACTTTTTATCTGATTGTTCATCAAATGATTGGACTGGTCTACTGACCCTTTTCAGCCACCACCTGAACTCAAAGAAAATACATTAGGATCTTACTAATGAACAGTACTGTGTACAGAATAAGTAAATGGTAACTTTCAGTGCACAATAATACAATGACTGCAGGGTATGATTAAGATAATCCAGTCATACTGCATCGAGAATAGTATCAGGAAAAAATACAGTGCAATCATGTATAAAATACATAAGCATATATTCATGTACCACTCAATGAAATCTGCACATACAGCATGTCACATTATGAGGCTGAGAAAAGTTTCTTAAAGGTTCTATTGGCAGTGGTGCTACTTAATCATTGTTGTGATCGCAGTTGCAGGTAGATTATGTAAAGTGATGCTGTTTAAGTACATCTTTGAACCTTTTAATGGTTTCTTGACTTTTGATATCAGTAGGCATATGGTTCCAGGTGGCAGGTCTCAATCTAGAGAAGGCTCTCTCACTTACAGCAGTTTTAAATAATGGGCTTATCAGAAATTAATGTTGTGTGTACTTCTGAGTTCATAAAGGTTATCTTCCAAAGGTAGTTTCACTCATAGATGGGGGCACTGATCATGATTTAGAACATTGTAAACTAGAGTGCTTAGAAGATGCCAGATGAAGTTGAGGCACTGAAAGCTATTTGGGATTGTTTAGTAAATTGTAATGGTGCATCTGGGTGTCTGCTGACAGAATGAGTCTGCAAGATTTTTTCACAGTAGTTTGCATTCTGTGAGTATTGTGGGGGAATACATACAAAGAAAAGGAAGGGCATATTCCAGTTTGAGTATTACAATGTTTTTTGAGTCATCTTCTAATATAGTTTTAACTGAGCAATAATTTTATTAGTTACAATACCTGATTGTGTGGTAAAGGAGAGAGTCGGGTCAAGTATACAGTTTAGGCAACTCTACTCAGTGATATTTGGTATTGTGTTCCCCTTAAGATCAGTTGTCAACCATGACATTAGATTTCTTAGATTTAATTAGTAACTTATTTAAGTGAAGAGCAAAGAGCAAAAAAAAAATAAAAAGCACTTTACTATGTATTTACTGTACTTGTACAGCATCTATGAGATTATTAAAATCTCCACGCCCCTACGTAAAAACAAAAAGAAGAAAAAAAAAAGACATTCCTTCAGCCAGGTGACTGGCCAGATGGCCCTGTTTCTGGGCCCTGTGCTGTACCACTTCATTGTGGCCTAAACTGTAGCAAACAATTTTCTACAGTTTAAAAGTATAAAAAAAGTTCTTGCAAACAGATGCTGCAGTTTACATCCTGCCTGCATGGAATGCTACAGCACTCAGGTTTTAGTTAAAAAACTAGAGAGAGAGAGAGTTTTTATTTTTTTAAGTATAGCAAACTGCTTGATACAATGTAGCATGCAGCTGATTAAGTTTGACAGCACACAGAGTGCTGCAGCATTCATGTTTGACCACAAATGCAACACCGCTTTTAAAAGCTGGTATCACATTAGAGATAGGGCTTGGCTGATTGTCCTGCCCCAGCACTTTGCATCTGGGGTAGTTGCCTTCTTGCTCCATCCTATCTATGCTACTGACCGCCTGAAGGTTCCTGTAACTTGATTTGCATGTCAGATTTGCTCGTACTGGACTGCGGGAGCAGCATATCATCTACATATATTATTAAAAATTTGGCAGTTCTAGGGATAAAATATTTACAAAGAGGGAGAAGAGTAAAGGATCTAGCACAAAGCCTTGTAGTACAGCTTTGTTAAGTGTACCAGCAGTAAAGGATGTGATTTTACTATGGTCTTAGAAGGGTCTATCTTTTAGAAAGTTGTGAAACTAGTAAATAGTGTAATCACCAACTTGAGATTTTTGAGCTCACTGGGAAGGTTATGGTGACTATTTTAAAATACTATGTTATGTCAACAAAGAGACCAGTGGTAATAAGTCCCTCATTGAGGTATCAGTGGCCATTACCAGGTAGATGAAGTTACTGAAGGAATTGTGAAAGCCTTGTTGTGCATCACATTGCAGACCATAGCTGTTAATGTGATAAAGTAGTTGTGTATATAAACGTTTTTTAAATACTTTGGTAATAGAGCAGAGGTTAAAAACAGTTCTTTAATCCTTCAGTTCATTATAAGAAGTGACATTAGGTTATGGAATTATAACAGCATTTGTGAATTCTGCTGGGATCGTGCCTTATTTCGGGGGGAGGGCTTAAAGATATGAATAAGGATTTAGTGGTTTGTCAGCTGCAAGCCTTAGGAAGGTGGGATAATGTTTGCTGGATTTGGATTATGGTTTGATTAGTTTGACTAGAAGGGACTTGGTCTGTTTTACAGAAATATCAGAGAAGTGAATGTGGATGCATAAGAAGGGCATAAGGAGTAGAGTGTATAAATCAGGGGGAGAATGTTCCCATTCTTCGTTGGTAGGGAGGTAAATTGCTGGAAAGGTTTTGGTTATGTCAGCTTTAGTGGACTGTACAAAGTGAGCATAGTCATTAACAAAACTAGAGTGGTTCAATATTACTTGTTCATTTTTTGGTAGTTGAAGAGTTATTCAATGAACATGTGAAGCATTTAATTTTACTGCAAAACCAATTGGAATTACATCATTTTACTTCCTGTTTCTGTTTAAGGACTAGGTCTTTTGAAGTATAGGTTGCAGTTCTCGTTTCTTTCCTTAGACTCAGAAAAGTTTAGTGTAGTTCAGTGTTGTGATACAGGTTGAATCTTTGTCTTCATATTTGATGTCAATATCTACTAGAAGCCATGGGCAACTCTGTGATCTAAGCCTTCTTTTCGTAAGGGGGTACAGTATATTCTGAATTGTCATGCATTATGAGTTGAAAATGTCTAAAGTAGTGCTAGGGTCTGTCATGGCATAGAGATGGAGTGATCAACAGCAATGTGTTGGCTGCTGAGATTTGGCAACGTAATTGAGAAAGATCTTTCTCCAATTATATGAGGGTTTTTTATATGTTATTAATGGGCAAATTAATGCAATGGTCTAGTGTTCACTTACATTACTGGAGAGGATTTCAGAGCAAAGGAACTTATTTTGTATGTTGGTTATTATTAGGTCAAGTGTGGAGCTAGAGGTGGTTCTTGCATTAGTTTGAGTAGGAGCCACTATTATTTGGGCCAGGCAAAATAGCTGCAACATTTTGTTTGAAAGAAGATAATCTTTCTCAATAGTACTGATTTTGAATTCACCAGTTACTGTATCATTATGTACACTTTTATAGAAAAACATTTTTATACTATTTTATGTAAAATAGAGAAGTGGGGGGAGGTGTGGTTGGGATGAATACAAACTGCTGCAATCCACAGTTTTCAGTAAGCTGTAAAAATTATCTAATTGAATTGTAGCCAGGCATGATATAATATGAATTTACAAGTTTTTAGTTTACAGGGCTAGATAGTATATGGATGATCAAGTCAATGATTTATTTTGTCAAAGATTAATTGTTAAAATTAAAAATATTTTAAATTATCTTTAGTGACTAGAGAGATCATTTTATTTTTCATAATTGGCAACTACGAAGTCTGTTTAGGTGGTGAGTATATTATGTACTCGCTGACATCTTACAACATACAACTGTAGGAATTGTGAAATGGCTCACTTAGTGCAAACATGGTGGAAAAACTGGACCAAATAGTTTCTAGTCCCTCCATAAGGGCTGACTCAATCCTGAAACCCCCCATCACCACTGTGCTGGAAAAAAAAAGCAGACTGCATTTATAAAGGAAAATAAGTTGTTAGAAACCAAGATCAAATAGCTATTAGCAGAGCTGCAAGGGATGACTCATTCTTGAACTAGCCTTCCATCTGCTAGAAAACTAATGGCTACATTCATAAAGTCAAACAAATGACAGAAAAACAGAAAAAGTAGTTCCTATCCCAAATGTAAAGGTTGATTCATTCCTAACTCCCCCACCTGTTTGTTGAAAAACTGCATGCTGCATTCAAGAAGAAAAATAACTGGTGGAAAAATCAAAGTAGTTGGCAGCTCAGCTGCTTGAGGTGACTCATTTTAGAACTCTCCCTTTTTGCTGGAAAACTGATGGCTGCATTTACGTGTGCAAACAAATTCTTGGAGAAAGTAGCCAAGTGGCTGTTAGGCCAGCTGAAAGAGGCAGACTCATTACTGAATCCCCCTGCCCCACTTGCTGGAAAACTGCATATTGCATTCATAAGAGCAAATAAGTAGTTGCTATCCCAGCTGCAAGAGATGACTTATTTCTGACCCACTCTCTTGTTTCCTGAAAAAATTGCAGGCTACATTAGAGTCAGTCAAATACATGGTGCCAAAAATAGATAAAATACTTAGTATGTCCTTTGCATGGATTGAATCATTCCTGAACCTCTTCTTTGGCTAAAAGACTACAGGTTGCATTTGTGAGCACAAATACATGGGAGACATACCAGGTAACATAGTCACTTGCTGCAAGGGTTAATCATTCCTGAGCTCTCACTCCACATTTGCTGAAAAACTACAGACTGCATTCATGATCTTCAGTTTCCTGAGGCTTACTGAATAAGTAACTCTATATAAATCTAAGTAGTGCTTCATAGACTGGGATTAATTAAAACCTGCCAAGAACACTGCATCAATGGGCCTAGACTCTATCCCAGGATGCCTTTTATATAGCATGAAACATGACTTATCATGTCCTCTGGAATTGCTATTTAACTCTAGCCTCCAATCAGGCTTTGTGCCTCATGAATGGAGAACAGCAATGGTCATCCCTCTGCACAAAGGTGGGCCATCTACAGATCCTGGAAACTACAGACCCATAAGTCTCACTAGTCTTATATGCAAAGCCATGGAAAGAACTATCATGGAAGTGATCAATAATGATATAGTAAACCTCCAGACACTGGACCCAACTTAGTTTGGTTTCATTAAGGACAGGTCATGCCTACTAAACCTGGTGGACTTCTTTGAGAAGGTCACCAAAGCAAAGAATGAGGGCAAAATGGTTCACACTGCCTACCTTGACCTGGTGAATGCATTTAACACAATAACCCACTTGGGCATTGTTGACAAACTCAAGAGATTAGGTATAAACCCATATGTCACCCAGTGGATAGCCAACTGGCTCACAGACAGGACCCAGGAAGTTAAACCTGGGAAGTCCATCTCTCAAAAGAGGCTAGTCACAAGTAGAGTACCTCAAGGATCAGTCCTTGGACCACTCCTTTTTGGCATTTATTTCTCTGAGGTCAAGGCCAATGTCAATGGTCTCTGGCTGACTAAATCTGCAGATGATTGCAAATTAGGAGCTGTCATTAAATCCCACACTGAAATAAATGTTCTCTAGGAAGGGCTGATACAGACAAGCAACTTGTGTCAGAGACATGGACTAAAATTAAATGTCAAGTAATGCATAACAGCAGGGGCGGCTCGTGTTATAGGACTGCAGGACTGCATCCCCCACCTGTAAAAATGAATAAAAGAAATTAAAAAATAAAATAAAAAAAAATAAAACAATTTCACGGACTCCGCGCATGGTTCCTGACTGCTGTGTAGGCAGATCAGAACTCCATGCATGCATGAGTGCTCATTCCTGTGCTCCAGACTGCTCTCTTAGGCAGTCCAGACAGGGAAGGCAGGAAACTCTGCCCTTCCAGCCCAGAAGTCTGTGCGGTGACAACCGCACAGACCAGAAGGTCACCAGACTGCATCGCTCACAGACAGGATGCTCCAGCCATCTCACAGGAGACCCATGCACGGGCCATTACAGACAGGAGGATTTAGCTGGTGCTGTGTTTGTGCCCATTACAGAACTTAGCTGGGCTGCAGAGTGGATCGGCTGGTAGAAGCCTTAACAGCAGGATCGCCATTATTATGGAGGACAGGTTGTGTGTGTGTGTGTGTGTGTGTGTGTGTGTGTGTGTGTGTGTGTGTGTGTGTGTGTGTGTGTGTGTGTGCGTGTGCGTGTGCGTGTGCGTGTGTGTGTGTGTGTGTGTGTGTGTGTGTGTGTGTGTGTGTGTGTGTGTGTGTGTGTAAAATGCCCCAGGTGCTACATGGTGGTGGGTAAAGAATAAGGCTTGAACCTTGGGCCCAGGTGGCAAGAGCCTGAATTCCCTACCCACCACCATTTGTAAAAATGTTGCAGATTTTTCCCTCATACTTGTTCTATTCCTCATAAAATCTGTGGTTTCTGTATTTTTGTGTCCTTGCAAAGCCAGTAGTGCATTGGTGCAGTGGTAGCATTGTTGCCTGACAGCTACAGGTTCTCTGGTTTGATGCTGGGGTGCCTTACCTTCTCTGTGAAGTCTGTATGCCCTCCCTGTGTTTGTGTCCTCCCATCTTACAAAACATGTGTCTGTCTGGAGTGTTTCTTCCTGGGCCTCTACTAAAAATTAGCTTTTGTTCCAAGTCAAACTTTCCTTGTTAACAAATGATAAAAATGACACGCATTTGAATATCAGACGTCATATTCTTCAGAAAGTGCATGGTAGCACAAAAGCTTTTATTCTTGCAATTTTCTAAGTGTATAGGATGGATATTTGAAATTTGTCCCTATTTTTGGGACTGTATTCCCCCATTATTGGCTTCATCCAGGTTTTTTGTGCTAAGGTTGAGAGCTATGGTAAGAATTGAATTCACTGAATATGTTTGGGGGCTATATTCCCCCATTACTGACTTTGTCCAGGTGTTTTTTGCCAAGAGGTTGAGAGCTATGGTGTGAACTGAATTCATTGAATGTTTGGGGGCTGTATTCGCCCATTATTGGCTTTGTTCAGGTGTTTTGTACTAAGAGGTTGACAGCTGTGCTATGGTGAGAACTGAATTCACTAAATGGTAGCCATTTAAGTTTCCATCTTCCTCTTTTGCAAAGCAGCTAATTTGGCATAGTGGTATGTTGCTCTGACTGTTTTGCACAGGGTCCTGTGTTTAAGGCTTGACAGTGAAATGTATGGTGGTAACACAGCATTTTAGTCTAGCAACTTTCCAACATTGTACAAGCAATGTTTAAAATGTGTCCCTGTTTTTTGGGCTTTTATCCCCCCCCCACAATAAACGTTGGCTTTTTCCAGATTTCTTTGTGCTGTAAAGTTCAGAGATACAGCTGAGTGAGTAGATTTTACAAGGAGCTGAGAGCTGCAGGGGAGTCAATGTTTAGTGCTGCTTATGCTGCGTCTGCTTGCATTGTTAATAGCACAACAGGTAATATACTTGCTTTTGATGCAGAAGGCTGTGGGTTCAACTCCCACAGTAGATAGATGCATTGCTGATACCGTACTGTGTTGCAAAAGGGGTGGATGCTGCACTTCTTTTTGGCGAAGATACCTAGCAACTATAAACCTGTTATAAGTTTGCCATCAATTCCCTATTGCAATATTGCTAGCTTATCATTTTTTTAGTGTAAGATAGGCAATTTATTCCTCAAGGGTAACAGGCACTTTATCTGTAGATGAAACAAAATACAAAGTTGTTTGCTAGCAGTAACCTCTTCATTAGTTACAGATCTCTTTAATGTGGAATTATTTAGATGACTTTTACTTCTTCAGAGATTGTGCATATGTACTGATACTGGTGGACTGTAGAAGTTTGAGTAGACTTTTATGATGGAAATGTTCTGAATTGGGCAGTTTTGTCATTACTGGTGCATGCATTTTGTTTCATTGTTTACTGGAAAAATTTCAAAACAATAAATTTAAAACACCCTCTAAAACTGTACTGTGTTGTACAAGGAATATAATTTAATACAATAAGGAAGGCGTATGAAAGAGCATGTGTATGTTTTGTGTGCAAGGGGCCTATGATTTGAAAACAGCCCAAACCCAAAGTTAATCTGCCACAGGCAAAATGTATTTTCTTTGAATGTGGGTTTCAATGCTGTTTCAGTGAATGTGAGTTTTCAAGGGCAGAGAAGTTTTAATGCCCTCCTTGAAGGCTTACTGTAGCCGAGGCGCTAGAGTGTATCGAATAAACCTTTGGATTTTACTGGTTTTGTTGTTTTTTTGTTAAGTTTTAATGCTAAATCTGTTCTCATTGTGAGACTGCATTGCTTTGTTTAGAAGATATGATATCTATTAGTGTTTGAGCTGTAAAATGCAAAATAAAACTTTCAAATGAAGTCCAAATCATTGCAGAAGTAAAGCAGTATGCACATTAGTGTTTATGGTAAATGGGGTGAAATAGCCAAGTAATGGTTCATTGGAATGACTGTAGGGGGGAAGCTTCATTCGACCATGATTTTGTAAGGGGAGGGGAGGGCAGCAAACGCAAAGACAGCCCCGGCTGAACTATACCTCTCAACTGTCCTAATTTTTGCAGAATTAATAGATTTTTGCTTCTTATTTTTGGTTTGTTCCTTATAAAATTTGTGGTTTTCTGTCAAATCATTTAAGAATGAAGTCACTAAATAATGACAGACACTGAGTTTCAGACTTCATAACCTTCAGAAAAATGCATGCTAAAGCAAGACCTGTTATTCGATCAACTGTCTCAGTTTATACGAGAGCAATTTTTAGTACTGTTTATATGTTCCCCCCATATATTTGGCCTTGTCCAGATTTCCTGCATTAACAGGTTGAGAGGTACATGCAAATAAATTGCTTTATAGAATTAGGTATATCCAAACCTCTCAACTGTCCCAGATTTTGGCTCAAAATGTTGCTCTTCCCCTAATAATCCCTCTGCAAAATGGCAATTTTGGAAGCAAACATGGAGGGTTTACAATTAATAAATAACTGTAATAATCAGTTATAGATTACTTTTATTTCAGAAATGCATGTAGATTCTTTTATTTTGTCAGCTGCTCAAGTTAGCAGTACTAATATTAAAAGTGTCCCTTCTTTGATAGGTTCCCAGCTGTATTGTGTGGCTGTTTTATATTTTTGAATCACATTTCTGGTCCATTTTTCATAAAATTCTGGGGAGGGGGGTTGGCAAATTAGTGGCAAATCATTAAAGACTGAAGTTAGAAAATAATGACAGACATTTGAGTTTCAGATTTCATACCCTTCAGAAAATTCATACTAATGCAAGACCTACTATTCTATTATCTTTCTAAGTTTATAAGAGCAATATTTAAAAATTGTCCTTATTTTTGGGCCTTTGTCCCACTTCTATGTATGGCTTTGTCCAGATTTCTTGCTCTAAGGTTGAGAGATATGACAAATGTGTCAGAGCCATCACAGTCAGTCAGAGACATTTCAAATTGTGACATACTTGTTGCACCGCACTCCCCCATGTAGTGACTCTGGATGTGTCCAAGCAAGCCAAGGAGCAGTTATGCAGTGTAAATGTGCAGACTATCCCACCATCCAAGGTAAACTCCTACAATGGCTTTTCCTCTGTCCTTGATTTTGTAGAATGTTCTGGTTTCTGTCATATTTTTATAATGTTGATGTATGCTTCTTATTATTCAGAAAGTGCATGTTGCTCTGTGTTTAAGTAACAATGCTTTAATGACCATCTGGTAAGCTTGTCTGAGATTGTAAGATGGAAATAAGTTTTAATAAGCATACTGTTAAAAAATTGCCAACACTGAAAGCCTTTCTGTTGTTGCTTACATAACTAGATAACATATAAGCCTTGGATGACAGTATTTGTAATAAAGGACAGGATTACATTATTTTAAGAGCTCATTACAGGCTTTACCTGCAAAGTAAACATAATGCCAATCTATCATGTGTGGTCCATATCCTCTGCAGTAATCCTTTGAGCTTGTTTGTTGAGCTTGTTTCCTGTTTGCTTTTCATTTTTTTACTTTGATCATGTTTTCCCCATGAAACAAGTAGATAGTTGTTGTCAGGCAGCAGGTCTGTTTTGGATAAGAAACATTTTTACAAGTGGGGGTATCACAGAGATTGCTACTTTCAGCAAGTTGCTTGGTAGTTTAATAAAGCTGAATATAAATTATAATTAGAACTGGAGTACAAGGAGACCACCTGAATCCAATATTGTCTGAAAAAAGATGACCTTCTACTCCCTTCTACTCCCTTCAAACCTTCTGGATTGAGATTCTCAAAATACATGTTTGAACACACTCTGCAAGAATAGACGAATTTTACAACTATCAGCAGTTGTAAAGGTGTCTATAACATCATTAAAATCTTAAAACAGACAAACCAACTCAAAAAACAAAAATGATGGCGAATGGCAACTGAACGAAGCAAGATAGAGACAAAAAACAAAAAAAAAAGTAAAATCATTTTACTGTATCTATGAAAATAATACCTATGTTGATATAATGTATTTAATATGTACATACATACACATTTTTAAGGTGTATTTTGCAGTAGTTGAATGGACTCATTGTAAATAATACTTTGTTGTAAACAACAGTTTGCGTTAAGAGGTGGGGTTGAATGTATAGTATTTACTCCTATTGGAGCTTGTCAAACACATGACTGAATGTTTAAGTATATAATTAATGAATTGCAATGAATGCTTTTATCTGAGGAAGTCTGAGCATTTGTCAGACAAAAAAGCGCTTTATGTGCATTGGAATAAAATACTTTGTTTTTAGGAGTGTCTCACTTGCTTCGTTCAGTTGCCATTCACCATAATTTTTGTTGTTGTATATAACATCATAATAGAAACAAAATTTGCTCCAAATAGTTGGTGATTTTCAATCTTGGATCATAGTGAGGGCTTCATTCTATCACAAATAATATAAAACCCTTCAAATCTCATGTAACCTTTGCTAACTCAGTAAGGGAAGGCATTACTACTAAATTGTGAAATGTTTTCATTCAAACCCTAGAGACCCCCCAAAATCAGCTTCTTAAGGTTCTCATTTTAATATCAGTAAGTAACTGTTAATTCTAATTAGTTTCTTTTTCTATAGACCACCTACCTTCTGAGCCACAACTCTATGAACTCTCTTCCTTTTCACCTTTCCTACCTGGAACCAATAGTTTTAGATCTTGTACATAGTTTTTCCAATTGAGTTTTTTTTTTTTGGTTTTCTTAATAATCCTTTGGTGATATTATGTAAACTCTATATTTATCAGCTTTATATATGTATCATTAATATTAATTGTTCCATTTCATGTGTCCATAGGTTCTTTGTTTAAGGTTATTTGCAAGTTTTCTCGATGAATGTACATAAACTCATTTAAGTATAATGTTTTTTTACAATAACATTTTGATAAAACAAAAAAACATATTTGCATAGCTACTGATATGTAAACATATATTCATTAAAGAGTGTCTATAGCAGACAGATCTTTATATCACATAGTTCATGTGATAATTCCCATAAAATTCCAACCTGTATGCTTGATTGATCTGGTTATGCTGCTGTGAGATTAATACACAACTGTCTATCTTTCATGTGGGCCTAGTAATTCCTAGCTCATCTGCACTGGTTTACTTAATTTTGAATCTCATCACATTGCTCAAGAACTACAGGCTGCATTCATGTTGTTTGGCTTCCTGAGGCTTTACTCAGTAAGCAATTTCAGGCAGAGGCTAATTAGACCTTTTCAGAAGGTTACAAACCATAGCTGAATATCATTTTTAATAAGTTTGTCCTGCTATATAACAGGACCATTTCTACCTGCTGTGTGGCCAGATTAGTGAACCATTCCTCCTCTAGGTCCTGTTTTGCCAGTTTACAAGTCTACTCACTAAGTCTAATATGTTAAGTAATTGCTATGTTAAACTGTTAACCGCTATGTAATCCAGTGTAACTACTGTCTGTTTATTTTAACTGTGGAGCTTTTCTCCCCGGGTCTCCACTGAAAATGGTCAGACACTTCCGGTCAACAAATGTAAATAAATAAATAAATAAATACATACTCACATCTCACTACTAGCATAGACCTGGTCTACATTCATATCAGTGGCTTTTCTCATTACCTGTACAACATTTACATTTGCAATTTATTTTATTTTACTTTGCCAACTACTGTACTATTGACTTGGGGACTCAAACCATGAATGCCTGCATGTAAAGCTGCAACTCTAACCACTACACTATCATGGCTTGAAAAAGTTGTAGGTGCAGCTGGCTTTGAACCATGAACACCATCAACCATCCCACTGTACTTAGCCCACTGAGCCACACCAGCCACCAAACAAGTTGCCAGTCTTGGAACTCGAACCGTGAATGCCTACATGGAAAGCCAGGCCTCTAACCACTACACTATCGCATCTTAAATAGAGCTTGGCCCGTGGTGGTGAGAGTGCCACATCCTAACCACTAGACCACCAGCATTCTCGATAGTCTGTGAATTTACAAATTGACAACTACTGATACAGGCATGTGGGCCTCTACGCTCCCATTCGATTCACATTCCACCCGCATTCCTATCCACCCCAAGTTACTTCCTTTATATCTGCATAACCCCTTCCCCATGAATCAAGAAACTCAATTCCAACCAACAAATCAAACCAAAGAAAACTAGTGCGACTCTTATTCAGAGTCTCACTTCATTCAAGAAAACTACTAAAACATTTTAAATGCATTTCTTTAGTAAGTCATAAGCTTGTGTATTCATGATGGGATTAGACACATACTATACTTAATATGAACAAGACAAGTTTAACATACAGTTTCCCTGCCATAATCCACTCTTACCAACTTTTGATATCCTACCTCACTAAACTACATGCTAAACAAGAATCACAGCTAGATTACCTAGCCCTTTCTGCAGTTCCCCAAATTTCTGCTCCCCCCACCATAAAAAGCTCCATCCTCTGTAACTGTAGCAGGTGGCATGCTACATTTGTAACAAGTGGCTTGCTGCTATTACATTATTTATTTATTTACTGACACTTGATTACCAGGAAAGTATGTCTGGGCAGAAGCCCATTTTCAGTGGAGGCCTGAGACGAAATGCTTCAAATTATTAGAAAACATTTTAAGAACAGTAATTTTATAATCTACAAAAATAAAACAAAAATATCTACAGTTTCAATAATTATAACAAATTAGACAATATAAAAACATTGGTTAAGAATTGATACAAGGTATACGACAATAATTTAATATTAAAAGAAATTTTAGACAGTTTGTAGAGAAATTAAAGGTAAGTCAGTCTAATACAAATAATTTTAATATGAAGTGATGGAAAAACAGGTGTATGGTATATTTAGAGAGAAAGTCAGGGAAGAGAATTCGACAGCAGTAAGGAAGTAAGTGAAGAATGGAAAGTAAGGATGTATAAGGATTAAAAAATGTACTTGGTTCACATTTAGGGATATAGTTGATCCTTGTTTAGAGGAAGATCAGAGCCAGATTTTAGCTATGACGTTTTTCAGAGTGGTTTTGAAAGATGGGAGGGAGGGTATAGACCTGATGGATACAGATAAGTAGTTCCAGGCCTTAGCAACCTGGTATGAGTACAGACTATGCCCAGCAGATTTGCTAGGTTTGTAGACAGACAGAAGTTTTTGGTAACTGGATCGCAATGACCGACTGGGAATATAGTTAAGTAGAATGTTTTTTTAGTGCTGGACAGGCAGATGGATGCTGGATAATTTTATAGGTGGTAAGAAATTGTGTATATGTTAGTTGATATGGCAGTTCTAACTAATTTAGGCTTTTCAGTGCTATACAGTGGTGGGTTCTGAAAGGGGTATTTGCTACAAATTTAGCACCTTTGTTATTGTATTGTTCAAGTTTTAATTTTTGTGAAGCATGGAAGTCGGTAAGGATGGAAGAACCATAAAGAAGAGCAGGGAGGAGATAAGTAGAGGCAAGTGTAGTTTTGGTTGCATTGGTGAGAATGTTTTTGGAACCATACAGAAAGCGGTTGAGTTATTGACCACATATACAGTGCTGGCATTCATTTCTGCATGCAGGTGCTGTACTTCCATAACATCAGCTCCTGTCAATCATTTCCCACCTAATACTTTGTACCTGGGGAATCTGCTCTTTTCGTGTCACCTGACCTACTCTTCTACGCCAAATACTATAATAATTATATTTGTTGTCAGCTTACCTTCTGCTTCCTAAACTTATAACACAAGAGCAACATCTTTCCATACCTCTAACATAACTATCTTTGGAAGTTCAGCTAAGTTACTATTATGTAATCACCATAAATCACAACTGTAATAGAGCACCAGTAGAATATTAGCCTATTGTAATCTATGCTGTTACCAATACTCCTCACCTTTCTTATTATATTACTGTAACCTCCTCTAAGAGTCAGTATGGACTAATGACCACATCATGGCCCAAGACATTAACTACTTACCCATCTCACGTCCACATTAGCAGTCATTTTCCAAATACCATGTACAACATTATCTAACAATAGAAGGAAAAATGCTTACTATTATATTTGAACCAAGACAGAAAAACATGTATATACACTACAGATTCATAAAAATATCCACACTCCTCCTGATTCTTTCTGGTAACATCCACTGCATTTCTGGACCAAAAAGTTACTAACCCAAATGAAACCCTCCTTGCCCACTACATTACTACTATATCATCTACTTGTACCACGCACATACAAACTGACTTCCTCAAATATCAAGGCATTGATACCAAATTAGATTAAGTCCAGGTCTGTCTTTCCTCAAAACAGTATAGACATTTGCACTTTAACTAAAATTTGGCTAAAATCCTATAAAATGCACCATACACCTAAATTATTGACTATAACATTGTTAGTTTGGATAGGACAGGAACTTGAATTAGATGTGACATCATGATACTTACTAAATCTTTGATAAGCTACAAAATGTTGCGACCTCCTCCACCACAGATTACTTTGGAACTAAATTATTAACTATAGACCTCTTTCCTAACAGGAAAGTAGCTTTTAACAATAGTTTCAATCCACTTTCCCCCATCTGCCTCCTTAAAAGAGTTAAAAAGCATTATACAAGTTCTCTTAAATCACACCTACAGAAAGGAATGCCTGCTAATCTTAGAAAACTTCATCTTTCTTGCTCATAATAAAAATGACCTTCACCAGACTCCTTTCTGACCATGGTCTTCACCAACTGAGCAAGTAACTATCAATGCCAACTAAAACAAATAATAATGACATTCCAAGAGATATCCTCATTACCAGGCAGCCATTATATGTAACATCAATAGGCAGTCCAGACCCCAAATGTAAGTGAACACTGAACAGTATCATTAATTTACTCCTTAAAGAAAACAAAACTTCCATCAGTTCTCCATTATTTATAACGAAGACCCCATCCATTAATGACATCAAGTGATCCATGCTACACATTATCACTAATATCAAAGAGGAAGCTTACTTTCTAACTAAAATCCTAATAAGTATATAAAATCAATTTTATATCCATTTACTTAGACTAGATGCTGCAAAGCCATAGCTATGCCAGCCATCTAAAGTCTAGTACATTCTTAACAGAGACAGTGCTTTGAAAGCCTTCAAACAGAATCATCTCATGGCCATGACATTTACACAACCTTATATAAAAATGTTAAACAACAATGGAAACAAACACAATCTCCTTATGACCATAACATGTACATGACCTTGGATAACCAAGCCAAAGGAAAACAATCCAATGTAGCCATCTACCTACACAACATGTAAACCTTTATTTATTTTATTTTTATTTAACATTTGTTGACTGGGAATGTCCGACTAGGTTCCACAGATCCTGTTTTCAGCGGAGGCCCGGGGGAGAAATGCTCCAGAGGCATGTCTTTAGAATGTGGGAGGATTATATTCTCTAGTTTCAGCTACTTTTGGAAGGAGGGCTAATTGTCTGTCATTACAAAAACTCAACATATCCTGCACTGTTTAACATCGTCTAACTCTGTATCTGAATTCACAAATATATTGCTGGTAGTTACAATGGTCATATCACTCACCCTATCTCCTATAACTCTGAAACTGTAAAAATCTCCCCAAAAGTTTACATGTTAATATAAATTACTGCACAACAATGGCTGAACTGGCTCAGATGTGCGTTTCCCAGCTTCCTTAAGCAATATAGAGATATAATTTTATATCTGTCACATGTTCAGCCTATCAGACTCTCAGAAAATCTTCCCAGATAACTAGAAGAAAGCTATATTTACCCAACTCCTTAAATGTGCCAAATCAGTCAATATCTCAGAATTATAACCACATCCACTCTTACCCCACCATGGCTAAATACTTGAAATATCTTTATATAACCATCTTCACTCATTCATCTACCAGTATAACATTCTTTCTGTTTAGCAGCATAGGTTCATAAAGAACAACAGTACCCAGACCTACACACTCTAAATGATATTATACTCACTAATACAAAGGCTGTCTCACCAGAGCCCTATTTGTTGATTTAACCAAAGCTTTTGGTTCTGTTCAGTCAGTATACAGTGTTACATAACTCCCACATGTATTCACATTCTGGGTCCTTCACCTTAGACTGCTTCACCATTTATCTCTTGAGGGAACCTTCTTAGTAAAATATAATACTTCCTTCACCACCACAATAGATCACTGTAGGTGTTCTCCAATGTACAATTCTTGTACCTGTCAGTTTAAGCAGTTTTATTAATGCTATACTTACTGATCTAAAAACATCCAATGTCATCCATTATGCCAGTGCCAGTCTTCTACCATTCCTCCATTAATTATAATAATACACTATACAAACTCCAAAGCACTTTTCAAAATTTACAACCATGGCTGCTTACTAAGCAATTACATTTTAGCCACAAAAAGTGAAATGAATGTTTTCCAAGACTCTATAAAAGATAAGAAAATGATGATGGGCGGTGCAGTGGTGCAGTGGTTAATGCTGTTGTCTCACAGCAAGAGGTTCTCCGGTTTGATTCTCGACTGGGGTGCCTTCTGTGTGGAGTTTGCATGTTCTCCCTGTGTTTGCTTGGGTTTCCTCTGGGTACTCTGGTTTCCTCCCACATTCTAAAGACATGCTTCTGGAGCATTTCTCACCTCCTAAACCTGTAACAAATGCTCTATAGATTATTTTCTCTTTCAAATACTTAGATGTTATCTTTGATCTCAGCTTAAATATGGCCTTATGCATTACCAACATTTAGCCTAAAATTAACCAACCTTCTCTGGATGCCACAAAATCTCCCAACTTCTCACCTCTTGGAGGAAAAATGCCACTGTAAAAACATCTTTCAGTCACAGCTAGTAATACATTCCTGTTATTCCTCACATAAGCCTCTTAAAAAAAAAAAACTCAGCAGCCATACAAACTCTTTCAAACAAGATCTATAGAGTCATACTTCTCTCGCTTAAATATAAGAACAACTGTCACACTCAAGGAAGTTAACTGGCTCCATACAAAAGAGTGAACAGAGCTTCTGTTCCTTTGCCTTGTACATAAAACCCATGGATCAATTCTTATGGTCTGTATAAAGTACCACCGAAGTGCCAAAGGCTAGTTATGAATATGACACAAATCCATGCCGACAATGGTCAGATACCGAAGAAGATGTTACCACTTGTGTATTGTGGCAGCAGGAGTGCTGAGCACCAAGACACTGAAAACAGTGAACCAAGCTAGCTGAGATGACTGTGAGTTGCAGACTTTGTCAAAGATGTCTGAGATGAATGGCCTAATCAATCATCCAAGTACTACACACTCAGAGCACAACTGTTAGAACATGCTAATTTATTGTTGTATCCATATCACAAAGCATTGAAGTACTAAGATAACTACATGTATGACACCAAGATTTCACAAAATGTTGTGAAAGAACTAAAATGTCAGCACAGTGGCCAAACATTAACTTAGACATGGCAAAGATTATGTTAAAGTGCAATTTTGTACTTTCTGTAAACAGTCTCAAAGAAATGAGACATTAATAGCAGCACCCTTACCACAAGATCCTTGGCAAATGACAGCTGCTGACTGGTGGGAGTACGAAGGCAAAAGTTACCCTTTTGTGATAACAAAATATTACATATAGCGATTATGACATGCCAAAAAATAATGCATTTTATGCCATTCTCATTTAGTCTGTTTGTATCAAGTTCATGTCATTGGCTTCCACCCTATTTCCTCTGTCATTTTATCTGTGTCAACTAATCAGATTTAAGTCCTTTCTCTTGTGGTGCTCTTGTATGAGAGTTTGAATTAGCCACAGACTACATCCTTAATTCTACTGTGCCTCTCCACATTCCCACAATGGGCTAAGTTAACTAGGTAAGGTAAAAGGATAATAATACAGAAAATAAGTAAAATAAACTAATAACATCAGTCTTCCAAGTATCTATCTACTACAGTCCATGTCCCCTATAGCCAAAAAGCTCTTACTATTCTTCAGTGTGCTTTTCAACGTCTTTCCTCACCTTTTCTCTTTCATGTCTCCTGTATGATTTCAGCTATTTCTTTCAGTTGTTGATTGCTCCTACATAATGGGAGGAAACATCTTTTACTATGTCTTTCACAAAGTCTTTTGACACCTCTCCTCAATCCCGTCATCTTGCACTATATCTGCCTCATCGACTACATCTACGCTATTGTCTACTGACTTGCTTGTTCTGAGTCTGTGAATGTTGTAAGCATGCCAATGTAAGAAAGTTTTCAGGCTAGAGGGATACAGCCTTATCCAATATATTCACTTCTGCCTGTAGGAACATATCACTGTAACAAAAGTGTCCCTTCATCTCCTTGTCTCAAATGTCAAATGAATAGTCCTGGTCAATTAATATTCTTTCCTCTCCTACCATTAAATTCTTACCTGGCTATCATGTTAATGCAAAAAAGTCCTCTCCTTTAACTCAAAAGTTTGTAATCTAATGAAGATTGCTCTTTTTCTTCCCATTAACCCCCCACCTCCAATCTTCCTACAATATGGTGTACTTCTCAATCTTTTATCCTCCAGTCATATTTTTGTCCACTAGTTTGAAAGATCTTCCACTGCTGTTTTGCAGTCCATGCCTTCAGATTTTTCAGGTACTCCACCTAGTTTTATATTTTGCTTCTGGATCTGTCCTCCAGGTCTGTTAACTACGCCTCTATTTAATCCAGTATCACCTCTGCCATCTCTGTACATGCCTTCAACTCCACATTTCCATCAACTGTGAGTTGAACTGCAGAGGAGTGCTCATTCAGTGTCTGTCCTATACCTCTTAGCTACCCAGATTTGTGAAGAATGTCCATATTTTTGCCTCATATTTTTGGTCTTTTCTGCATAAAGTTTATGGTTTTCTGCCAAATCAGCAAGGACTAAAGTCACTAAATAAGACTTACACTTGAATTTCAGACTTCACATCCTTCAGGAAATGCATGCTAACACAAATGCTGTTATTCTAGCACCTTTCTAAGTTTATAAGATCAATATTTAAAATTTGTCCCTATTTTTAGGCCTTCATCCCCCATTATTTTAGGCTTTGTCCAGATTTCTTGCACTAACAGATTGAGAGGTATATTGTATAAATTATTCGGTACTTTTTTCTTGACTGCACATCTTGTTCTACAGAGTTTACTTCACTTCTCTTATCTCCTTCCATATCATTGTCAGGGTCAACATTTGTCAATTTCCACAGTCTCCCTTTTCTAATTTCTTTTAAAACTGTCATTCCTTTGTTTTCTTTATTTCTACCAAGGATTTAGACTTTCTGTCCCCTTATACTGGCACCTGGGATCAACTCAGATTTATTTTGGACTTTTAAGCTTCCATTTTAACACCTGCTGAGGAGCGAGACATTTCAGTTGCTGTTTAGCGAGTCACCATACCAGAAGTCTGTCAATCTTGAGGCATTTTTATCCTCAAAGAGCTGTCAAGGATTAGTGAGCTGGACTGCAGCCCCTCAAAAATAAAAAGAAAGAAAAAAATGAAAAATAAAAAATATTTTTTGCCAAGACAGACCCGAGTCCCAGCTTATCGGTCTATGCTCTCTCAAAGCGGCCCCGTCCCCATAGGGGGACACAAGGAAGCGTCTGTGCACTTTACAGTGCACAGACCATGGGACGTCCCGACTGCAAGAGGAGCAGCAGGGACTCGGGACAGAGCCTCAGGGATCTCCGTCGCAAGGAGCATGTGGATCGCGGGTCTTCAGTATTGCGGGAAGGATGTATGCACGGACGTTAACTCTGGATGTATTCATTCAGGTAAGGTGCCTTTTAATTTACAATGTTTATTTTTCTTGAGTTTGTGCTTTTTCTTTTTATTTGTGGTGCTTGTTGTGTATGTGTATGGTGCTTGTGCTTTACTGGAGTCTGTGTATGGTGCTTGTGCTTTACTGGAGTTTGTGTATGGTGCTTGTGCTTTACTGGTGTGTGTGTGTGTGTGTGTGTGTGTGTAAATGCCCCAGGTGCTTATGGTGGTGTGGTAGGGAATGCCTCAGGCTTGAACCCTGTACCCTGTATGCAGGTGTTAAAGACTTGAGTTCAAAATTTCAGATTTTTACCTCATATTCGATCTGATCTGTTCCTCATAATATCTGTGGTTTGTAAATGCTGCAATGCTTGATATTTGATGGTGTAGTAGTAGCATTGTTGCCTCACAGCTGCAGGTTCTTGGGTTTGATTCTTGGCTGGGGTTCCTTCTTTGTGGGGTCTGTATCTTCTCCCTGTGTTTGTGTGGGTTTGCTTTTGTGCCCTCCCATGTTACAAAGACATGTCTGCATTATTTCTTCCTGGGCCTCTGCTGAAAATTTGTTTATTTGTTCCAAGTCAGACTGTCCTGATTAAAAATGTTAAATAAAATTGATAGGCATTTGAATTTCAGACTTAAGGGTTTCTGAATGTTTAATTTATTTGATGGTGCAGTGGTAGTATTGTTGCCTCACAGCTATAGGTTTTCTGGTTTGATTCTTGGTTGGGGTGGCTTCTGTGTGGAGTCTGCATCTCCTCCATGTGTTTGTGTGGATTTGCTCTGGTGCCCTGCCATTTTACAAAGACGTGTCTGCAGTTGTAATCCCTGCTGAAAATTGGTTTTGTTCTGTCTAAAATTGACAGGCATTTGAATTTCAGACTTCAGGTTTCTGAATGTTTAATTCCTTGCATAATTGATGTGGTAGTATTGTTGCCTCACAGCTATAGGTTTTCTGGTTTGATTCTTGGTTGGGGTGGCTTCTGTTTGGAGTCTGCATCTCCTGCCTGTGTTTGTGTGGATTTGCTCTGGTGCCCTGCCATTTTACAAAGATGTGTCTGCAGTTTTAATCCCTGTCTCTGCTGAAAATTGTTTTTGTTCTGTCCAGTAAAATTGACAGGCATTTGAATTTCAGACTTCAGGTTTCTGAATGTTTAATTCCTTGCAGATTTGATGGTGCAGTGGTAGTATTGTTGCCTCACAGCTATAGGTTTTCTGGTTTGATTCTTGGTTGGGGTGGCTTCTGTGTGGAGTCTGCATCTCCTCCATGTGTTTGTGTGGATTTGCTCTGGTGCCCTGCCATTTTACAAAGACGTGTCTGCAGTTTTAATCCCTGCTGAAAATTGGTTTTGTTCTGTCTAAAATTGACAGGCATTTGAATTTCAGACTTCAGGTTTCTGAATGTTTAATTCCTTGCATAATTGATGGTGCGGTGGTAGTATTGTTGCCTCACAGCTATAGGTTTTCTGGTTTGATTCTTGGTTGGGGTGGCTTCTGTTTGGAGTCTGCATCTCCTGCCTGTGTTTGTGTGGATTTGCTCTGATGCCCTGCCATTTTACAAAGACGTGTCTGCAGTATTAATCCCTCTGCTGAAAATTGTTTTTGTTCTGTCCGCAGTAGAACTGACCGGCATTTGAATTTCAAACTTCATGTTCTTCAGAATACATAGTAGCACAACCTTTTTTTCTAGCAATTTTCTAAGTTTATAAGATGAATATTTTAAATTTGTCCCTATTTTTGGGACTGTATTCCCCATTATTGGGCTTGGTCCAGGTTTTGTGCTAAGGTTGACAGCTATGGCAAGAACTGAATTCACTGAATATGGACTGTAGAATTATGCATATTTACTGATAAAGGTGCACTGTAGAATTGTGCATATTTACTGATAATGGTGGACTGTAGAATTGTGCATATTTACTAATAATGGTGGACTGTGGAATTGTGCATATTTACTAATAATGGTGGACTGTAGAATTGTGTATATTTACTAATAATGGTGGACTGTGGAAGTCTGAGTAGACTTTTTATGATAAATGTTCTCAACTGGGCAGTTTTGCCATTATGGGTGCATATGTTTTGTTTCATTGCTTACTGGAAAAATGTTCAAAACAAATTTAAAACACCCTCTAACAAGTGTACTGTATTGTACAAGGAATATAATTTTTAGTACAATGAGGAAGGTGTATCAAAGAGCACATGTATGTTTAAAACAGCCCAAAATTAATCTTTATCTGCCACTGGCAAAATGTATTTTCTTTGAATGTGGGTTTCAATGCTGTTTCAATGAATGTGAGTTTCAAGGGCAGAGAAGTTTTAATGCTAAGTTTTCATTGTGAGACTGCATTGCTTTGTTTAACAGATTACTTAATGTTTGTGCTGTAAAATACAAAATAAAACTTTCAAATG
Organism: Protopterus annectens; assembly: GCF_019279795.1. Lineage (NCBI taxonomy): Eukaryota > Metazoa > Chordata > Ceratodontiformes > Protopteridae > Protopterus > Protopterus annectens. The sequence continues at coordinate 569,363,287 of NC_056737.1, forward strand.
AAGTCCAATCATTGAAGTAAAGCAGTATGCACATTAGTGTTTATGGTAAATGGAGTGAAATAGCCAAGTAATGGTTAATTGGAATGGCTGCAGAGGCTCCAGTTCAACCATTATTTTGTCAGGGGAAGGGCAGCAAACTCAGACAGGCCCAGCTGAACTATACCTCCCAACTGTCCAGATTTTCAAAGAATGAATAGATTTTTGCTTCTTATTTTTGGTTTGTTGTTCATAAAATTTGTAGTTTTAATTCTAAATGATTTGCCAGAAGTCACTAAATAATAAGTTTCAGACTTCATAACCTTCATAAAATGCATGTTAAAGTAAGAGCCGTTCTATCAACTGTCTCAATTTATACAAGAGCAATTTTTAGTACTGTTTATATGTGCCCCAATATATTTGGCCTTGTTCAGATTTACTGCATTAACAGGTTGAGAGGTACATGCAAATAAATTGCTTTATAGAATTAGGCATAGCCAACCTCTCAACTGTAATAATCCCTCCAAAATAGCAATTTTGGAAGAAAACATGGAGGGTTTACAATTAAGAAATAACTGTAATAATCAAAGTTATAGATTACTTGAAATGCATGTAGATTCTTTTAGCAGTACTAATATTAAAGTGTCCGTGTGTCTATTTTATATTTTTGCATCACATTTTTGGTCCATTTTTCATAAAATTGTGTTTTTGGCAAATTAGTGACAAATCACTAAAGACTGAAGTGACAGACATTTGAGTTTCAGATTTTATACCCTTCAGAAAATTCATACTAATGCAAGACCTATTCTATTATCTTTCTAAGTTTATTAGAGCAATATTTAAAATTGTCCTTCTTGTTGTGCCTTTGTCCCACTTCTGTGTATGGCTTTGTCCAGATTTCTTGCTCTTGAAGTTGAGAGGTATGACAAATGTGTCAGGGCCATCACAGTCAGCCAGAGATTTCAAATTGTGACATGCTTGTTGCACCCCACTCCCCATGTAGTGACTCTGGATGTGTCCAAGCAAGGCAAGGAGTAGTTGTATCTACCTTGGATGGGGAGGACACACTGCATAAGTACTACAGTGGCTTCTGTCCTTGATTTTGCAGAATGGTCTGGTTTCTGTCATATTTTGTACTGTTGATTTATGCTTATTACTCAAAGTGCCTGTTGCTCTGTGTTTAAGTAGCAATGCTTTAATGACCATAAGGTAAGCTTGTCTGACATCGTAAGATGCAAGTAAGCTTTAATAAGCATACTGTTAAAGAATTGCCAACATTGAAAGCCTTTCTGTTGTTGCCATGCAGAGAATACTTGACTAGATAATGTATAAGCCTTGGGTATTAAAGGACAGGATTCCATTATTTTAAAAAGCTCATTACACTTGTTGGAGACTTCCAGTCATCTCTACAGGCTTTACCCGTAAACTAAACAGAATGCCAATCATGTGTGGTCCATAACCTGTACAGTAATCCTTTAAGCAATGTATCTTGAGCTTGTTTCTTGTTTGCTTTTCATTTTTACTTTTATCATGTTTTCCCCATGAAACGTTGTCAGGCAGCAGGTCTTTTTGGATAAGAAACATTTTTACAAGTGGGGCATCACATAGATTTCTACTTTCAGCATGTTGCTTGGTACTTTAATAAAGCTGAATATATTATAATTAGAACTGCAGTGCAAGGAGAAGTAGTTTGAGTTGAGTGCTTCTGGTTTTCTTATACTTGATTTTGACTGGCATTCCAGTAATGTATTTAAAAGTAATTTATTTTTTCATGCCTCACAACCTTTTGTTTCCATCTAGATATTAAGTAAGCTGTCATGCAGCCAATGCATTGAAATATTTTTATTCTTCTACACTTATTTTTGTCTTGATTGGACTTTCATAATGATGGTTTGCCACCCAGGGCAGCGTATTTAATTAAAGTTAGTTTTTTTGTGGTTTTGTGCATAGCTCCTCCCCTTTATGGTTGACCACACCCCTTCCCTTTGACCCCGCCCATTCAGCATCTCCTGCAGCCCCCCTGTGATTTGAAGTCACCAGCCGCCACTGAGTGAGCTACTCAACACAGTGCAACAGGAGTTTAACCATCTCAGCTAATTTAGCTAATGCTAAGAAGGGCTAACATGCCAATACTGCAATCTAAACTTATCACTTGAAGATAATTTTATATATATGTATATATATATATATATATATATATATATATATATATATATATATATATATATATATATATATATATATATATATATATATGTATGTATATCATTGCCATTTGACAAAGTACTGTATCCTATAATTAATTGACCGAGTCTAGTGTTAATTATCAGTGCATTCCTTATGATTGAGCTGTTAACATCATTCTCACTGTGTTGCCATGTTATACAAAAAATAAGTTACCATTTCTATTGCAAACACCCGTGTATCTGGCGATACTGACCCTGCCATTTAATGTGATTGTGTAACCAGTGGTGTGCATCATGGTACGGCTCATCTAGTACAGAGTCATTGATGAGTTAGTTATCAGCTAATTCTCTTTCTAATATGTATGTTGGACATTACAATGGATACTGCAGTAACAACAAAAAGTCTGCATCTGTTCAGATAATATTAAAACTGGTGCAGTGATATTCAATACTAAGCAGAAGGAGATGTTAAGAGAAGCATTTCAGAACCATCGTGTTGTGGGCTGCTAAATCTGGGAAGTTTCTTAGCCTTCCAAAATGTGACATCTGGAATGCAGCAATTTCCAGGACTATAAATTAACCACAATTTAACAATCAGAATCATAATGAAAGAAAAAGTGGAAGAACTTGTTGCTTTGCAATGCAGCAATTATGTAGATAACCTCAAAGAGGATTTCTCACTGTACTCCTTACCATATCTACTTTCACCTTATATTATGTAATGCAAACACAACCCCAGGGATCTCATTCCACACATCACATCTGTCACCACATTCATGTGTTTGAGGTATTTAAAGTTTTCTGCCTGATTTTATATTTCACTATAACCTGAGATTAGAAACAATAAAACTAAAATGGAAAGGGAAAGCTTCACTAGGAAATAAGTTAGTCCCATGGGTGACTTTGCAGTCCACTTATATCAGTTTATACATGAGGCTTATGCTATACAACTCTCACACTGGTTTATAGGTAGTTACTAGCCATGCATTCCAGGGGACCATTAAGGTGGCAAACCCAAATGTCTGCTTAAGTGACTTGCTCAAGGTCTCACAGTATTCAAATGAAGGCTGAGAGACTCAAGCCCTGCACCACAGCAAACAGCCAGTTATCAATTCATACCCTAAGTCCTCTGTGCTAATTGCCAGACTGGCGATAGCCTGAAAACAAGCTTGAAGACTAATTGCACGTCACCCTGTTTGAAATGACATTAAGTAATGTAAGCCTTTTACGCAGTATTCTCTTGATCTCCTTTGCAAAGAACACTGAATGTGAATGTGTATAAGCTTGTGTAAGTACAGCCTATTCAGACAGTTGAGGAAAGTTAGCTGTTATGTTCAGTACAGAATGTTCACCATAGACTGCAGTCACACTTATGCTAATATACATAGTGTTGTTCCATTACAAAAAATGAAAAACAGATCAGATGGCTTTCAATTTCACTCAGTAACTTCACGTAGTAGACTGTTTTATGTAACCTTAACATAAATTATTCTACATATCCTTTCTGCTCAGCACTACCTATTTTGGCTAGAACAGATCGTCTTATGAAGCCTCCAAAATAAACAGTTTAAAATATCTGTTGTGCTCAGCATGACCTATTTTAGTTAGAACACAATGTTTTATGTAACTTTCAGAATAAACTATTTTGATATACATATACATTTTTGGGACAACTTATGTTGATTAGAACAATTACTGAGAAGTTAGTTTTGATTTATTTCAGTACAGAGGAAATACAAAGTCATTTAACAAGCAGATAAAATGAGTATGGAACTGAAGATGCTCACAAAGTAAATGAAAATTGAAAAGAGAGGCAGACCACAGATATGCTATTAAAACTTCAGTATATTTACTTATTTATTTATCTATCTAGCTATCTCCCTTAATTGAATGCTCTGTGGACTGTGTTGTATATCACTTTCATATCATAGGAATGACACAATTACAATGCCGTGAATCATTAAGTCGCACTTAACTGTTCTATGCAAGGGCAATGAAGCTATCATTATCATTTTCCCACTAAGTTTACATTATAGATCTCTATTTAATATTTACATGTTTCTGCCCATCAACCCAATCTCTTTGCATTTATCACTTGTCCTTCTTTATGCAGGACTGTCCCTATTTATATAGTCGTGTCACGTGAAAAACATAACAGATGTAAAATGTTCTGGAATTTTAGTACAAATGTATTTTTCAACATCCCTTTTATACTTGTGGGAAATGATTATTTTATACCTAAAATCTTAATATTACATAAAATAAAAGAAACAGCTAAAACTCTAGATAATTGAACTTCTATTTCAGCAAAGAATTGAAATCCAGTCCATTGCACTGGTTGTGCTTATGATTTGTTCTGCAAAATCTCACATTTCCATGAAAAAGTGTACAAATCTGACCATATGAAAAGGTGGTCATCCTACCATCAGGCATTGTATTCCATTCGACTGTGCCACCCTGATATCTCCATAGTACTAAACTGAATTAATGCAAGATGCAAGAGAACTTCTGCCTTCATGTGCATGCTGGGAAATAAGGGAAGTGTTTTAGTCGATACGTTCCATATCACAATTGCAGCATGCAGTTTCACTGACCTGTATGGCATATGTGCTTCTGAGCATGCTTGGTGGGAAGAGAAGCTGTGTCTGCACAAGAAATATTCACTAAAGCCTAGGAACACTCCTCCCACTATACTTTTGTTAGAGAGCTACAGAACCCACTTTGATCCCTTTACCTCAAAAAGACTGAGAGAAAGTACAGGTGTGTACACTTACCATAAATGTAGATGTTCAAGTGCATTCACTGTTGGAGTCTTCACTAATAGCACCCTGTTTGTCAGGATTAACATTCAAGGCTCATCCCATTACATAATAGCGAGGGCTAAAGAATAGTTAAAAACCAATATATGTTCATGGTCCATGCAGTTATTGTTTTCTTTGAACAAATAATTTCTTATTTTCCTTTCCCTGGCAGTTATGTTGCATCATTGAACTTCTGCAAGACATTTTATTTGTACAGATTACTAATCTGATATACTGCATTTGTTCTTTTGACATATTTATTGTGAATAATCTCCTCTTCCTAACTGGAGACACAAAACAGTGAAACAAAAGCACCTAAAGCAAAAAAAAACAAAAACATTCCAAACAATTTTTTCACAAAACGTTATAAAACATTAGGCAATCACCATTTTTTTTGCAGGGACGCTATGTCTACTACAGTCTCTATTCTGTTGGATTTACTCTTATACCTCGAGTCTGTATATATATATATATATATATATATATATATATATATATATATATATATATATATATATATATATATATATATATGCGTGTGTGTGTGTGTGTGTGTGTGTGTGTGTGTGTGTATATATATATATATATATATATATATATATATATATATATATATATATACTAACACCAAAGAGATACAATATTTGAGAAAAGAGAAGACAAGGAAGGCAATCTAAAACTCGCCTTTTCATCTTTTCTAAGACTTGCCACCTAGAATCAACAATATAAAACATGCAATCTATCTTAGATGGCATCAAAGAACTAAAAAAATGAGAGAACATCATTTAATGTTCTTTTTAATCATTTCCTATATATATTTCTGCATTCTAGAAATCGCATAATGACATTTTTCAATTAATCCCATTCTTACTTTGCCAGAAACATTCTTAAAGATATCATCATGACTTGTTGTTTACACATAACTGCAGCTTCCCAACTACAGCATACAAATTTCTTATGTGGAGATTCATTAACTTCAGTGGTCTTGTGCCCTTCCATATTGCTGTTGCATTGCTTCTTCTCCTAAAAATTACCACAATAGAATATATGTTGGCCTTATCTAGTAATCCAGTAGACTGGCTAATAGCTACCACCTTTCTTTATACTATGACACAATTTCTTAAAAAGAAGTTATGTCTTACCATAACGTTCCATCTGTGTTGTCAATCTTCACTAATCCTTGAAGCCTCGGAACCGACTTGACTGTTATTCCAGTTTATGCCTTCCAAAACTCTCAAGCTCAGCTGTACACACAATGCTCCTCACCAAATTACCACAGATCGAGTTTTCAAACTATAGTGACAGAAAAGAAATAATAGATAAGGAGCCATATCTAAGTCTGTATTATAAAGCCAGTCTCTGGGAATATTCAATCCACCAAGAGTTCTAAAGGCTGGGGGTAGGAGGGGGGAATGTCAAGGATTAGTGAAGATCGACAACACAGATGAAACGTTGTCGCTCGTCTGATCAGGATAACACAGACAAACGTCTGTGGGTTTTATTCAAGAAACTTTATTATGTATAAACACATCAGGATTGAGGCTTACAACTTTAACTTAGGTAAACTTATAAATAAATGGGTATGTGTCACTTCACCTAAAACCCATTTCACCTAAACTCATTTCATTGAGACCAAATCACCTAAAGTTCATTTCACCTAAAACGCATTTCACTGACAAGTAGTACTCTAATGCAATTGAAAGATACATGTCCTCTTCCCCACTGTAGTGCGATATTGGTGTTAGAATATATATTAAGGGGGGGTGTGGGGGGCACAGCCCCCCACCTAGTTGTCTTTTACCAAATAATGTAAAACAAAACCAGACAACACCCCCCCCTTAATATATATATATATATATGGGTTCACTTCAGTTCACTGAACTTTCAATTCAATGACTTTCATTTCACTGACACCATTTCACTGAAATTCATTTCACTGAAATTTCATTTCACTGAAAGTTCATTTCACTGACAACTATTATTACAAAGTAAATGGAATATGCTCCCTTCCCCACTGTAGTGCGACCCTGGAGTTAGAATATATAGTTGGGGGGGGTGGGGGGCAAAGCCCTCCACATCGGGTTTGGGGGGCAGCCCCCCACTTCATTTCATATGATATTCTTACGTTTTGATATAATATTGCTTAGTAAAAGAAAAGTAAGTGGAGGACTGCGCCCCCCACACCTAACTATATATTCTAACTCCAGGGTCGCACTACAGTGGGGAAGGGGGCATATTCCATTTACTATGTAATAATACTTGTCAGTGAAATGAACTTTCAGTGAAATGAAGTTTCAGTGAAATGAATTTCAGTGAAATGGTGTCAGTGAATTGAAAGTTCAGTGAACTGAAGTGAACCCATATATATATATATATATATATATATATATATATATATATATATATATATACTAACTCCAGGATCACACTACAGTGGGGAAAAGGACATATACCTTTGACTTGCCTTATTATACTACTTGTCAGTGAAATGAGTTTTCGGTGGTGGGTTTTAGGTGAAGTGACACGTACCAAATAAACTAGCTGTTACACTCATACATGCTCACTCTCTGGCTACACTCTCAAAATGGCACTGAAGCTAGCATGTGCTTGTTATTTATATGCACATGCTGTCCTTGAAACACTTCTTAAAGGTGCAATACACACACACACACACACACACACAGACACACACACACACACACACACACACACACACACACACACACACACACACACACACACACTATTCTACATCTTCCCTCTTTGAGAAATGAGTCATGCAATATTGACAGCATTAATTGACATGAAATTGATACAAATAATTCTTTGACATGCAATTATACAGAACTAAATGCATATAGACAATTATGTCCAGGTTGCTGCATATTTCACACTAGCTCTGGAATTATGACCAAATCATGTGACATAGAAATTAGAACTAGGTCTAGCAACTGAGACTGTCTCTGCTGAATGTTCAACTTTGGGGACATCAGGAACATCATCAGGAACAGAAATAGAAGTTAACACATGTTCTGCAAAAGGAACATTCTCTGGATTGCTCTGAGATCTAGAGTCTGTATCACAGGAACAATGCTGTGACGTTTATTCTGATACAGGAAGAAGATGTCTGCAATTTCTCCTGTACTTCACACCCTCAGATTCCACAAACTAGAATCTCAGCTTGGCACATATACCTGTTACATGACCAAGCCATTAAAACCTTTTGTCGTTTGTATCCTCACTGTCTGTCCTTCTTTCAATGGAAGAAGAAATCTGTTCGATTTATCATAGCTGGACTTATGAAAAGAATGCTTTCTGAATAGTTGGGCTTTGATTGTTCTATTGTTCTTTGCTTTAGGCCTCAACAAACTGGAACTGGCAGGCAATGTTGTTCTCGTTTGCCTAGATAGAAGTCTCTGAGCAGGCGAGCCAAGTATATCATCATGAGGTATGTTTCTGAGATTGAGTAAATTCAAAAAGACATCTGTATTATCACACTTTGACTTGTCTAGTAATTGCTTTGCCTCTGTACTGCACGTTCAGCTATCCATTTGACTGTGTGTATTCTGGACTACTAGTAATATGTACAAAGTCCCATTCTTTTGCAAATTTCTGAAACAACTGACTGGTAAATTGGGTACCATTGCCAAAATAACTTTGTGTGAACTACCATGGACTAAGAAATGACGTTTCAACTTGGTGATAACAGCAGAGTATGTTAGGTTAGGTAGCAAAGTGATCTCATACCAGTTTGAATAAGAGTCTACCAACACTAAGTAATGCTGACTGTTCCACTTGAATATATCAGTGGCTACTGTTGACCAAGGTAGTTCAGGAACTTGATTAAGCTGAAGTGGTTCTTTTTGCAAATGTGGATTAGTACTACTGCATACTGAATAAAAAGAAAGTACTTTGTCAATATCTTTTACTAGAGAAGGCCAAAATACTAGTCCTCTCACCTTTCTTTTTGAAGATTCGCATCCTTGGTGACCACAATGCAAAATCTGGATATGTTCATGTGAGGAAGCAGGAACAACAATTTTGGGATCTTTGAAAATAATGCCATCTTCCATCAACATCTCATCTCTGTAAGAAAAATTAGTTGCACTTCAGGTGGTACACTAGATTGCTGCGAAGGCCAACCAACATTAATGTAGTGGTTGAGCTTTTGCAAAATTGGATCAGTCTTTGTATGGTCTCTCAGCTCATCAAGTCTCATGGTAGAAAAATTACACACTTCTATGACATCAAAATCAAAGTTCTCTGCATGAAGCTGTTCCATGGTATTTCTGGGCAATCTGGATATGGTATGAGCCAGATAAAGAAGTCTGCCTTTTGTAGAGACCATTTTGAGTTGTACTTTTGCAATTTGAGCATCATTCTTTGTAATCTCGCTGGAGCTGAATGCATAAGCTTCTTTAAAATAGTGACTAGAGGTTGATAATCAGTCTCAATCTGAACAGCTTGACCATAAATATAATTATGAAACTTTGAACATGTAAATACTATTGCCAAAACTTCTTTCTCAGTTTGAGCATACTGCATTTCAGTTTGGGTAAGAGTCCTAGATGCATAGGCTACAGGTCTGCCCTCTTGAAGAATAACTGTGACAAGACCAAATTTTGAAGCCTCACAGGAAAGAGTGACTGGTTTATTGACATTATAGTATCTTAACATAGGTGGGGTGACAATTTTCTGCTTAAGGTCTTCAAATGCTCTCTGGTGCTGTTCCAACCAAGACCATGCAACATTTTTGTGCATCAACTCTCTCAAAGGCACTGCCATCTCATTGAAGTCTGGTATAAACTTTCCTAAATATTGACCATAGCAAGAAAACATTGTAGAGCTTGAATATTATCCAGTGCTGACATCTCAAGAATGGCTGCTTGCTTGGATGGGTCTGGTCGCAAGCCAGCACTAGCAAATAAATGACCTACATATGTAACTTCTGGTAGTCTGGCTTTGCACCTCAGAGGATTCAGCTTTAACTTCACTCCATATGCTCTGTCTAGAACTCTCCTAAGGTTTCTGTCATGCTCTGCCTCACCATTGCCTCCAACCAATAAATCATCTACTATTATGACACAAAGATAACCTAAAAAAATCTGCTCCATTTAACACTAAAAGACTACACTTGAAGAATTTATTCCAAACGGCATCCCAAGGAATCTATATCTTCCAAATGGGGTACTGAAAGTAGTCAATAATGAAGATTTGTGATCAAGCATCACTTGTCAAAATTAACTTTTTGCATCTAAGACAGAAAAAACAGTGGCATTTAGTATTAGGGATGTGACTTCCTCAACTGTAAGCATAGGGTGATGCAGTCTCTTTAATGCTTTGTTCAAATCTCTTGGGCCAATGCATATTCTGATTTCATCTGAGCCTTTTTTGTGGGCTGCTACCATGGACGACACCCATTCATTGGTTCTGTAACTGGACAAATTACACCTTGCTGCACCATTTCATCCAACTGAGCTTTGACTTTATTCTGCATAGCTATTGGAACTTTTCTTGCTGGTCTGACCACTGGACTGATCTCTGGGTCTAACTTCATAGAATTCACAACTGGAAGTTTGCCTAACTTGTCATTGAAAATATCTGCATACTCGGAGAAAATAGCTTCAGTTAAATTGGAACTGGGATATGCACTTATATGATGAACTTCTTTGGTAAAGGAAAGCAGATTCATTTTCAAACTGTCTCTGAGACCCAACAATGACTGCACAGGTCTTCGGACTATATAAAAAAGTAAACTGTAGCAGTTTCTACCCAAATAAAATGAAAGCACTAATGAGCTTTCAGTCCGAATTTCTTCATCTCCATAAGCAACAAGTTTCACACAAGTGACCACATTAAGTTGTTCACCAGCTCTCACCTTAGCAAATGTGTCAACTGGCATAACATTACACTTTGAACCAGTGTCAACTTTGAGCTCTGTAGATTTACCATTGATCTGGACAGTACAAAATACTTTGTTCTTAGCCAATAAATTTAATGCATCAACCTGTTCCCCAATTACTGACACATCATCTGCATAGAAAGTAGGGATGTAGCTCTCTATATGATCAACTTGCTTTTTTGAGTGACCTTTCTTTATGACTGTGTGAGATTTACTTGATTTGCAAAACTTTTGAAAATGGTTCCATTTTTCACATTTATGGCATTGCTGACCAAATGCTAAGCACTTTTATCTTTTAGACTCACGACTGGCACCACAATTGCAAAGTTAGCAATAAAGCTTGATTTGGGTTTTGCTGACTCACCCTTGTACTGCACTGAGCATGTCCTTCTCACTGAACTAGTCTTAGAACTTGCTGGAAAACTACGGGTTTTACCTGCCAAACTCATAGGGGTTACAGCTGCCATGTGCTTAGGCCTGCTTCTGCTAGCGACATGTTTCATGCTGTTTACATTTGCTGTGGAGCCTTCTACAACCATGCTCTCATCACTTGCAAGCATTCATGTGTGCCTTTCTGTAACTTCATGGATTTGACAAATCTCAGCAGCTTTGCTCAGCATTAAATCAGGTCAGTAATATAAGCTGCAAAAGTTTCTCCTGGTTTTGACCTCTTGCGTAAAATAAATGCATCTCTAATGTAACATTTGTTTGGGGGCTTACACATTTCCCTGAATTTGTGTTTCAACACTCAGGGTCTTCCCTTGATTCAGCCTGTAGAACAATATGACAGTTTTCCCCTTCTCCTTCATATACTGCTGGTGCATACACAAAAGAACACTCTCTTTCAATGGCTTCTGACCCAGCTAAGTTTAGCAAAATAAATGTCCTGGTGCATGCATCTTTGTCAGAATAAGCTGCTTGTGTAAAAATATCATACTCTTGCTCAAATATTCTCCAGTTCTCTACAATATTCTGATCAAATATAAGTGGTTATGGTTTTCAAAATCCATCTGCCATATTAACACATACCAGTGAAGGCTTTTGCAAGTATGCATGAACACACACACAGAAATTTATGTCAGTACTTGTAAGTATGCCCAATCACTCAATAAGCCTCTGAATAACTGACCTTTATAAAATAAGTCTCCTGGGCATGAGAATACTCTTGAAATCACTGTACTGCAAGAAATCACCTCTTATCAGTGTAAGAAAATTTTCAAAATAACTACACTGTGTGAATAAACTGGACAGAAGAACCTCAGATTAAAAAACATTTTGGAGTAATTGCACTTTGTGAATAAACAGTACATAGTACACTGAAACTTTCTCAAAATGGCTGTACTTTGCTAAAAAAAACTCTGTACAGTGCAATAAATACTCTGTAATGGCAACACTGTGAATAGACACACCCAGCACAAGAAGTTTTTGAAATGGCTACATTTTGAATGCACTTTACAAAATAGTTGCACTTTGCACAAAAATAAACTTTTTGGAATAAATACACAGTAATAAGCACACAATGTAACCACTTTTACACACTTTGAGATACTTCAAATAAACTCTAGTTATGCCCTTAATAGCTTCAATCAATGCAAAATAGTAGTTTATGCCAAAACACAGTAACTTGCCAAAAACATGCAGTCGTCTTGTTTTATTTATGCTAAATATGCCCTTTTTACCCTTTTATTATATTAGTTTTGTTTAATCTTTTTTCATGCCCATTATACTTTTCTTGTACTTGTTTTACTCTAAACATGCTCATTTTGCAGTTATGAGGTAATTTCAGACTCCTTATGTGCTTTTCTGATAATTGTTTTGTCAAATATCTTAATTTTCAACATTTTGTTTAATAAACTTTTTGTGCCTCTCGCTTGCTTAATAATACATTTTGTGCCCCTGTAGTGCTCTGTCTTATCTTTTTTTAATAAATAAATCATTTGTGCAAGTTTCATTACCTTTGGTTAGTTTCTGGCCCTTTTTGGTGCTCGGTTCTCTTAGTTTACCTTCACTGTTAACTCTGCACCTCGTAGGTCTGAAAAGCAGTCTCTGGAATCCTGGTTCTGACACCATGTCACTTGTCTGGTCAGAATAAAACAAACAAACTTTGCTGTGTTCTGTTCAAGCAGCTTTATTATGTACAAACACATCAGGATTGAGGCTTAATAACTTTAACCTAGGTAAACTTATAAAAAACTAGCTAGTATACTCATATATGCTCATTCTCTGGCCGCACTCTCAAAATGGCACTGAAGCTAACACGTGCTTGCTATTTATATGCATGTGCTGTCCTTGAAATGCTTCTTAAAGGTACAACACACACACACACACACTATTCTACAGTTATGGTAAGATATAAATTTTCATCAGATGTTTTCAGTCTTCACATAATCCTTGACTGTGGAACAGTCCCTAGCTACCTGAATCTTGGGAGGTCTCATGGAAGAATATTCCTGAGCACCATCAAGCTGAATGATGCACGTCCTCTAGAGACCTGGTCCAGTTTGTAATGCCTAATAAAGGTATGAGGAGATACCCATGCTGCTGCTGCACAAATGTCATCTAAAGAATTTCTGGCTTGAAAAGCTGCAGATGCTGCTATAGCTCACATTGAATGTGCTTTTACAGGACATGGTGGGTGGATTCCCTTTCTGTTATAAACAAAGGTGGTACAGTCCTTAAGCATTTCACCAAGGTGACTTTAGATACTGGACTGCCGAAAGAGACTAAAGAAAAGGCAATAAATAGCTGGTCAAATTTTCTAATAGCTTTTGTTCTGTGTAGGTAGAAATATAATTGTTTATGTGCATCTAGTAAACATAGACAGTATTCCCCTTAACTGGAAAAATTTGGAAAAAAAGACTGGGAGATGTAAAGTCTGATTGATATTTGACTCAGAAACAACCTTTGGTAGGAAGGAGGGATTTGTTTGGAGAGAGACCATGTCCTTATGAATGATTAAGGAAGGGGGGTGCAGGACAAGTCTTGTATCTCTGATAGTCTCCTGGCAGAAGTGCTAGCTATTAAAAATAAGGTTTTCCAGGACAAGAATTTTAAGTCACAGCTTTCTCTCAAACTCCTTCAGCTACTGTTCCTGAAAGAGTATCTGAAAGCTCTTTAATCAGATCTCTTTGAAGCCTAGTAAAATGTGCCATATAGTTCAAGGACTTGAGAGTGAAGGTTGATGAAGTGTATACATGCTTCCCAAATCAATCCATTGTCCTTGACTCTTTGTTAGGATGGATAGTAGGACTTATGTCACTAAGTTCCTTCTTGGTGGCTGCTGCAACCACCATGGCGTCCACAGGAATACCTTTGGCCCAGTGTTGCTCATCTTTAGGGGCAGGGTGAATGCAATCAGGTCTCTTTGGGATCGGCTCAATAGAGTCAGGTAACTTCCAAGCCCACTGAGCAATGAGCTTAATAAGATCATCAGCGGGCAGAAAGATCCAAGAGGTAGAGGGTTGGGCATGAAAAGCCTCTAGGTATACTGATTCCTCTGAGGAAAGCTGAATGGTAGTCCAGCCACCCCTCTGTTTAAGGATTTCTAGGATGTCCCTGAAGGAAACATCTTCAGGGGGTGACTTAGGGGAGCTTTTCACCTCATCAAAATTGGTATCTTCCATGAAAGACTCTTCAGTGGAGTCCAAGTGCTTCCTCTTGCACTTTTTCTTCAAAGGTACCTCTTTGGTGGGTGCTCCTGAGAGGTATCTGAAGATGACACAACTAATGTATTTTGATCCTGAGACTTTTGTGCCCTCTGTTCTAGGGTAGAGACTGAAGGAAGCTCTGGTTGAGGAGAAGGACATGATGTTTGGTCCAACAGGGAAGGCATAGAATTTTGCCCACAATGGACAAGGCCCCCTCCATAGCCTGGAAAGCAGGCCCCCCCCTTACAGAGATGGAAGCCCGGACCTGAAATAGACTCCTTTGGAACCGTGGTCCCACCCCACACCAAGGAGACCACCTCTGAAGCAGAAGCCAGGGTTGGACTTACATATGCCAAAGCACCGAGAGGCATGAAGGGCTCAGAAAGAATCAAAGTGGAATTCTGCCCCTCAGAACTGGCATCAAAGCCCCAAACCCAAGAGGGTCTCTGTGATTCCAACAACCCAGAAGAACTCAGGATAACTATCAGTATCGGAGAAGGAGTTCTGGAGTGAAAGGAGGTAATCCTCTCTTGGTAAGGAGCTGGTCCACCAGTCTGATGATATCAGATTCCGACACACTCTTGATGGACCGAACAGAGGAGGCTGATGGAGATCTGGGAGGCTGTCTGTCCAAAATGGGACTGGGAGCACAGTCCACAAAGGGATCTACTGAGGGGGAGTAAGTTGTATGGGGTAAAACTATTATCTGAGGATCCTTCCATTCCGAGTGCTTGGCTGGTACCAAAGGGGGTGTTGTCTGCACTGATACCAGTACTGAGGTCATTGATGCTGAAGAGCTCGGTGCCGATGATACAGAAGACTGAATGTCGAGGAGGCTGCTGGCACCATGGGGGATTTGGCCATTTTAGTAGGTGGTTCTAAGGAATGTGTTAGAACTGAGTAACTTTGTTTCTTTGATTTAGAGGAGGAGGAAGAAGAGGATGAATTGGCTTCTGTTTTTGGACCAAATAGAGCCTCCTCAAAGTCTGACTTAAGAAAGCCTTTTAAGATGAGTTTGTTTTTGTGATCTATTAGGGTTCTGGAACTAAAGCCATGACAGATTGCACAGCCTTCTTGTAGATGGACCACACCAAGACAATACATACAAAGAGCGTGTCCATCCGAATTAGGCATTTTTCTATGACATTTTTGCACCTCTTAAAGCCAAATGTGCCTTTAGAGGTTTATTGGCCATAATGAAAAACCAAGGCCACTGTACACACAGATACACACACACACACACACACACACACACACACACACACACACACACACACACACACACACACACACACCTAGGAAAAAAGAGTGAAAAGAACCTTTTTTTCTTTTTCTTTTTTTGTTAATTAAAAGAGCAGAAAGAGAAGAGAAGGGAAATACCAACAATGGTATATAAAGTTACCCGAAGGTAAAGGGAAAAAAGTACCAACAATGGTACTTGAGAAAGTCTACCTAATGATAAAAAGGGAAGAAAACACACATGCACACCTGAAAAAACTATCTAAAGGAGGAGCAGGGTAGTATAGATAGAAAGGATTACAGACATAATATAGAAAACTATGAAAACTAACATACAGTTTTGAATAATAAGCTAATGCTAGAGAGATCAGAGAGAACACGTCTAGCGCTTTGAAGCAGCAAATGAGACCTGAGGTAACTTGGTGAGGAGCATTGTGGATAGAGCTTAGTATGAGGGTTTTGGAAGGTGCGAGCTGGAATAATTGCCATGTCAGTTCCGAGGCTCGGAATCGAGCCCACAGTCAATGATTATATGAAGACTGACATAATCAGATCCTAAGTTTAACTGGATTCTCATAGAAGACCTACTCCTTGAGACAGACAGTTAGAAACAGGGAATACATCTGTATTCTCCTAATTTTCATTTAACAGAATGCGTCAATCCTTCTTACCAGCACTTGATGCAGTTCCCATTGTCTATAAGGATGTCACACATTAACTCTTACAGTCCATCTTTTTGTTTCATACAATAACTTTGCATTCTTCCTAAACACAATCAGGGTAAACTCATGATGTTACAAACCCCCTTTTTTATTCTTGGAATACATAAAAATTATAAATTTAACACAAAAGCTTTTCACAGTCTCTTTCTCATATATAAACTGAATGTCCTGCATATTTTAATTAATTTAAAACAAAAGCTTTTCATGCTCTCTTTCTCATATATAACTGAATATTCTGCATTTCTTATTCTTTTTTCCTTAATGAACTTAAATATGATTTATCATTCTTTCTTACGTTTAATCTCTCTACTCGCTGTTACTTTGTTATCCTTACATCTTGTACATCATCTCATAAAATGTCAGCTGAAGAAGAGTACAAACCTATCTGCTCTATGTACTGCAGCTAGATTAAGGCAGCTTGTCCTCTCCTCCCAAGCTCCCTCTCCCCCAACTGTTTTGGTTTATGACATCTATTGTGGTTTCTTGCTCCATTTGCCTGCATCCCTGTAGTGAAAGATATTTTCTAATGTCCATGATAAACTAGATTTCTTTAATTTGAAATAACTACATCATAACTCACCAACTTTCTTGCCATCCAATAAAAAGTAGTGCAGTTCTGGAAGCTTCTTTTCCTTTATTTATTTCAACTTAAATAACTTTTATTCACTATCGGTCTCTGTGTTTTCCCTCATTTCTGAGAATGCTGTTGTTCAGCCATATCTGCTTGTGTTTCAGCATAAGATGATCATGGAACCCACAAACTGACAGATCAATGAAATGAGCAATGCATATTACATGACTACATTGCACAGCTAGATGTGTTTCAGTTAGTCATGGTTGCATGACTGTGTTTCAATATAGGAAGAAACAAAACACTCCTCACTGCTAAAAGTAGCCAACAAACAAGCACAAATGTAAAGAAAAAGCCAGCTACTCTCCACGGCTAAAATAATCGTGCCTTCGATAAAATTATTTATTGGATAGGAAATAAAAGTAATAATTCAGCATCCCCAAATCCACATACGATAAGCGCTTTCGATAAAACTCTTCTTCAGATCGTGATTTTACGGGACTCAGAGTTTTATTTTTAAGTAAAGAATCAAGTTAGTTAATAATTCTTCCTGCTTCTTCATACCAATCAGCATCCACTCTACTAACACACACTTCTACTTGTGCAATAGTTAATCATACTGCATTGGACCTATCCTCACTTGTTGTGCAAATACGCTTTTCAGCTCATTAAATGGTAGGTTTTCTGTCTTTTAACGCTGGTCTGATAGGTATCACGGCATTCAGACCAGGAAATAGGTCTGCTCTTAGATTAATGATCCATTTACATTCCCTCAGCTCAGTTCTATAGACAACATTTCCTAATTTCTTCCCTACGTAGATCTTCTCTATTACTTTAAATAAAAAAGAGTGTGAGGGAAAAGTGTTGACATGTGCAGCCAAAGCATTATGTAAATCCTTTGAGTGAATGTCCCTTAAATGCCTCAGTATTCAGTTCTTGAACACTTGGTTCGTCTTTCCCACATAGTGTGCTGTGCAGGATGGCTTTCCTAACGCTCAGATTTTAGGACCTAAGGGCACTTTCAAATGTGGAAATTGCCTAGCTTGTGGACATATAGATAGCAGTAATCTTTTTCATCATCCCACTAAAGGTAGAAAATATCAATTTAATGTCAAAGCTACATGTATTACATTGGATGTTGTTTATTTAGCGACCTGCACATCCTGCACAGCATACTATGTGGGAAAGATGAACCAAGTGTTCAAGAACCGATTTCCTGGTCTGAATGTCGTGATACATATCAGACCAGCGTTAAAAGACAGAAGACATACCACTGGATGAGCTGAAAAGTGTATTTGCACAACAAGTAAGGATAGGTCCAATGCAGTATGATTAACTATTGGACAAGTAGAAGGGTGTGTTAGTAGAGTGGACGCTGATTGGTCTGAAAAAGTAGGAAGAATTATTACGTAACTTGATTCTTTTACTTAAAAATGAAATTCCGAGTCCCGTAAAGTCACGATCTGAAGAAGAGTTTTATCGAAAGCGCTTATCGTATGTGGATTTGGGGATGCTGAATTATTACTTTTATTTCCTATCCAATAAATTATTTTATCAAAGGCATGATTATTTTAGCCGTGGAGAGTAGCTTGCTTTTTCTTTACATTTGTGTTTCAATATAGGGTTAATATGAAGATCATATCATAGTGGATCAATGAAACAAGCACTGCATATTATATGGAACAGCTGGCTGTGTTTCACAAGACCACTGACTGAAAAGCAGCTATAGGCAGTAATTATTTATAAAGTCAGTCACAGGGTTTTTAGCTTTGCTATGTCCAGGGCTAATATTTCTGCTTAGTGGCCTAAGCAAATTAAAAAAAGGCAACAGATTAATCTTTAAAAACAGAAATATGCTGTAATAGCTAAGGCCCAACCACAGACCCAACATACTAGTCATAGGAGACTCTACCGTGAGACACACAGATGTGCCCCTCACCAGACTAGACAAGGAGGAAGTCATGGCAAGTTGCTTGTCAGGTGCTAGAATCTGCCATATCACACACGGTCTCAAGTCTCTTAACAACCAGTAATGTTATAACTCTGTCATAGTCCATGTTTGTGTGAATACTTGAGACGTACCTCTCTGGACTATATGAAGAGAGACATGATTGAGCTCACTGAATATTCGTCCCAGGCAGGTATGTCCCTAGCCTTAAGCAGCATCCTACTGTCACCCAGAATGATGCCTCAATACAAACAGAAAATGACTGACTTTAACAATTGGCTTAGTTTCTGATGTCATTCCAAGGGGATCCAGTATCTAACAGCCTGGGAGGACATGATTGACAGACCACGATGCTTTGCCAGAGATGGGCTTCATCTGTCCACCCTGGGCTTCAGGTTTCTGGCAAAGGCTCTTGCCATTTTTAGGCAAAGTCATGAGGACAAAATTACCAATGTGAAAAATTCTTCTAGACAAAATTTAAAGGCCATGCTGATAAACACTAGGAGTCTGAGAATGAAACTGCTCTCATTGCAAGTATTCCTCACCCTGGAGGATGCTGACATTTGTGCAGTCACTGAAACCTGGTTCAAAGCTGCGGAAAGCACCTCAGCCTTACCAGGTTACTCATCCTGCCATACTTTCTGACCCCAAACAAAGGGCTAGAAAGCCAAAGGAGATGGAGTTTCAATATTTAACAAAGACATACACACCTCCAGGCTGGTCAAACTGTGTGATGAACAGGAGACACAACTGTTGAAAAAACACCTATTCAAATCATAGCTAGCTACAGACCTCCAACAATGACTCAGGACACCCATTTCACCTATCTGGACTTAGTTGAATCCATTAAGATTCAACCCTATCCCATGATCCTGGGTGACTTTAACTACCCAACCATAGAGTGGAAGACCTATTCTAGCCCAAACACGAATGCCCAGATATTCCTAAACTTCATCAATACCAATGTGTTGGATCATCTGGTCGATATCCCCATAACAGGTGAAAATATCCTGGATCTGGTACTAACCAACATGAGTAGCCATTGTACCACCCCTACCGTGTCATCCTCATTGGTAAGATCCGACCATAAAGCGATCACTTTCCAAGTCATCATCTCCCCTGATCCCTCCTTTGTCAGAGTCAAACAAAGAAACTTTTCCAAAGCTGACTACAATCTCCTGAGTGCAGGTATAAGCAGCTTCACAGCCACTGTCCCTTTAGTTGGAACTACAAATAATGTCCAAGCCTACACCAAAAAACTATATGAGCACCTATATAGTTGCATGGACTCAGTGATACCTGACAGGACCAAATCATCTTCCTCAAGGAAGAGTAAACTTGTCTGGTGGACAGCAGTAATAAACAAACTCTATAATAAAAGGGAAAAAAATGCTGTCCAGGATCAATAAGGTGCTGGTGTCAAGTAGGAAGCAATCTCTCCTTTGTCGAACAAGTAAATAAGTTCACTAGTGAAATCCTCTAAGGCTAACTTTGAATCCAAATTGCCCACATCCCAGTAAGAACAATCACAAGCCCTTCTTCACATACATCTGCAGTCTCAAAGGTAACACCTAAATCTGCTCTGAACTAGTGGTCAAGAACACCACATACATAAATGCCATAGATATGGCCAATTTGATTGCAGACAGGTTCAGTGAAAACTTCACCCCCTGTTCCCCCATCAGTAAACCATGACATCCCCAACATCTGCCCCCCTCCCCTCATCACCAGGGATCAGGTCTTTAATGTCCTCTCAAAGGCAAAAAATACAGCCTCCAAGGGACCCAACAACATCCCTGGCTGCATCCTACATGAACTCAGGCATGAGCTCTCAACACCATTAGGCACTCTATTTAACCAAAGCCTGAGCACCAGCTTTGTCCCAGCCAAATGGAGGACAGTCACTGCCATCCCTCTACATAAAGGTGGAGTGTCCACTGACCCAGGCAGTTATAGGTCCATCAGCCAAACTAGCCTGATCTGCAAGGCCATGGGATGCATTATCATGGACCTTATAAACAAGGACATTGGCAACCTCCAAACACTTGACCCCACACTGTTTGGTTTTCTCAAAGGGAGATCATGCTTGTTAAACTTGGTCAACTTCTTTGAAGCAGTCACCAAAGCCATGGATGAGGGGAAGACAGTGCATACCACCTACCTTGACCTAGCCAAAGCCTTCTACACTATTCCACACTCGGGCATAATAGAAAAGCTCTCCCAACTGGGCATCAACCTGTATGTTACCAGATGGGCAGCTAACTGTCTCACTGATAGAACCCACTCAGTCAAAATATGGGAAGCCACCTCTAGAAGTAGACCCATAATAAGTGGTGTACCCCAAGGATCGGTACTGGGGCCTCTACTGTTTGGGATATACTTTTCTGAGGTGCAAGTCAAAATCAGTGGTCTGTGGCTGACCAAATTTGCAGATGACTCCAAGCTGGGCACTGTCTTAAATTCACCTAGTGATGTGAACATCCTCCAAGAGGGCTTTATCCAAACTAATTACCAGTGACAGAAGCATGGCCTCAAACTGAGTACCAAGAAATGCATCATTATCCCCTTTGGGAAAAATGGCATCCCCAATAATTATCACATTAATAACAATGTACTAAGCATTCAATCAGTCGTGAGGGACTTGGGCACCCAGGATGATAGCAACCTGACTTTTGACCACCACGTTGTCTCCATTGTACGGAAGGCTTTCTACATGGCTCACCTCATAAGTAAGGGTATTTCATCCAGGAACAAAGAGATCATAACATCCCTGTACTCCTCCCTTATCAGACCCATTATCGAGTACCATGCCCCCTTCAGCATGTACCTTGCCAAGCACATGCAGCAGCTGGAGAGACCACAAAGTTTCCTGACCAGGAAAATCCAGAGTCTCAAACACCTATCTTATACATATAGGCTAAAAGCCCTGTCCCTCTACTCAGTCTCATATGGTTTTACTTCATAATCTCAAAATGCTGAAATCTTGAATTTCAGCATTCCGAGACCATGAAGCTGAAAATGCAGAATGCCGAAAGTGCATAAGAGCGAATTTGAATATCTCAAATCCGTGCTTATGCATTTCCATTACTTTACGTGAAGTGTTTGGCTGATACTGTGTTTGGAATTGAAGGTGAGTGAGTGTGTGTGTGTGTTTTTGTATGCTCCATGTGTGGGTAAGGGTAGGGGGGTGTAAGTATGAGTGTGAGTGTTGGATTTGTTGGTGTTTGTGTATGTGTGATGTGTATTTGTGTGCGAGCGAGTGTAGAATGCCCTGGTGTTTTTTTTTTGTTATGTGCGATCTCGGAGTTGGCATATATAAGTAGGGGGGGTGTAGCCCCCCACATGGGGGTGCAGGGGAGCTTACATGTAGTGCAGGGTTGCGTGGTTTGTGTACTGTGGGTAGAATGGTGTGTGTGTTATGTGTTGTATGGTGTATGTATGTTCGTGATTGTGTGATTCATGATTGTGGGTTTCGGGATTGTGAATGGTTTGGCGAATTAGTTTTGAAATGCTGTAATTTGAGATTTCAGCAGTTCAAGATTATGAAGTGAAACCATCTCATACACACTGTTCAGAGGTGGCCTGTGTCTGGCATGCAGGGCCATCTCAGACCCAGCCTTGATGGACTTGCTGCATATCCGTATGTCAAACTCAACTCACACATAAGGCCTTAACCTCACATGTGACATTAATAGTACTTGTTGGTGGGATAGATTTGTGTCCCAAAGACTCCCCCATCTGTGGAATAGACTCCCTCTCCATGTCAAGCAGTGTACCTTTCTAGCCCTTTTTAAGAGGAACCTGGATGACTGGATGGGAAACAGAAAATACACCCCTGGGATCCCACCTGAGTCCCTGCTGGACAGGGGAAACAGGTGCTGACTTTGTAGGATCATGGGTAAAATTCTTAGCTAGGCTTGTAAGGGCCTCTGGGCCAATATCCTAGTATTGTCCTATGAACCTATGAACCTATATATGCATGTGTGCCATCCTGAATGGAATTAGGAGTCGTCTACATCACAGCAGAGAGTAACTGACAGTTTTAGATGACTAAACTAGTAAAGTTGTTTAATAATATAAAACTAATGACCATCACTCAGTTTTATATCTATTTACCCAAAGTGTGGCTCAACCTAGCACTTTAAAAAGCCCCATTTATCTCCTAATTTAAAGAAATTTGGATTGTTTCTGTATCACAAGCAAATCCTCCTCATGTTATAGCCATAGCTGCTTTACACCCAATAATCTGCTGTTATCAGCACTTACAACAAATATACATCTAAGTGTTATTTCCACTTTCAAAGTATACTTTTTCAACAAGTCTGTTGGTGTCAAGTTTTGTTGTTCATGACAGACAGGGGTCCACAGCTTGTTTTTTTTGTTTTTGTTTTTTTGGTAATGCTAAAACTTACTCATTAGAATTGTCATGAAGTGTTCCAGTGTCCTTCTACCACAGATTCATCCAGAATGATTACACTGTACTGCCACCACCCTTACCGATACCCAGTCAAAGCCATTTTATTTATTGAAACACATACAGATTCCTAGTCTTTGGCAACTAAACATAGAAAAATATGTTACCTTTTTGCATGTTTATTGATTATGTGTTCAGCTATTCTATGGATAATTCAGGAAATGATCATACAATGGTCAGATTTTAAACAATTGATGAATTAGATTTCAACATATCATATATGGAGCAGCATGTATTCTGGCAATGTAATCATTCTGAAGACTGCATTTTCTGGTAATAATTACTGTTTTAAAACTGCATTTCTTATCTATATTACAGTACCTAGCTTTAGAAAGTGCTCATTTCATAAAACTGACTTGTTAGCATAACACTTGTAGTTGGGAGGATGATTAGTTTGATATGTGTATGATAAAGCCAGTAATAATTAAATTAATCCTGAGGGACAGCAAGTGAAACACATAAGTTTAAGCTTCTATTAACTCAAAGCAATGACTGAAATGGGAAGCACATATATATGAAAGAGAGAAGGAACTTCAGAATCTCAGCTCATTCTCAACTGCTTAATGACAAAGAAACAGGAACAATAACTCAGAGGGTCTATGTTCTAGTCCTATTTGAAGAATGTACTTTAAGGATGTTCTTCCAGTGCTTGTAATTCACACAGCTACTTGTAAAAGTTCTGGCTCACGGAGCTTGCTGATGAACTCTGTCCTTTCCTTCTATTTGTTTGATTATTTGTGCATTGTGCTGGGGAGAAGGAAAGGGTCTCTGAACTTAATTCTGCATATGCTCCTTTGTGTGCTTTGATTATAATTAAAAAGTGGTCAAGGGACCTCGCCACTTACTTGGAAAAAATAAATAAATAGTTAAAATTGTAAATGAATATAAATGTGTAGTTGCAGTTCCCCTGTTCTCATTGATCTGCTTGTATCTGAATCACATATGTATTAGGGAGTGAGGAGGTTTCAAACCTTGGTCATTTCTTAGCTACTTGGCTAGCTTAACGGTGGAACAGCTTGATCACTGACCTGAGTGGTCTGTGTTTTAGTCCTAAATGAAGCATGTACTTGTTTATGTTGTGCTCGTAGACTATAATCAGGACCTGTCTTTCCAAAAAATTCTAAATGATGCAACAGTTTACCTGAGTGCTGGCTTGTGGAATAATAATAAAAAGTCTGGGTCTAACCCACTTATCTGATAAGAATATAACAAAAATGAACAATATGTCACTTCTCTTTACACTGGTCTATGTGTGAATCACATATGTATGTAGAAGGCTTAAAAAAAACTCGCCTCTTCTCAACTGTTTCAAATATCTTAATGTTACAGTCGCCAGTACAATGATTCAAAGGGTCTAGGTTTTGACTCTAGTTTGAGCATATATTTCTGTGGTGTTATGGTTCTAGACTTTGACCACAGCCAATGTTTCAAAAAGCTTCAAACTGATATAGTAGTTTATATGAGCTGACATTTAGGGAGTTTGTCAGTGAACTTTCTTCTTTCCTCCATTTATTTATTTGTATTATGAATCCCAAAAAGGAAAGTTTGACTGTGTGGCAGTTTTTGCAGATGTCATCATTCCTTAAGATTTACTATCATTTTGCAACAGTTTAATACTTTGCAAAGTGAAAAATTGACAGAATTTGTAAGGTATCCTGAACACTCTTGGAAAGCCATCAGACATACATGTTGAACTTACTGTCACCTTTAATTTATTCATATCTAGAGTACTAACCACACTCTGTTTGCTGTGTGCAACAGATGATGCATGTGTCCTGCCACCCCATAAACATTGTAGTATAGTGATATCTAATGAGCTGCGTGGCCAGTTCATGCATTACTGTGATACTGCAGGCATCATTTTCTTCTGTGTTGTCTATTTTACTGGCTATAGTTGTGGACTAGATAATGCCTCTTTGCCATTGTTGCAATGTATGATGTTTTCTTCTGACTCTGCTGTGGTTCTGCTGCTACCCTTCTGTCTCTGTAACGTGCATAGCAGGTCCTGCTATAAAGTTTACTTGCTGTTCCATTTGTTTCACAACAACATGTAAGCAAACATGACACACATTAAATATCTTGACATCTGTGCCCAGAGTATACTGCAGTATGCATCTGGAGTTGTCTAAACATTGTAAATATCCTTCAGTAGCTCAAATACCCACTGCATCTGGCACTGCCTGTAATACAAAAAAACACATATGTTCCCTGCTCAGAGTATGTGTGGTACCTGTGTGCACAGGCCTGACTAACATGTATGTGTGAGCAACTACCAATCAGATTACTCTGTGGAAAATCTACTTTCAGGATCTGCTCACATAGGTTGGACATGGGCCATATATGTGAACTGTACACACTGCCTGGATGGTACACAGACACATTACAAATAATGTCCTAGGAACAGCAGAGCACCTGACAGTTCAATGAGAGGAAGCCCTTCCTATTTATAGATCTCTGGCCATCTTGATGGGCCCAGTGACCCTTGATGGGCCTTGATAACAACGTGGGTATATTATATGGTGCCTGGCATTTCAGGAAAATGGGCTAATCCTATAGAAGGCCAACATGGTATTGATTCTCTCCTATGGTGTCTTGGAGAACCCGATATACTATTCTAAATGTTACAGCATAATATCAAGGACTTGGTTTCTGATTTGTGCAGTTGATACCTTTGATATCCCTTCCGTGTTCCTCACAGGTCATTGGAAGGTCCCTGTAGCTAAGCTGGTTAATGCTACACATATCTCTGTGCCCAAAGGAATGGGCATACAATGCATCTACCTTGAATCTATTTGTGGTGATGCAATTTATTTAGATCACTTACAGTATCCCTGTCAATGCAGAAACAGTCCAGCATCTGTTTGTCTGCCAGGTGGTGGCACATCAGGCAGTGTCTGTACTTCCACCACTGGCACAGATGACCTTGGCAAGCAACATTGTCAGCAATGACTGCACTAACAGCTCTATGTGCATGTTGCTATGATTCCTTGCATAGTTAATCTCATCGACAGAACAAATCTTAGTTCAAGTTGGGTAAGCATGGCCATGCAGCAGTGCTATTTATATGTCACTCACTTGATCAACCATTCTGAGATCCTTCATTTGCTCAGTCCATGTGGTGAATTTGTATAGGGGTCCTCATTCACATGTAATCATGCATGCATTGCATAATATGTTATTTTGACCATTATATAACCATGCAATTTTTGTTTGCCTTAGAATTGCTTACGCCCAAGACATGGTCACTTCTCATGCGGATTTGTTCAGTGTTTATCTGTATGATTCCCAGCTGTAACCTGGTTTGCAACCTTACTATGTTTCTGGTGCTGAATAATAAGTTAGCTTATTTCTTGTCAAAACAAGCATATATAGAAATGCTGAAATTTATAAGATTTTCATTAATGTAGAAGACTGTCAGACTTGGCTATCGAAATTTATCTCCTGAATTAGGAAAAAACGTAAAAAGTAATTAAGGAAAATTATTCATATTGGGGCATTTTATATGCCAATACCATTAATTTACAACTTTTCAAAACAGTTTCCAATTTTTTGGAGAGACGGAGCAAAAGTCTGAGGAAAAAATAGGCATGTACTTCCAAAATCTGAATAGTTGAGAGGTATGATGCCAGAGCACAGGTAAATCACAACTCTCAGCTGCATGTTCCTTATGAGAGCAAGGGGAATTTATTGTCCTGGGCAGCATACCTATTTGGTCCCCTCATGTATAAGAGACATCAGTAATAATCAATTAATGACAGCTTTCAAACTTTCAAATTTTATTAAGAATAGTTTTGTGCCAAACGTATGTCTTTCCCTAAAAATAGACTTTGAATGACATCAGTTACTTCCAATCCTCTGTCTCTTCTGACCTTTTAATTGCAGATGACAGACTTCTACTGGATTTGAGGAGTTAAACAACATTTTCTTTCTGTAGTGCAATCAATTTTTTTGCATTCATTCTATGTCTGGCTGCAGGTAGGAGTATTTGATGCACTCTGGTGTCTGTAACTTGTTTTACATGAGGTAACAATGGAAATTTTTTGTCAGAATTGAGTCCATGATGAATGCCTTTGACCAGAAGAGTGTCATCCAGTTGAATGATTCCCCCGATTTTATAAATTTTGCTTGTAATTACTAATGAGCAGGAAAATGAGAATATACCCTTAATGCCCTTACCCATACGGCATGTAAAGTGCTTGCTGAAGTGATTCATGGTTTTCTGGTGATTATGAGTGTGCAGTGCTAGTTAGCTATTTAATCAATTATTTTAATCAGTTTTGTATTATGATTCTTATTAAGAATTGTGATCAGTCCATGTACTAATGTGGTAGGTAATATTCATGACTGGTGTGCATGCTCTCTTGCATTGGAATCTGTAATTAAAGAAAAAAAAAGATTTCATTCCTGCTACCAGCATGGGAAATTGCAATGCATAATGAATCTAGTGATGTGCATAATTATGAAGAACACTAGACCTTGTATGAGTCTATGTCCAGAACACAACATTTTTATTGAGTTTTTTTTTTTCCTTACTATCTGGTAGCATGGAAGATCCACGGTGGTGGTGCTGCGGTAGCGTTGTCGCCTCACAGTAAGATGCTGTCCGGTTCTATTCTCAGCTAGAGCGTCTTCTGCATGGAGACATGCGTGAATGGGCGTACCTTCATTGAAGGTTGTGTGTCAGGGCTGGTAACGCGGCACGTAAAAATCAACTACCAATAATTAGCGGACTGGAGTTCCGCTGTGGTGACCCCTAACCGGGAAAAGCTGAAAGACACAAACTAACTGGTAGCATGGAAGGTGAGCTGATCCACAGTGAACTGCCAAGTTTAATAGTATACAGGTCAGTAAAGTCTTAATGTAACTTGAGGATCTGCATTTTTAAGTTAATACAACATATGCTGCTTTTCCACAGTTCATTTATTAAATATCTAGTTAGAACTCTTCAAATATGTTGTCAACAGCCGAAATATGAATGGGTCTACTTGATATGATCGACATTTCACAATGTTGAAAGCCATATGGCTGAGACCATATGATCGACATTTGAAATGTCAAACATACAAGAAGACAAAAAAAAAAAACTAACTTTAACGATGCTATCAGCAGAACTATGCCCCCCTGCACCCCCAGTGGGTGGCTCCACCCCCCACCCCCATAACTTTAATATACCAAGTCTGAGATTGCACTACAGTGCGGAAATGGAAATCTTTCCATTCCGCACTGTACAGAGATGCCAGTTCCCCATGGTCAACATTTCAAATGTCGATCATATGGTCTCGGCCATATGAATCTCAACATTGTGGAATGTAAAGGGGACCCATATGAATATAATTCAAGTATCTCAAGTTCTTTGAAGGTACTTAAATCAAAATAAAGCAAATTGTGTGTGAATGAGGGGTGGGTGGGGTTCAACCAATTATTGTAAAGGACATAACTGGGTTCCCGTATCTGTCTAGAATTCTGAAAGGAAATCTGATGATACAAATGTTCAGTCCTGTTTTAAAACTATAAAGATGAGGACTGTATGAATGCTGGAACACCTCCAATGTTTTATTGCAAAAATATTTGAGAAAGTAATAGCTAATGTGATCATGGCTGACATTTTCCCCTCTGAGACTTGCTCTGAACCAACAAGACTTTTTGATAGGCAGCCTTGTCTAATTTATTCTCCTTTTTGGGTTTAGTATGCAATTGTCCCATGCCATTCCTGTGTGTAGATTCAACTGAGATTTAGATAAAAAAGGCCTTTGATGCTCTTGCTCGTGATTATTTGATATGAGCTTGGTAGAAAAATGTTTATGAACATTTAGTAATGGTCCATGGCTGAAGCAGAGGAAGCAAATAGTGTAACTCCATTGTACAAGCTCTGATTTGGTTGACTGCCCTGTATAGAAATTTACAGAGCTGCATTTGGTTTCATGTCTTTTAATATCTTTTATATCTCATTAGATTTCTTTTCGTGGTTTTATACATGGTCTAATGACTGTAAGCTAGGTAAATTTGACAATAGTAATAGTTTTACTGCACTGGAAACACTTCATTCAACTGTTAGATACCATCATACCTTTTTGAATTAAGGCTTAAATTAAGCAAATGTAAAAATGAAACTTATAGTCATATACACAGGAAGACTACAACTTAAAGAGTATCATTTTTACTGAATAAAACTATTGTAAGCATTTAAGTAACATTGTTCTAAATTATTTCAGCACTGAAGCAATTTTTCAAATGCATTCAAATATACATACTTTAATACTTTGCATTTTATTAAACAATCAGTCATTATTACTGATCCACAAAGATTATTTTCTGGTTCCACTGCATTTAACTGTCAAGTGATCAAACCTTAAATTGCATGAAGCAAACCATGTATAGCTTCAACTTCAAAAAAGACATGCAAATGACAAATTGCAGGAGGAAGCTGCCCCACTTCCTTACTTATATATACTACTAGCTCCATGGTCACACAACTGTGTAGAAAAGAAAATTCATAAAGTGTGAATCACTGCTTGTGCAAAAACAGAAAAAAAAACATCAACAGTACATTTCTATCCTTATCTACTTTAAATTTGAAGAGTAGGGAAGCTGTTAATTCTCTTTAACCATAGTTAGATAAAACTTGTCATCAAATATAATGGCATTTCCTGTTCATTTACTATGACTGAAATTAAGCAATTAGAATGGTTACAGCATTCATTTATAAGGGCTCTACAAAAATTACAGTAATTAAACTTTCTTAGAGCATATTCACAAGGTGGGTTTATTTTCATTTGCCTAGTTTGTTGCCAGGCAACACTGCTTGGCAAACAGAGCAGAGACCTGATGTTTAGGGAGTGTATGAGTCATCATAGTGTAGAGCACATGAAAAACATTGACAAGAAGAAAGAGATGCTTTTTTTTCTTTAGCATGTAAGTAAAAGACTGACAGATATTTTTAGGGATTGTCCATGTTTGAAGTGGGCTATTTTCCTCCATCAGGTGCTCTCAATATAGAAAGAGTTATAAATGCAATTTAGATCACATATGAGTACCTGAAGTATGCAAAGCATTTGGGGAGCAAAGAGGCATCCAGGTCCTTGATGGCTATCACCATAAGTTGCTGTTTTGCCCTATGAACCTATAAAGTGCAAAGGTCAATGCAAATGGCAAGTTACTTGGACAATTTCAAGGCCTTTCTTCTTTGATGCAAGAATGATGAATAGTCCCTCTGCCTAAAGTCATGCCTCAGTTTTAGATAACATCTAAGCAGCCAGTGCACATCCAGGGTACTAAGGACCTTAACATCTTCTGGTTTCCAACACTGTGAACAACACTGGGGTGTCAACTGACAAGTTAAGAAACTCTTACAAATCCATCTTCAGAAAGAAATATGGGTCTATCCTTTATGAAGCTCTGTATTGACAGAGAATAAATATGCATCCATATGCATACTGACTTGAAGATCTGAAATCCATTGAGCTGAAGTGATGGACAATTTAAAGATAGTTTTTGAAGTCATGAGCTTCAATGATGATCAGCAAATGGGCTAAAAATGGTGACTTGTAACTCGGTCAATCATTAAGTTTAGAATTCATACTGGGGATATGTTATTCAACAAAGGACATCCATGTGGCATTGCTTTACAGAACTGCTGACAAGCCAGTACCAGGCCAAAGCCCTACATTATATAAGCAAGTTAAAATATCTGATAAGTGAACCTTTACCATAGTATAAATGAGGCTCACAATAATACAAGGAGGTTGAAATATGCCAATTTCACAAGCAACTAACTTACCAAAAAAAAATCCTTCCAAAAGAACTGGACCACAAAGGCTGAAGACCAACAGAAAGAACAAACTAGTGCTATTCAATAAGTATAATACAAACAGTACAAAAATAAGTTCTGACGAAATCTAGTGGGATTAGGAGATTGACAATAGCAGTCCAGCTTTGCAAAGGCATTACTTATCATTGCAGTCCTAGTTATGAGGTCATTCTCAGCCTATACTGAAACAAACTATCATCAGGGAAATTTTCCAACTGAAATCTTGACCTTGTTGGACAATACTTAGAGAAAAGAATGGCATTTGATTTTTTTCTTCCCTGACTAGATGCATGGAATCAGTGAGAATAATAGGTATGCAGAAAGGAACCTCCTGTGAAATAGCAGATAGAGAGAATGAGAGAGAGAGCACCTTTACAGTGCCCTGCCATGTTCTAATGAACCAGGAAAAAAGAGAATGAAATTGTGTTTTTCTGTGTACCACAATAGGTCATTTCTGGAGTGCCATTCATTGTACAATCCTTACCTGATATGGCATTTGAATTTGCAGCTTCAGTAGAAGAGGTGGTCTAACTAATAGCATTGGCCTGCTCATTCATTTTCTGAGGAATGTGAACCACTGATACAGCAGTCTCTCTATAGCACAACTAAAGTGTCCTCTAGCTTAAGTACCACAAGATGGACTGGTTCTTTGACTATATGAGGTAAAACACTGGAAGCATTAATTTCCAAGTGCTTTAAGTGACAGGACTAAGGTCAGCTCCAAGTATTTCATGTAAAGTTCTGTCTCCAGGGCAGACCAAAATTCTTGCTTTATGTTGGACCCAAGGAGAGATTCCCTCTTCACTATCAAAATGTCCATCAACAGCACCAGTAACAGACTTAACAGCAGGAACACAAATCTCACCATAAGGTTGGTTGGGATGGTTAACCATTCCTGGGTCTACCAGTAGTGGTCTAGCATCAAATGAAGACCTGTGAACACATGGTGGCACCAAAGCTCTCATATCCTAAACACTAAAGCCATGCCATCACACTGACTTCTGCAAGTGGTACCATAAAGATCCCTGCAGCCATATAATCTACAGGACATGATAGTGGCATTGTATCTTTACCTAGCTGGCCAAAACCATGAACTACTGAGGGTAAACATAGTCAACACTGGAGATCACCCACATCTAAATAAAAAATAATTTCCTCTGAGCAGGAATCAGTGAAATCATCCCAATTTTCAACACTGTTTGTGACTGCATTCAAAGCATCTTCTAGATATGATGGACTCATGGCCTTAGTTATACTTAAGTTTAATAATATAATTTGGACCCTGGTTAATTTATATTGGTTCAAGGCTATGGGGGTTGGACTAGCTAAGAAACAGACTTTATTACACCTACTTCTAAAGGTTATATTATACTAGGAGGTGATTTCAAATGTATCACAGATATTACAGAAACTACCAACAGGAAATCTCCTAGATTGTTGTCTTCAGCCAAACAGTTAAAAAATGGACAGAAATGTTTAAATTAAAGTATACTTTTAATGCTTTGGGACCAAATTATTTACTATTCTCACACCAGGACTATAGACATGGTACCTAAACTAGAATAGATAAAATTTGTATCTTACAAGATCTTTATTCTAAAATCTTGAATTTTTCAATACAACCTTGTCCCTTTTCAGATCATAACTCCCTGTTGTTAACAATACCCTTGGAATTCAATCAATTAGTTATTACTTCAAGGATTCCTTCATATATCACAAAAATTAAAGACTTTAAATCTTGGATAACTTCTGAACTTCAGCTTTTCTTAGAGATTAATTGTAAACCTGAAGCAAACACAATTATGGTTTGAGATTCTCTTAAGGGCTATCTAAATGGTAAAACCATTAGCTGGTAGAAAAATAAAATTAAAGAGTGGGACTCAGAGTTACAGCAACTCCAAAATCAAATATTATCTAATAAGAACTTAATTGCTACAGATAATAATAAGAAAATAGAAGAAGTAAATAAGAAATAAAATGAAATATTATCCCATAAAACTAATTTAGCTATGGAAAAACTGAAATTAAAT
This sequence comes from Protopterus annectens, assembly GCF_019279795.1. Classification (NCBI taxonomy): domain Eukaryota; kingdom Metazoa; phylum Chordata; order Ceratodontiformes; family Protopteridae; genus Protopterus; species Protopterus annectens. The sequence continues at coordinate 569,396,590 of NC_056737.1, forward strand.
TCTTATGCTCCCTCTCCTAAGCATCTTCATAACCTATCTATGAAAGTTAACATGCAATCAAAAATTAATAACATTGATAGTATCTTTCATGAATGGAAAAAAAAAGTCTTGGACATAGGGGACATTCCGGAGGCTTTTAATTATCATTATGCAGAGCATCACAAAGATAAAATAAGTACAAATGAATGTGAGAAGTTCGAGAATGTAGTTCCCAACATAACAAGAATTCCTGAGGAACTTAAGTTAGGTCTACAAAATCTATTTCTTAAAAGGAAATTATAGATGGGATTAAAGAGAACAAGTCTAAAAAAGCACCTGGAATAAATGGCTTAATTATTTAAATGTATAGATTGTCCCCTTCTTCTATAATCTCTCTCCTACATAAAACCTTTCTAGAAGTTCAAACATTAGCAAATATTCCTCCTTCTTGGAGATATTCTCTAATTTTCCCTATATTAAAAGTGAATAAGGACCCTAATCAACTCACATAGACCAATTTCTTTGTTGAATAATGATTATAAACTATTTATGTAAATTATGGTCAATAAATTGAAAATACCCATATCTAAAATAATTAATGAAGATCAAACTAGTTTCATGCATAACAGGCATACACAGGATAATATTAGAAGAGTATTAACTCTGATAGATTACCTCAATAGAGGAAACCACTAAGCATTGATAATAGGTCTAGATATTCAAAAGGCCTTTGACTCCTTAAATTGGGGTTATTTATTTAAAGTATTACAGTTATTTGATCCCCCTTTTTTATAACAATGATAAAGAAAATCTATGAAAATAATCTAGCATATGTCAAATTAGGTCCCTTTACTTCCAAAGCAATCCAAATCAGTAGAGGTACTAGACAAGGATGCCCCATGTCCCCTATCCTATTTGCTCTGGCCATAGAAATACTTGCCATTTTAATACATAATAACCCAAAGATAAGAGGTATACATATATAGGACCAATATATTTCTAAAATAATGATGTTTGCTGATGATGTCTTACTTACCTTACCTTACCCAACTCTATGGAAGTGTTAGGTGAAGTGGATATAGTAACAACAAATTTCCAAAAAATCTCAGGACTCTCCTTCAACAAATCTAAATCAAAAGATTTATTAATAAATAAAAAAAGGACATATAGGTTCCAGTTAATCATATTACTGGAAACCAAGTTTCAACTCTAGACTATTATGGAAATTAACACTAATAAACAATATTTTTGATGTGTTTAGAAAATTCATTAACACAAATTTAGATATAGAACTGTGACATAGATTTTTAATACAATTTACTATTACAAGGGATTTCCCTGATAAAACACATAGAGAGATTTTTGGTTTATGGGAAAATAACCTATTTTGTTGGTTGCAATGTATTGAAAACTAACAAGCTTTCAGAGTGTCACAGCATACACTAATGATCTGTGTAGAATAATGCATAACTCATCCTTCAAAACTGTACCAAAGATTATAAACTGGATTTTTGGAATTCTATATAATAATATCAATGTTAAGAATTAATGATCATATCTATATAACACTTTAATTGTCTATAAGACAGCTCCTAAAGTTTCTTACTGGCAATACCTAACTAAAGGGTTTCAAGTATCATTATCAATGGAAGGTAAAACAAACATTTTTTTTTTCAGTTTAACTTCTTACTCACAATTTTGGAGGATCTTTCATTGGAAATTTCTACACAGATCCTTTTTGACACCTGAGAAACTCTCAAAAATGAACCCTTCAAACAGCAAGTTATGTTGAAGATGTCATCTGTCCACTAATGCTGACTGATCTCATATTTTTTTATGACTGCGCTAATATTAAACCATTTTGTAATGAGATTAACAAATTTCTTCAAGCTATCTATACTGATATATTTGTTTTGACAAAGTCTTTAATTTTATTAAATGTTGTTAATAGCAATAATATGAAGAAAGATGACCTGTATTTGTTGTGGACAATGTTAGCAATAGCCAGAAAATGTATAACTAGAAGATGGAACTCTAATGTAGCATCCACAATGAAGGAATTCCTATCATCACTGAAGAAATGCATATTAATGGAGAAAAGAACTGAAGAGTTAAGAACTTTTCCTAAGTCATTGGTTAATAGTCTGTGGAGGAAAGTTTTGAATTTGATTGATACCCTACAGATGGAACCAAACTCTTCCTAACTACCATAGTTTATATATTAACTTATTAAACTACAAATGTTATTATCTGAATCATTTTTGTCAGGCTGAATGTAAATACTGTAAATAGTTATTGAATGTTATAAATGTATTAAATTATTGTGTTATTTCATCAAAATAAAAATCATTTGAGTAAAAAAAAGCATCGCCTAGAAGATGGTGACAGAGAGAAACTTCGTATTCAGAGTGAAGTGGAAGAATACATGGTGTGAACACCAGGTACTGGTATGTTAAAAGGTATCCAACATGTCAACAACACCATTTAAATGCTTTGACAGTGGAAGAGGTTACTCCATGCCAGGAGGCCACCCAAACCTGAACATATGCTGGATGTGCTGGTTGATATTGTAAAGATCCAGACTGGAATGTAAATCATCCAGCTTCAAGGCAACATATATTCATCCTCTAAACCAAGCACAACTTTTACAGATGCATTAAAATGGAGTCTGGACTGTCAAAAGAATTCCACTTAGATAGACTGGGCCACCAGAAGATGGTTTACTGGGGGGGAGCTATGAGGTGTAGAATGGGGCAAAGGCTTGTCATATCTGGAATCTAATGGTCCTTACAGTGGTTCTCAGGGATGACCTACTCTTAGGTAACTGACCACATGAATATTCTAAGACTAGAGAGAGGACTTTAGTAGAATAGTCAACAGAATTAACCTATTAGATGACACAGAAGGCAAGGATGTGTAGCACTTGAGGGTTTTCTTTCTGTAGCAATGACCCTCTTTTTCTTTGGTGGTGGCTTATTCAAGAACAGGGAAGAGGACAGAGACAGGCAGGGGATTCTGAACCCTATATATAGAGAGGTCAAGCCCTGCTTCCATCTCAGAATGTGATTGAACTGGTATTAAGTAGTAGAGCACTTCTCCCAAGAGATATGCATTCAGGATCTGACATCTTCCTTTAAGAAGAAACTTAGCTATTCTACTCTGCAGATGGACTAATAGAAAGATGCTCACACACACACGCAGACACACTAAACAGAGTCTGCTTCCCCAGTCAATCTATCATCACAATCAAAATACAGTAGAAGACATGGTATTCTGTTATGCAAACCACAGGCAAGCCCTCATGAAAGAACTTCTCCTTGAAGACTCAGAGCGGTCTTTGAGTTTGTACAGAGCCTTATTCACTAGGTGGAACCAGAACTGGTAC
>NC_056737.1:569404953-569579953 GCF_019279795.1 Protopterus annectens
GTTGCTCAGAGTGTTTTGGTGCAATTGTATTCACTCTGCCATACTCTACAAAACTGACATAAACATGTAATCATTCTACAGGCCAAAAAGAGTAAAGCTCATCTCTACCCATTATCATGTGCCAGGACTGACTTTTTTATTATGCATGTTTTTTATTGTGCCCAACCCCCATTTACTTAAAGATATATAACAGACTTAGATAACAAATCTGTCTGAGAGTTTAGTACTTATGATAATATTACAAGTTGTTAACAAGCTTTATCCTGTAGTCTGTGTTTGGCTACCGGGTAACTCCAAGAAAGTTACACAGTCAGACAGTTTACCGAAGTAACAAATGAATAAAAATTACAAAGAAAAAAGCAGTTTGAGAGAAGGAAATTTAACTGTTTTCAATATTCACTAGAATATAGTGTATAATATAATTTTTGCAGAGGTATTGTCTACTATCCCATTTGCAGTTCTTGCCAGCTACCCTACAATAATACTAACAAAAGTCAAATCCATAAATATTTGTTTTGTGTAAAAATACAGGAGCTTTTCTTTCTCTAAACTGTGACAGATTCAAGCCACTATCAATTGGTAATGTAGACTTTTGGCCTTTCTGCTATGGGCGATCTTTTCATGTCAGCTCTAGGCTGCATTTCACACTATATTTTAGTATTTGTAAAATTCAAACACATGCATTTTTACAGTTAAAACAATCCAAACAGTTAAATTTCCAGTCACTCAAGCTGACTGTATCAGCTACATTCATAAACCCTGTTTGGCAGCTAAATAAAACATGCCACCTTAATTTTTAGTACCTAATTCTGTTGAAAATGATTGCACCTACATCCGAATATTCATATTTATTGATTGGTGCCTAAGTAGTAGTTGTCAATAGGAAAATGTAAATTAAATTATCTTCACATTTTTTTGAGGTACTACAGATATTCACTGGTATCATTGATAGAGTTCAAAGAGGAATATGCTTTGTTTTTATTTTTATTATTGTGTTATGTGGCTTTCAGCTTTCATACTGTATGCTGTTAAATAAGAGTTTTGTGCTTTAGATGTCATAAAATGATGTTGTTTATTAATTGAATGGACTCAGAATACAACACACATCATTAATTGTTGATTGTACTGTGAATGTCTCAAAAAATTATTCGATCGTAACCATATTATTATGCATTCTGAATGTGGATGCCAAGAAATTTATCTCAAGAGCGAAGATCAAGAGGTGACTCTTGACATTCATATTGGGAACGTGTAATAATTGGCTTTGATCAATGAGGCCTAATCGTAACTCTTTCTAGCGCATTTAGTAAGTTCTGTCTCATACTCAGCAAGTAAATATTACTAGAGAAAAAAGTCAAGGGTGGTTTTAAAATTCTGTTCTTATTTAACTAAATTACTTACATTGTGACATCTGTAAATACTCTTGGAGATAATGAAAATGAACCAAATACTTCAGGGACAGTTTGCAAAATAACATGCCTTCTGGGAGACCAGACTGTAAAAGTGGTTAGGTGGTGTGTAACAAATGTTACACACCTCTGTAAGCATTTCTGTGGTTGGGTCTCATGCTACAGATGCACATAACAGGTTCAGGATTTTTTCAACTTTGGAGCGTAATCATGGTGCTTCATGGACTACAATCATAATAAAAATAATAATAACAATAACAAGAATTTTGAAGCTATAACAGAATGCAAAAAATTATAAATTAAACTATTACATTAATTAATCTGAGTGTAATACTTTACTGTAGTGTGCTACCATAGCACGTTTCTGTAATAAGTGCCAAGATTAAAGCTATGTGCCCTTACAATTAATTGATGCTTACATCCATGTTCTTTTTCTTCAGAACCTTCAAGTAAAGAGTCACACATTGTTTCTTGCAGACTCTACCTTTTACAAGATGCTAACTAAACACTTCAAGGGCATTGGCAGCACAGGGTATAGTAGCATTAGTTAACCCCATTTAATTATTCTGTATTTAGCTTCATGTATTTCTTTTAATATTTATGGTTCCTTTATTACAAATGTCAGCTAGGACTCCTACCTATTACTTATGTTGCTCATTTTTTCATGTTACAGGTGAATGATTCACTGCAGGCTGCATCCTACTGTGAGCTGTTCTTTTGTCCTAGTTGTCCAACCCTCCCCCACTGTATTCAGCATCCAAGGATGCTGATTTAGGACCAAGTACATGTACTTCCACACTTGTGCTTTTCACCTGTTCCCAATAGTTTGAGCCTGCTGCCATCTGACAAAATGAGGTATAGCAGGGTCCATTCAGAATAGGCAAGATAGCAAGTGTCACTCATCCCCCCAGCAGGTGACCCTTCAGTTACCAGACTGGTAATCAAACCTACGTCACCAGTTTCACAGCTAAAACATTTTTGATTCACTGTCTTCAATTTGTATGTTTATATTTCTTTGCATGCAAACTTTTCCATTCAAATCTTATTTTGTAAAAGTTCTGAAGTAAGGGAAAGTTGCATTCTTTCATAATTACAAAATACTTTCTAATGTACAGCTTTGCCTATATTTATTTATTTATAGTGGCCCTGTGTTATATCAAACAGCCTGCAAGTCTCCAGAGTGCAAAGATCTTTACTCTCTCCAGTTTTATTTATACAAAAATGTCACTGCACTTCAAAACACATAATGGATGTGACAGGTTATTACAAAAGTATATATGTTTTGCAATGGCAGCTGTTACCCCAAATTAAATCAGATGTGAAATCAATGTAGGGACTCTTTTTTTTTTTTTCTTTCCATATAACATCACAGAGTTAGCATAAGTAAAGATTTTAGGGAATGACACATGGAATTGTGTCCATACCTTCCTAACATAATTATGTTACTTAAAATATAATCGCTCATATCAGACAAAAAGCATTTATTCAGAATCCACTTTTTCAAAATATAACAAAGGACATAAATGAGAGTTCATATACTTGATAAATTAAGTTAGTTAACCATAGAATACAATGCATGTCTAATTCACTGTAAATTTATTTAAATTTTTTATAGCAGTATTTGATCTTCCTTTAACATGTCCCCCATGTCTCTGTTACTTAAATATGCTAACTCTAAAATCACTGCACTTTGGAATAAGGGAATATTCCTGTGTGCAGTGTCCTTGGAATTAGTACATCTTTAATAAATTCTCACTTTCAGTTTCACAGTTCTGAGTACTACAGTGATAGTTCTCATAATTTCAAAAGTTACATCAAATGTTTACCTTTCTCTAAGACTACCACAGGGAATGCAGACTTTGTTTTGTTGCTTTTAATATGTGTGCTGCAGACAGCTTCTTGAAATGAAGTGTAATTCTTTCTGACTCTCATCTGCTTTTCTCAGTTTTAGCAGCTGGCATTTTTACTTTTTTTTCAAGTTTATTAAATGGTTCACGCCTTACCATGATTAAAAATAAGGAATAAACTAGTTATACATAAAAGAATGAGAACAAACAGTAAACCAGTTAAATCTCATATACTAAGTCATAGAGATACATTTCGAGCAAGAAATTGAATTTGTCAAGCTTTGGGATCAATCTAAGCCAATCAAATAAGCCTTCAGAAGAGGAGATAAGGGGGCGTAGTCATAGAGAGGAAAATAAACCAAGACAAAGGTTTTATAAGCAATGCAAGACCGAATATGCAATCTAGTTAGTTTCTGCAGCACTGGTTAATATAACAGTGGCATCCCAGTTAGTAACCAGGCAGCAAAGATCAGCTCCCAGTTGTAATCAGCCATCCTCAGTATCTGGTAGCCTACATAACTTGCAATAGCTTGAAAGACCAAGAAGGTTTGTCTCAAAAGGAATATATGGAGGATACAACAGGTCCTGTGTGGACAATCTCAAAGCCCCATGTGAGAAAGGCTGAGACTGGATCCTTATAAGTAATATGTTTATCAATCACACTGTAGAAACAAACTCCAGCCCATCACCACCACTATTGATAATATAGGGTGCTAAATCTGTGGCCAAGGAGTTATGCATGACTTTAGTGAGGGTGGTCTCAAAATTATGTCTGCCTCTAAAAGCAAGGTAGAAGGGGTTATATATTTCATTATCATGCACATAGGAATCCAGCTGTGCATAGACCACCATCTCAAGGACCTTATTGATAAAGGACAAATTAAATAGATGTCTGCAATTGTCCAAGGTGTCATCATCCAACACAGCCTTAATGAGAATAGAAGTAAACAAAGCCTCTGTTAAACTTTCAGAGAAAACACTAGTCTCAATATATATGGATGTAATTATATATATAACTGTTCAAAGTACATCCAAGCAACAGTGGCAAGCCTGGTTGAACATAGATCCAGTCCACATGTGGTTGAGCATATAATAGAAATGAGTGTAATGAAATCATTGTAATCAAGTACTTCGACTCTGTTGAGCTTCAGCACCTCTGAAACAGAGTAGAACCACTCCAAAACCATGAAAAAGTGTGCCTAAGCTGATAGCTGACCTGATCAAGGCAAGTGTGGAAACAAAATATCTGGCTACCAATTCATATTCCTCAATGAGCATATACTTCATGGTGGAAAGAGCAGAAGGGTCATTAAGCCTAGTAACCACCAGTAAAATGGAAGCTTGATGGCTTGACTGTTGCAGAAATTGCACAAAAAAGAAAAGCAGAATTTTTACAATTAACTGCTAACTGAAAACAAATTATTTTTCCTCAAGTGCAAATGTGTCCTCCAGCAGGCAAGTGTAGCACCATTTCCACCCTAATTTCTATCCTACTCAACTCAGTTCAGAGATCTCAAGATTGTACAATGACTCAGGTAGCATAAGGTGAACTGGGCACACAACATGGCACTAACAAAGCTAAGGAGGATATCAAAATGCTGTTATAGGCCTCAACAGCCTCTCTGACATCTTGTACATTGAATTCCTGGAAATGTGACTCGTGGTAGTAGCCAAAGAAACAGATATTATTTGATTCAGGTTCCTACACATTATTTGTGTTTTCTTTAGCTTATTTTATAAGATTCTAAAGTAATTTTTAATCGGAGGCTGTGTGGTCCATGTCATTCTCCTTAAGATATTTTGAAGGAGTCTCAACTTACGGAAATCAGATTATGGAAAAGCTAAACATTCAGTTTGCCATGAGAAACCTCAGAATGATAACCAAAGTACATCATGTTTTAACGAGGATTAAAATGCACTACATCCACACACACACCTTTAGTGAAGAAAGAGCAATTATGTAGAATGCAAATAATGCAAAAAACTGTATTGGTCCTTCTCTTAAATGTAGAGTAACAATATAAATCATTAAGGGTATGGGGGAATGGAACATTATAAATGGTAGTTTCAGGTAGCTTGCTCCCCTATAAAAATAAAACTGTATTTAGATTACATTTCTAAAGTACTTTGTTGACATTTTTGTAGGCACAATGATTAAATGACTCAGTCAATGAGATGGAATTCATTCATGTGTTAAATAAACTGATATAGACCTTTTAGACATAATGCTTAGATCATTTCAATACTGCAGTTGGAAATATGACTACAGTATCCCAAACAGACTTCCATATGATATTGTCTCTCCTGGTTTAAAAAAAAATAATCCTAGCTTTTACAGAGGGAGGGCATTAGCAAATGTAATTCTAGTCAGTGAGTAATTTAACTCAAATAGCATTCTGTGAAAAATAGATACTAAAGCCTTAAAGCTTTGAAAACATTACTTTTTTCTCCAGTACTGAAGGAACACGAGCATCTTATCAGTGGGAACACTAGAAAAGATCAGGGTCTAAGAACATTTATTTTGTGACATCTTCTAATAAACTTATCATAGCAATATCTACAAACAGTGTTTCCCTGCCTGTGGGACACGTTGCAAAAAGTCTAACCAAAAGCATTATAGAAGATGAAACATGCATTTCTTTTTTTATTAGAGAGCTAAATAAAAATTATCTCACTGGATTTAGGTGCCGAAAAGACAGACATGAAAGCCATAAGAGATTTTGCATCTTTAATAAGTCAATACATGTTTTAGTATATTCATTCCATATCACTTTAAAGAGCAATGCAATACAGCCAGACCTAGAATCTATAGTTTCCTGAAGGTGATTCTCCTTCTTCTTATGATTATTATTATTATTAGTATTATTATTATTATTATTATTAGTATTATTATTATTAGTAGTAGTATTATTATTAGTAGTAGTAGTAGTAGTAGTGGTAGTATCACCCCAAAACAATAGTGCTTGAATCAGTTAATTTGAATCATTGTACTACAGGTTGTATTTCATCATTTTTTCAATATTGTGAAATGTAAATTACAAGTACTAAAAAGTTAAAAAGCTTTTTTCCAGGGACAGATGTTCCTGTACTCCATAGTGGATTTCCCACACACCATTTATTTATAAGCTGTAAGTCTATTGTAACAACAGTAGAGAAAGGTGAACAACCCCAGTGCAGTACATTTCAGCTCCACATGCTATAAGTGGCTTAGGTTTAAACAAAATATGTTTATAGATTAGTACTGGGCTAACTGATTTTGGGGACTATTTTAAGCCTAGCCAATTATCCCACATGCGAAGCAAACCCTACACCTTATGTCTGTAAGGTGAATATTTTAAGCATTACACAAGCCTCCCTCTTTATAAATTTGTACTAGGCTAAATGCCCTTATGGGCCATTTTAAGCCTAGTAAATTACTCCATGGGAAAATCAAACCTTACACCTTGTGTCTGTAAGGTAAACACATTAACCATTATGCCAACCTCCCAAAATAAGATCAAAAATACATCAAAAAGCTGCTAGTTGAAACTACACCCACTGGAATGTGAGATAATCACTTGAACTCTGTTACTTTACAGCTGTGTTTTGCAACAATGCTTTTACTATAATTCACCAACAAATACTGAAAGACAAATACTTCTATTTGTATACAAACTATTTTTCTCAGAGAAATGTTAACCTCTGAAGTAAAAGTGGATGTATTGGGAGGTGTAGGGCTTCCTATTAGAAGTGGATTACCCTAAACTCTCCGAAAATTAATGATTCACATTCACATACAATAACAGCAAGTTTTGAAACCTGCTTTTATACTTGCTAGTGCTTTTGCCAGGTTCTCCAAATTCCTGCATCCCTGCCATGGGACTCTGTGCTTCCCGTACTGCTGCCATTTATATATAGTAACTCTGAGATCACTGCACTTCTGAGTTGAGGGGATACTCAGTGACACAACAATCTTCCAATTGAGGAGGTATTCAGAAATACATAGTACACTGCAGATCCTGTTTCTAGCAGGATTGCTCACTTTGGAAGGAAATCAAAGACTGCTGTAATGTGATAGTAGTATGAAGTCTGTGGCAGGTAACACTATATGGTCCACTGGATAGAGCTGCATGCAACTGCAGCAGTCCAGGGGCATGGCTAATGTAAAGCCTTACTCCTGGTGCAGCATAGTGTGGCAGGGCGATTCAAAGACAAGAAGTGGGAAAGCATTATTTCACAGTGCATGCCACTGCTGCATATTGCAGCAGCAGGACAGTTAGCATTAAAGCAGCTAAGTACTGCAAAGGTGTGTGTGCATAGATGTCTGTGCAACATCACTGCATAGGTCACAGTAGGGGAAACACTACAGGAAAACAAAGCTTTGTGTAGATGTCAGAAGATATTTAAGGAAGGTACAGGTATTTTGAGGCTTTTAAATACTGGGAGAGAAAAGTGGGGCTTGAGCAATTTACTTTTCGTTGTTTTTTGTGTAAACAGGCAGGCAGACTAGATAGGCTACTAGTTAAGAAGATAACAGGATGGTGAAGCAGAAAAAGTTCAGATTATGGTAAAAGGGCAGATCATATAACTACAATGCTCCCCTCCTCTTTCTCCTGTTGCTCTGCATGACAGTCTTCTGTGTACATTTCCCTTTATCCCCTTTCGCACTTAATTACTCTATCCTCTTGCTTCCCCATCCCATTCACCTCCTTCCCTCTTTCTCCACACATATGTTTTATGACACACCCTTATCTCCTTCCATCTCCTCCCTGCACCTTCATACTTGCTTTTCTTCTCAGCACCCCTTAATAGTCTCCACACCTCTGTAATGTATGCAAGTTATCCTTCAACCTCCTTAATTAAGGTTCACTGATTGACAATACTATGTCTGATTCATTTGTAATGGACTTTAATTGTATTAGACCTTTTTTATGCCACACGTCCTCCCATTTTTGATTTGATACACTTTCTATTTACTGGTATTTTCTATATATCTGACCCACATTTTGTACTGTTACACTTCCATTGTACATTTCATCATTTTACCTTGTTTGTTCTTTCCTGGGCTAAAGGCCTGAAATTGGTCCACAGGGAACAGTGCTCTAAATTGGTTAAAATGCATGGTTAGAATCGAATAGAGACAAGGAAGGGAGAATATGTGTAAAGGAATGGATTAAAAGCAGCCTGAAGGTCTGTCATCATGCAATTTAATGGCAACTTAAACAAAGAATGGGCAGGGTAAAGGGTATGGAGGATGGATTCTGGTAATTGCAGAAGTACAAGTTCAATTTGGGCTTGTCAAATGATGAGGTCTACATATCTGAAACCTCACTAGGTTAAGAGGAATCGGAAGTAGCCAGAGAAAGTCAGATGAAGGTGGAATTAGAGAGGAATAAGATGAAGTGGTAGGAAAGATGGAAATTTGATGTTAAGTTGTTGGCTTAGAAACTGAAAGAAAAAGGAAGCAAGCTTGGATTAGAAGTGTGAGGACAGAGATGAAAAAGATGACAGGAAATAAGGAAACAAGTTTTTGAGGCATTTTACTTGGAGTTGTGTAAAGAAAGGCAAGTGGTAGGGTTGAGGAATATTAGCTGTGGGGCAGAGGATATATCTGGGTACGTAGGCAGGTAGGTGAGGTGGAGGCAATTGTGGCAGTACAACATATGAAGAGGGGTAAATCTGGAAGGTCAAGATTTGTTCAATATTAATTTCCTTAAGTTGGTTGCAATAGAGATAAGTACAGGTTTAGATGGGCTTTTTAATAATATAATAAATAAAGGAGAGGCCCCAAGTTTTACAATGGAGGAGGAAGAGATTATTCTGACATGGGAAGGGAGATGTAGATGACCCTTCTATTTACAGAACTATCTAAGTCAGTAATTTAGATACTAAACTGTGTGTAAGGGTCTTAGTTGCTAAAACACAGAAATCATTGCCAGAGATCATAGGTATGGATATGGTCAAAACTGGAGAAGATAGGTAATAAACTGATCACTGAAGATTGTTGTAAATTGAATTCCTTGCTGAGTAATGAAGGGGAACGGGACAGCTGGAGTAATGCCAATGGATATGCAAAAGTCAGTACATTTTGTGAACTCTGGTTTTGTATTCTAAACAACTGAGTAGTAAGGGGGAAGTTTATGTTCCTTAATGGTGTAAAGGCACTTATCAAGACACAAAATTAGGATTACAAATTAATAAGGGCTTGCCAGACATGCATACTGAAGTTAGAAATAGAGATGATAGAAGGGAGCCTGATTTTAGCAACATATTTTCTATCAGAGATGGAAACGCTTTATCACAGTTTAAGGGAATTAATATTGCAGTGGGGAAATAATGGGGAAATGATCAGTGTTTATTTATTTGCAGGTGACAACATACTTCTACTGGAGTATGTAGAGTGAATGCTGTTAACAAAGTTTGGATGTGTTTGAACAGTTCAGGTGGAAATCCATATTAGTACTCCCCCCCCAAAAAAAGTTAATGGTGATTAAGGGGGGCTTGGAGGAGTTTAGAATCATCAACAGTTTCCTTGCTCAGAAGGAAGTGATGAACAACTAGGGCTAAAGTATATTCTGCTACAGAAGAGATTAATGATAAAAACTTGAGATAAATGAGGAAGAAGCCATTGTTAGATAGTTGTTAAGGGAAGGGAAGGTAGGGTACAAGTTGTACCTGTCTTAACTCTTCATCTATTCATGGACTTAATAAAATGTGGAGCATTAAAGCTGAACATACAGTGATAGCAGACATTCAAAAGGTATGTGATAAGTCTGTTTAGAAAATGAAGAGAGCTAGTATGGGAGAAAGTAGGTTCAGATCTAGCAAGGTCAGCAATGAAAGGAGGACACCAGATTTCAGATGGAATATGGTAGCAATAAATATGGTCCAGAAATTAAGATGGGAGAAAGTTATAGACTTGAGATGGAAGTATTGGGAAGACAAGGAGGATAGGGATGGGAATGGGGCAAGCTCATGGTAGATATTACTAGGATATCAATGAAAAATGTTTTATTTTATTTATGCATTTTATTTGTTACCTGGACTAAGTTAACAGGATCTAAAAAGGGGTCCTTCCAGTGGAGCTGTGGGAAGAAAAGTTCTAACGAGTAAATGAACCCTGACAAAGATAAACATTGATACAAATACAATGGTAAAATTTCTTAAACATTTATCAGTGGACAAGAAAATAACAGTGATGTATATGTACAAAAATATGCCCATTTTAGACAGTACAAGAACCTAGACAGATGTGATGTGTACATTTGGACAAAACATATTTGTATTTACATATGCACATTTAGTGTAACATCTGAGTATTACTTTTCAGTTAAAGGTATACAGGAGGGGAGATAAAAGGTATGAATGGTTAAGTGATTTATCTGAAGGAGTGCAAGGCAAATTATTTTTGAACTATTCAGGAATGGAGAATAATGATGAAGACTTAGATTTGCTGCTGTTTTGTGGGAGGAAGCAAAGCAGAAAATGTAAAAAGCTGTGAAAAGCTTCAAACAATTACATTCTGAAAAAAAAAAACTTATTAGAGGATTGGAAAAATCTGCACTAAACAGTAGAAGTGGGTAAAAATGGAGTGGAAAAAGTTAACTAAATGTATGGCAGATACAGTTCATATGCACTTAGGAAAATGGAGGCAAAGATGGAAATGATAAAATTAAAACAGATGGCTAAGAGAAAGTGAAGTTGGGAATAAAATGGATATTGGGATGGAGCCTGTCCAACAGGACTAGAGTTTAAAAAAATAGGGCAGATTTATGATTATCACTGGAGATTATTACAATGGTATACAAGACAGCAAAGTGACTAAAAACAGAAATAAAGTGTTGGAGAAGTGTATAATATCATAATGACCCCAGTGCTGCCTGCATATGCAATGACTGTGATTCATTCTTGAATCGTAGTCATTAATTGTGGCATACAGCACTACTGTGTAAGGCAGCTTATTACTGTACTACTGTACAGTATACTTTATACTTATCTTGCCAAGTAGTAGCTGTAGCTACTTAGAATGGCAGGTTACACAGTGTGCAGCTGCCTTACACAGCAGCACCATGTAGCATAGCCGGAATTGTTACTGTTGTCTGCTCTGTGGAACTGTCTTGGATGTGTGTCTGACAGCTGCACATCATGTAAAAGTAAAGCTGCAGTTCTGTGCATGGAACAGGTGTGATAGCATGGATATAGGGTAATGGTTACATGATGGCAGCTCCAGAACTAGGGGTTCCTTTTGTCCAATCTGCAGTAAATCCTTATATCCTTCATGTCTCTTACCCACACACCAATTATACTTAACCACCAACCTCACATGTTCTGGGCAGCCCCAGTCTGGATTCAGGAGGGAAGTGAGGGCTATGTACTCGTACAACACTGTGTAACATATTATGATATGTTGCCATAACAATGTTTTATTTCAGTTATGTAGCAGGAAATTTTTAGTCTAGGTGGGGAGATTATAGTGCTGATTATGTGTAACTAGTTTGGAATACATTACAGAATGGTAAAATGTGGTAAAAGTAGTTGGATTAGGTTATAAAGAGTCACGGTAAACTGAATTGATGTAACTTATATCTTTGATCTCCCTTTCAAAATGCACTGACAGTGCTTGGCATAGCATCATGGAGCTTCAGGGGTGCTTTGACCTATCCCTCCAGCAGGATGGCAAGCTTTGAAGTGTGCTATATTACTATACTGGACTATGACATCTCTGCACAGCAGTAAATGTGGATTCTTTTACCATTGTGACCTTGGCTGAATGGACTTCTTTTATGTCAGCCACATTGTTAGGCAAGAAGCATCTCTTCCCTATCATAAACAGTGTTGTTGACAGGCACACCATTGCAAGAGATCATGGTCTCATCAGTCTCCTCCACACAAGTGCAGATACACAGTGGCATATTGAGCATTGCTTCACATGGTTCAGGGAAAAACAAATCTGTCTGCCCATCCAAAAACCTGAAGACTACCATGGTTTAGTTCTTTATATTGCAGTAGTCTACATCAGCATACAAATGATAATACATTTACACTTCTGAGCACTATCTTTGTGAATACCATAGCCAATAAGAATGCCACTGAAAATAGCAGCACTCCCACAATCATATTCTGCTTGGTTCTAAAGCTCCCATTTAGCAGTTAAGATTCCTGTAGACAAGCGAGTACAAATACAACCCCCCCAAAACTCAGCAGTAGATCCACTGTGCAGATCAAATGGATTTGTTTGTTTTAGATTCATTGTCAGATATGTTGTGGAAATTGGGTTCCCTCTAATTGCCAAAGAGTAAAGGCCCACCAGCAAGGATTACATGATACCATACAATTTGGAAACTACATGTTGCAGAACTCTGTCTCAAAGATAGTAACTGTCAAACGCATAATGAAGAAATGGCAGCCTAAAAACAAGCAGCAGCAAGCAACACAGTGCACCACTCTGGCTTCCAAGCTTCTGGCTTTCCTACTTAGTTCCAAAGTCAACATCCAGAAGTAACATCTACAATGAGAAACCAATGATTCACAAAATCTGGCCAAACAGTGAAGCTAAATAGCTGTAAAGATCTGTAGCTGGGGAAACTAATCAAATTTAAATTTAAATAATCTGCATTTAGTTACAGCCCTATCACATGTATATAGATATATGCAAGTGCAGTATTACTTTGACTTGTTAAGAGCATTTTCAGTAGTATATGAAGGGATAATTTATGAATACATTTATAAGGCAGACTTTCTAGCTGTCTTCCAGTCTTATTTCCTTCTTTCAGTCTTCCTTCTCTTATCATTTATCCTGGGAAGTTTGTACTCAAGGTATGGTTTTGCATCTGAAAGATTTCACTGTGTCTCCCACCATGGAATAAGACAACTATAACTCTATCAGACCCAGCAGCTTCATTCATGAGGTGATGTAACACATCATCGAGGACCTCATAAACAGGTACAGTGGGAACCCAGATCCAAATGTATGTGGATTTGTAAAGGTACATCACATCTATTAATCCTAGTTGATTGCTTTGAAAGAATCACAGAAGCACTAAATGAGTGTCTCCAAAATCACAGTTTACCTCAGTTTAGCTAAGGCTTTTACCACTATGCCACAAAATGGCATCATCATCAAACTGGTCAAGCTTAATATAAATCCCTATTAACTCACTAGTTTGCCAGCAAACTCAAACTCATTGATTCAAAAAAAAAAAAAAACAATCCCAACTGAAGGTGGTTAATAAGCCAAAGATAAAACATAAACCACCACAGAAAACACTATAAGGGAGACAGGAAGAAACAAACTCCAAAGAAATAGTGTAAGCACACTTTATTTTCTGCTTTTGTCCTCAAGAGACTTCATCAGAATCAATCAACCATTAACACTTCAAGTATATAAAACTAAAATCATCCAATGAAAAACAGTGCCTAATTAAATAATTGAACATATTAGAAACTTTTAATAACATAAAGTCATACACTCACTGCACAATGAAAAATGTATACATTTTAGTATAATAAATTTGAAAACTCAATCGGATTTTAGTCATTTCAATCTTTTATCTTTTAGCAAACATTTACTATTGATAACATCATTAAGACCAGGTAGTTTATCTGCCCCAAGCTTAATTTGCTAGAATGTTTCTTTTTGTTCTATTTTATTTTTAAAATCTCCCCCTCTCCTATCTAAAGGGACTAATTATATGATAGTAAAAATATATATTTTTTAAAGTAGGACAAATCTGTGAATGTTTGTAAAGGGCATTTGTTTCTTTTATAGATTGTATTGCATATAAATGTTTTTTATTCTCACCTCTAAACTTCTAGTAGTCATGCTTATATAACAGACATTACGGCTTAAACAAAAACTGACATGCACTATTCCCTTGGATTTCCAAGTGAAAACCCCCAGAACTGGAATAGTAAAATGTAGATGATCTAAGCTTAAAAAAGGTCTTTCTAAAATCTATCTACAAATGGAACAGTCACCACATTTATACATAACTTTTTCTTTTTTCATATTAAGGGGACCTCCAACCATTTTAGTAGTGTCCATCTGTAACAATTTCTTTAAATTGAAATTATTTTTATAAATAAACTTGAGACCAGGGCCAATACAAGAAATTAATTCAGAACTTCCTTCCAAGACTTTCCAATTGTCTAAAATAATGGATCTAATACTTTCAATATTAACAGTCATACCTGCTTTATCATTATTACTTTTAGTTTTAAACAAAGGTTTTTAACAAAATAGGGGGATATATAGTCTGCCTTTTGTTTCTAACTTCTTCTGCATTGGTCATTGGGAAACAATGATCATAACCCTTATTTAAAAACAAAAAAGTAATAAATTATATTTCTCTTTCAAACTCATAATGATCTCTAGTTAGTCTGGAAGCCCTGATATATTGTCCTCTGAGTATGTATTTTTCTTAAAACAAGGGTGATTGCTCCAAAAATGTAAATAATTATTACTAAAAGTATCTTTCCTATATATCTTACTATCCACTAAACTTTTATCGTTATTCCATCATAGTTGTATATCTAAGAAATTGACTTTTAATGCACCTTTTCCTAGGGTAAACTTTAAAAAAACTAGAAAGCGTGTTTAAACATTCACAATATTAAGTCCATCATGCTCAGTCCCTTCTAGTATCATATATAAATCATCCACAAAATGGCTAAAATATACAATTTTAAAATCAGAAACAAAGGGAGCAATGGTTTCATATTCCCACCCCCCAAAACTAAATTCACATAAGCAGGGACAGCTACAGAAGTCACCGCTACCCCTCTAATCTGTTTATAAATATAAGTACTGAACAAAAAATAATCATCTAATAAGATCTCAGTTAGGGTACAAAAAATGTATTTCCTGCTTAGTCCAACTAGAAAAAACATTTAAATAATTTCTAACATAATCAATTCCTAAGTCTTGTGGAATATATGGAAAAAGGGAACAAACATCCACAGTAAGAAAAACCTTCTTACATTACATTATTCTTATGGAAATTAGGACTGAAATGTGAATAAACAAGTTTATTGTTTCTGCCCCAGGCTATGCCACCGAAGGGATTTCCTTAGTAGTTGACTCTGTACTTAATTCTATAGTTCAAAGACTATCTTCATACATCCAAGATTTTTGGGATTTTTTAGATAAACTTAGAAGATGTTTTTCTTACTATTTTGCTAAAACCTTTGGCTAAAACTAAAAGTAATAACAATAAAGCAGGTATGGCTGTTGATAGTGAGAGTATTAGATCTTATTATTTTAGACAACTGGAAAGTCTTAGAAGGAAATTCTGAATACATTTTTTGTATTTGTCCTAGTCCCAAGTTTATTTATAAAAATAATTTTAATTTTAAAGACATTGTTAGAGCTGGATATTACTAATATGGTTGGAGGTCCCTTTAATGTAAAAAAAGAGAAAGGTATGTATAAATGGGGTGAATGTTCCATTTGTAGATATATTTTAGAAGGACTTTTTTAAGCTTAGATCATCTAAATTTTACTATTCCAATTATGGGGGCAAGGGAGTAATGTATGAAGTTTGTGTTTAAGCTGTAATGCCTGTTATATAGGCATGACTACTAGAAGTTTAGAGGTGAGAATCAAAGAACATCTAAATGCAATAAAATCTAAAAAAGAAACAAATGCTCTTTACAAACATTTACAGATTTGTCCTACTTTTTAAAACATTTCTTTTTATTACCATAGAATCAGTCTCTCTAGAAAGGAAGGGGGAGATTTTAAAAATAAAATATTACAAAAAGAAACATTATGACAACTTAAGCTTTGGGCAGATAAGCTACCTGGTCTTCTTGTTGTTATTTTATTTATTTATTTTATTATATTTTATTTTATTTTACATTTGTTTACCAGGAAAGTCCGACTGGACACAGGTTCTTTTTCAGCAGAGGCCCGGGGAGAAAAACTCCAGATGCATTTTAGACAGTTCTACACAGGTCAAACAATTACAAATCACATATTACACAGTTCAGAGTTTCACAGGTCAAAAAGTATGAATCATCAGGTTATATAGCATAGCTATCTATTAATAATAGCTGGCAAAAGATGACATACAGCAAAAATACAACAAAAAACATTTGCAGATATTTTCACATATCAGAACACAATGAGGAACTGTAGTAGATAGTTACATATGTACATAGTGCCAGTATAATACTTCACATAGAAGCTTCAAATGTTATTTGACAAGTATAGTGTTTTTATTATATATCCAGGTGGATGGTGCAGTTATAGTAAACATGCTTGGTGGACTATTTGCTCGATGGAAATTAGATTGAGATTAGGTTTAGATGGGGGATGAGTAGCTCACCGATGTTTATCCTGGGGCGTCACAGGAGCGTTACCAGGAATCCATATAGTATGCTTTGAGAAGCTTTTTGAATTGGGGTAGAGGAGCAGATGAAGGTTAAGTGGTAAGGTAAGGAGTTCCAAGCTTTAGCTGTGGAATAGCTAAAGAGAGATTTTCCTGCATCATTGTTTTGTTTGATGACTTCTAGGTGGTTTTGGGTGCTGGATCTTAAGGTTCTAGTGGTGGAATAAGGTATAAATTAATTTTGTAGAGCTGGAGTTTTAGTTGGTTGGTAGTAGATTTTATGTGCAAATGATAATTGTTGGAGTTTCAATAGCTGAGGTTGCTCAAGCCACCCCAGTTGCTTGAGAGCTACACAGTGATGGGTCTTACATGGGGTTTCAGTAGCGAATCTAGCAATCTTGTTATAGCAGGTTTCTAGCTTGTGTAAGTCGGTTTTGCTGAGGTTAGTAAGTGTTGGAGATGTGTAGAGCAGGGTAGACAGCAGATGTGTTCTGGCTATGGTGGCTTTAGTTTGTTTTGTAACAACATTTTTATTGTGATAAAGGAGACTGAGCTTTTTATGAACCTTTTTGATAGTTTGGGCTATATGAATGTCATATTTAAGGTTGCAATCAATTTCTACCCCTAAGAGTTTAGTGTGGGAGGTGGGGCTGATTGTTATTTTGTTACTGGATATGATGGTGAAGGTGTCATATGGGAGACTGGATCTACCTGTGTTGAATAGGAGAAGTTTTGTTTTATTTGGATTCAGGATTAGCTGAGAGTTAGTGAACCAAGTCTTGGCTTGAGAGAAGGACTGTTGAGTCAAGGATTGTAGGTCATCTAATGTTTATGCTGCATGAATCAGGGTGGTATCATCAGCTCATTGTACTACTGAGGCATTAAGTGTGGAGGATGAGAGCTGGCTGGCAAACAGAGAGAAGAGTAGTGGGCCAAGCATGGAGCCCTGAGGGACACCAACGGTAACAGGCAGAGGAGTAGATAGTTTGTTGTGCCATTTTACTTCTTGTTGATGACCTGATAGGTAGCTTTTAAACCATGTTATAGAGTGTGTGCTGATATTTAGTGTGGCTAGTGTGTTAAGGAGACTGCTATGGTTGACCATGTCGAAGGCTTTAGACAGGTCTAGAAAAATGGCTGTAACTAGTTGTCCTTTGTTTCTGTGGTGGTTAACTGTATTGGAAAAGGACATTAGTGCTGTTGTGGTGCTGTGGAAGGGCTTAAAGCCGTGTTGGTTTTTAGTTAGCAGGTTGTTTGTTAGGAGGAAGTCTATGAGTTGGGTGTGAACAAGTCATTCCAGAATCTTTGATAAGGGTGACAGAATAGCTACAGGTCGGTAGTTATTTAGTTCGATGGAATGGAATTTCCTCCCTTGTGTAATGGTATAATGTGAGAGATTTTCCATATATTAGGAACTTTACACTCTGTTATAGATCTGCTAATTAGGATGGCTACGGGATAAGCTATGGCATCTGCAGCTATCTGTAGGAACTCTGCTGGCAGATTATCAGTGGCCAGGGTGGTTGGTTTAAGCTTCTGGAGGAGTTTTAAAATGGATTTGGTTGAGGCTGGATGTAGGGTAAAGTTGGTGCTATTATCATGTGGGTTAGTTTTATATTGGTTATCAATATTAAATGTTTCCTAAAAGATAATAGATTGAAATTACTAAAATGTGATTGAGCTTTCAAATTTGCTATACTAATATGTATATATTTTTCATTGTTTAGTGAGTGTATGACTTTAAGTTATTAAAAGTTTGGAATATGTTTAATTGTTTAATTAGGCACTGCTTTTCTTTGGATGGTTTTAGCTTTATATAGTTGAAGTGTTAATGGCTGATTGATTCTGATGAAGTCCCATGAAGATGAAAGCAGAAAATAAAGTGCGGTTGCGCTATTTCTTTGGAGTTTGTTTCTTCCTATCTCCCTTACAGTGTTTGCTGTGGTGGTTTTATTGTTATTAACTTATTGATACAGATCACACTATTAGACTTAATGGCTCACTATCAACAAGAGACTCATCACCAGCAGTGCACCCCAGAGATTTGGGACCACTTCTAGTTAGCATCCATTTCTCCATTGTCAAATCTGACATTAAAGGCCTTTGACAGACCATGTTCACGGGTGACTGCATGCTTGGAGGCATCATTAATCAACTCCAGTAAAGGAACTGACACCCACTAAATGGGCTAACAATTAAACTCATGAGGTCAAGATCGCAATCCAAAGCTGAGCATCATAAAATGTAGCAATGTGCAGTTTAAGGAACTTAGGAAACAGAAATTCTCACATGCCTACCATATAAAGAACACCCGTTAAAACAGACACTGTCGTTAGACACCTACAAACCTTCATTGATAGCATACTCTCATTTGGCCACCATGTGTCCTCTGTCATTAGATAAGCCTTCTGCCTCACCCAACTGATTACTTAGGTCAACTTTTCGTGGTCAAAAGATGTTCTCCTTAAGTCATTCATCATCAGATCCATAATAGAATGCAATGCATCTTTCATCATGGATCTAACAAAACACCTAACCTAGGCAGAAAAAAAACAGTGTTTCCTCACTAAAAATTTTTGAGCATGAGTTCTCTGTGTTAATCAGGACATCTAAAGATTCCCCCACCACACACACACACACACACACACACACACACACACACACACACACACACACACACACACACACACACACACACACACACACACACACACACACACACACACACACACACACACACACACACACACACACACACGCACACACACACACACACTGCAACAGGGTGATGTGTGCTTGGCCTACACAGCTTTAAATGGCTCACTCCTACTTGGCTTACTAAGTATCTGTAAAACCGGTCATAAGACAAATACAAAGGCAAGGGTCTTAAATCTATACTGCAACATAAATAGGACTTGTTGGCATGAAAGATGCCCCTTCTAAAGACTTCTCAACCTCTGGAACAAACTCCCTATCTCTGTTAAATAAAGCACATCTTCCACTATCTTCAAGTCTAACTAAAACAACTAACTTAAACAAAAGGATTGGAGCTGCAAATTTACCCTAGCTATAGCCGCACCCCCAAGCTGATTGTTTATGAACAGGGTATTAGGTAATTTGGTATACTGGGTTTAAAAAGAGTTTACTAGCCTACTGCCTAGTGGCAACCTATAAACCTAAGCCTATGAGAATATAAACTTCTGATTTCATTCTTTCATTCTCAGTCTCTTTCACTCCTGACTTAGCTGTCATTGTTTGACTTGACCCAAGGAACTGACAGAAACCATCTGGACCAGGAATCTTGTGGGTTCATCAACTGCCTCACTGATTTTCTGAACCTTAACACATAGCCATACTTCCTTTCCTAGCACCTCTCACATGGATTATGCAATGTCAGCATGCTTTAAGTTTTCAAATGGAATTTTGAATTGGTGCTCAGTCACTGTGGTAGATGTCCACAAGGTTGCATGTGTTGAAACTGTTTCATTAGTTTCTGAATGAAAAATATTCAGAATAAGGATAACTGTACAGAATGTCAGATCCAGGCTTCAGCTAACTTAGCAAAATGTAGCAAAAATAAAGTCCTCTTCCACAGGAATAAAAACAGACCAGTTAAGGGGTTGAGCAGATCTTTGTTCAATGATGGACAAACCCACGGGGCCTTAGTTTCTGAATGATTGGCATGTCATATCACATATGCAGTGCTTATCTGTGATTATTTTTTTTTCAGGTGCAATCATAACCAATGTTGACCCCACTTGAGGTAACCTCAGCCCATTCCTTTTTGCCCCACCACTTTCCTTTGCTCCCTGTAGCCCTACCTTGCTTTGATATTAGCAGTCATGCTTCCAAGTACCATTCAGAAAGCAGTTGTCTTAATATTTATGCTTTTAGTCCGGAGGTCACAGAAGTTTATAATGCTGAACATCTGAAGTAGCAAAGATAGGTAGTCAAATGCAGTTCACTTCCATATGACTGCATGCGGATTGCTAAATACAGTCACCTTTTCTGGGTGTATTGCCAAGCAATGTAAATGCCAGCAGAACTTCTTAAAATGTTGCTTATTTTATTTACTTTATTTAGTTTATTTACTGAGGTAGAACACTGATCACAATAGACCATTTACAGGAACAACCCCAGTTAAGAAATTCACACAAAAAAAACAGAATAAATTCACAGAATAATCACAGAAGGTAAAAAATCCCATACACAATTGATATAATATGAAATATTATTAACAGAGTAGAAAAGCAAACATAATTTAATAGAAATATGAGAGGGAAGCAGCAGGTGAGAACAGGTCAAAGTAGGAGTGATGCAGGTGAAGACAGAGTTAGGTAATGTGCCCTGTGAAAAAGCACTTGTAATCAGAATTTTGATGGAGATATCTTTCAATTTGAGATCTGAACATGGGGAAAGAGAAGAGGTCTTTTAGATGAGAGTATTGCCAGAGTTTGTTTGCAAGAATGCAGAATGGTTGGTTTGCAGTGTCTGGTGTGAAGCAATTAATTGGGAGAGGTTGTGGAGGTTATAGGAGGTGGTTTTATTATGGAGTTTGGACTGCAAAAGGTGGAAGGCACATGGATGAAGTATTTTGAAAAGAAGAGACCCTAGGAGGACCTCAGGTCTATAAGTGACTGATAGCCATTTGACTTTGGAGACGGGGATGCAGCAGTGTTCCTGAGGGGTGAATTTAGTATGAATCAGAAGATTTTGTTTTCAGTGGAATTTGCAGAGGATGAGTTTTTGTGTGTATGCGTTTTGTTTGTAAGAAGTTGTAGCTATGATGGGGAGCCCATATTCAAGTTGAGCATGGAGGACTCCTTTGCCTATTGTGGCTGTAGCTGGTCTGGAGGCAAAAGGAGATATTGCTTCATTCTTCAAGTTCTAGAGAAGCTGGACTGAATGCTATCCATAATATAAAAGTCAGTTTTACCTCTGAAGCCAAGATAATACATTCCCTGTCACCTCTTTCATCACACCAAGAGATTTACCCAAACATATTAAGATGTCTAAATGAAGGCATACCTGCCATTGGATGATGTCTGGATTCAAGTCCAGGTTTAGAGATTCTGGCATGGCACATTCACTGAACTCCAAGATGTTCTCAAATACCAGCATCCGAAGGTGTTGCATCTTGCAAAGAAGTCAGGGAGTTACTGCCTACATGCCTGTATTACATGGGAAAAGAAAGATTAAGTGACTTGTGTTTCTGGAGTAGGCCTAAATGCAAGATTTAATGTTTACAAACTCTTTGTTGCTTACTTAATGCATTGTGTGGTCATTTAAGTGCACAATGTAATCTCTGACTCGGCGCTCCTAGAAGAGAACTGCAAAACCTGATGAACAGTGGATGAAAGATCAACAATCAGAAAAAAATGTTATATTGAGAAATGCTTACACAAACACAAGGTAATAATGAAATTGTGCATGCTTTTGACTTTATCAAAATGCTGTCCTTTTTCAGTAATGAAAAATACCTATTTAATATTCAAGTATCACTGAAAGCAGGGTCAGTTTATATGAAAGAACAGACGGATTTTGTGGTTCATACAAGTTTGTCATAAAAAGAAGTAGATCTGATTTAAATCACATTCACAGAGTACCAGTTGCAGTGTGAACTGTAGAAGTTAATTTAGTTTCAAGTCATTTAGCAGTGCTGCCCTGGGAGTACTGTTTTACTTAGTCTTTCATCAGCTCCTTGAAATAAATTACTTTTGATATTTTGTCATTCCAAAATCAGTAGGACAATTAAAAGGCAGTGAGCAAAATGTGAATTTACTGAACAGATGGCATACTGATGGTGACAAAAACATTTACTTAGCATTCAGCTTCAGAACCTGAAAATGTCCAAATGAGTTCTACATGAAGATAATGATATAGCAGCTATATTTGAGAATTGGCAATGTCACAGCTTCAAGTTCACTGAAGTTTAGCTGTCATTATAGTAGGCAGCAGTATAGATTAGAGTTTTTGAGGCACGTTCTTCAGATTCATTTTCTGAACTAAGAAGTACCCACAACACGTCATTGCTTAAGTTATCGTTGTGACATTGAACCACGCTCTTTTGTTTGCAGTGTGATACTGATTCTAATCTGCTATCTGGCTAGATATTTTAACACACTATTCCTTTGCGGGTAAGATGATCAACTTGCAAATCTCCACTAAGAAGTAAAAAATGTTTCCTTCAAGAAAATGTAATGATTAAATCTACATATCAGTTTCCAAAGTACAGTATTTTGCATAGAGTCACCAGAATTAATCAATGATATCTACTTAGTATTTTTAAAATAATTAAGTGGAACATTTGTCAAAATGTCCTAGACTGCAACTCCAAAAGCAGGTATAATGGCATATTAGAGGATATCATTATATTCATATAACATATTTTTTAAATGAGAGTAAAAATAATTATACCAAGGGCAATAAGAAAAGCTTACTACCCTAGTCTGTGATTTGTGTAAATAAATAAATGAAATAAAGTTAA
The DNA here is from genome assembly GCF_019279795.1 of Protopterus annectens. Taxonomy (NCBI): domain Eukaryota; kingdom Metazoa; phylum Chordata; order Ceratodontiformes; family Protopteridae; genus Protopterus; species Protopterus annectens. The sequence goes on from NC_056737.1 coordinate 569,428,007, forward strand.
TTTATATTTTTATTTTAAGCAGAAATGGAATTATTTCAGTGAATATGCAACTATATGTCATTAACATCCAATTGATTTACTCTATATCTCAGACTGAGGTCTTGGCTGGGGTGCCTTGTGTGAATCCTCTGTGTGTTCACAAAGAGTTTTTTCTAGATGTCTTCCATCCTTTGAAAGATATGCTGATAGCTAAATATCAGATATTTTAAATTGTCTGTTACACACCTCTCAATCTCTTAGAGCAAGAAATCTGGACAAGGCCCTAAATAATGGGGTACAAAGACCCAACTATACAGACAATCTTTAAATATTGCTCTTACAACCTGAGAAAGTAGATGTAATGACAGGTTTTACATTACCATGAATTTTCTGAAGGTTATGAAGTCTGAAACTCAAATCCCTGTCATTGTTTTCTGACTTAAATCTTCAATGATTAGCTAGAAAACCAAAATTTTATCAAAAATGCATGCAAATCTCGGCATTCTGTCAAAATCTGTACAGTTGAGCAGTATGGGTTACTGTATGTGTGTGTGTGGGTGTGTGGGTGTATTCCCCCCACCACAATGGACTGATATCTCATGCAAGAAAGGTTCCCTAATCTATTTTTTTTGATGGGATGGTCTCTGACTCTAGCATAAACTTCATTTAGAAACTGAATACATTGTTTACAATTTTTTTTCAAAAACAAGTTACTTTGTGAGGCAGAATGAGCTGCTGAATGCACTTAGTCTAGGAGGTATAATTGCAAACCCTATTCTTCCTCCCTCTACAGATATGGACTAAATACAAATCCTGAGTGACATTAAAAAAGTGATGGGTGGTGCACCACACACATCAGAAGCAACATTTGGAGTACACTTGCTCATTAAGTGATGTTTATTTTTATTTCTTCCACTGAGGCTTTCTGCATCCACCATGGCTGATGAAAGTTAGTATCATAAACCAGCTCATTGGCTTTGTTGCAGACTGTGTTGCCATGATTGTGGCTGTATGAGGAGTTCAGACATATACAGGGAGGAGGACAGGATTGTTGCCTAAGGCAAGTCTCCTTTATTCTGGGAAGGATGACAATTCAGATGTTCTGATTGAAGTTCAAAGTGGAAAATAGTAAAGCGGCTACTGAAAAAAAATTGAAAGGATAAAGTACAGAGTGCTGCCATGAAATTTTCAGTCTTGGAGAATGTTATAAAATGGGAGTGGCAATATCATACTGCCCCACTAAATCCCAGACTTCATGTGTCCTTTCAGTGGTGTACCAGTCCTTTCTGTCCCTCACTGGGTCACTGCAACACTGAGTCAGCTAAAGAAGCGTACTGATGGCTCTTAAGGCCTAATTTCCCAAAAGAAGAACTGTTTGCCCTCTCTGACGAGTTTATATAGGGGCAGAGCAAAAACAAAATTAACGATCTTAATAAAATGGCTCTCAATAAAACCATAATCTCAGGCTTAGGATGTGGCAAATAGGTTTGCTAAAAAGTAGAACAACAAGATGAGAAAGTTCCTATACCAAGATGTGAATAACTATAGAGGAAACAAATGTTCGCAACTACTAATGACATGAAAAACGAGTATAAACAAAAAACTCTGCCACACAATATAATCCTTGTAAAGTTATAAAGAAATATATCAAAATCAATGCGTTTATTCTTTATATTCAAAATTAGCTATCCACATTATTTTTTTTTACAAAAAAAGGTCAAGTAACCTTCAGCATCTGAAACTTGGGCACACCATGAACATTTTACCAGTGTCATAGTATCATACAGTGATATTTGCAACCTGCATGACTTCTGCAATGTAAAGAAAATATGAAAATGATATACATTTCTCTAAATAACATTACAAATGATATTATATATATTTATATATCTATATATATATATATATATATATATATATATATATGGATTCCTATTACAAGAACAAAAGTTCACTACTTCGAACTTGTAATAGGAAGCCTCACTTCTGTGAAAGTTCACTTTAACGAAAGTGAACTTTTCCGTAAATGCACTTCACCGAAAACACCGCAGCACAGAGGAGGACATAACAAACAAGCTATGTCCTCCACTATGGTGCGATAGTCATGGACCTTAGGGTTAGGGCACAAGTTAGGGTAAGGGGATAGTTAGTAAAGCTATCCCCTTACCCTAACACATGCCCTAACCCTAAGGTTTGTGACTATCGCACCATAGTGGAGGACATTGTTATGTCCTTCACTGTGCTGCAGTCGTCACGGACCTTAGGGTTAGGGCATGGGTCATGGTAAGGAGATAGCCCATAGGGCTATCCCCTTACTATAACCCGGGCGCTAACCCTAAGGTCCATGAGTATTGCACGGAAGTTCAGTACAACACCCGTTCATTGTACTGAACTTTGCATAAGTGCACTTTCGATTAAGTGCACTTTCGCTGCATTGAGCATTGCATGCACTATTTCGAATTAGTGAAAATTCGATCTAGTGTATGGAACCCATATATATATATATATATATATATATATATATATATATATATATGTTGTTCTTCTTCTTTCGGCTTTTCCCAGTTAGGGGTCGCCACAGCAGAACCCCGGTCTGCTATTGATTGGCAGCAGATTTTTACGGTGCCGAGATGCCAGCTCGACGCCCAACCTTTAATGAAGGCACGCCCATTCTATGCATGTCTTTCAAACTATATAATTCTTCAAAATAAATATATACACAAAGTGCCATGGCAGTTTGTTACAAATAATGTGGCCTTTTGCATTATGCCACATAAACCCAAATTCAGAAAGGTTACTGTGAGGTATAAGCCTTGCATATGGCTCATGAGAATTTTTCTGTTTCATAGAAAGCTCCACCATGCTGCTGCTTCACAAATACTAATGCGGCATTCTGAAAGACCTATGCAAATTAACCATGTGATCCCACCCTCACACAGAAATGCTGCAGTAAGGCATTTTTGCAATCAAGAGATTCAGAGAATTACTTAGCTGCATAAGTTATATCAGCTGCTATTGTTAATGAAAAGGACCAAAATCTTGTGTTCACCTAATAGTTTTAGACGCAAATGCCAGGGTGTGTGTGTGTGTGTTTGTCTGTGCTTATTTGTTTGGGAGGTTTTAGTAAGACTAATTAGGGAATAGGTAGCATAGGGATGTATGTATATATATATATATATATATATATATATATATGTATATATATAGATATATATATATATATATATATATATATATGTGTATATATATATATATATATATATATATATATATATATATATATATATATATATATATATATATATATATATATATATATATATATATATATATATATATCATTGTGTCCATGAGTATGATTGAGTGTATGAATGTTTGAGTGTGCATGTGTTTTGGGGGGGGTTGTCATACCTCCCCACTCCCCTAGACTAAGGAGCAAATCCCGTAACATGGGAGGACGTTAGACATTGAGGATAGCCCCTTATGTTGTGCTTTAAAGGAACTTACAAAATAATGGAATAAAGGTTTTTCAGCACAAAAGACATGGGGTGGGGGGCAATACTTACAAAATGATAGGATATGTTTTGAAGCAAGAAAGATGTGGGGAGGATGCAACACTAGACACCATGGATACTCTATACAGTGTATTCTAAAGACATGTAAAAATATTCAAACTCTGTTTCTTTGGCACTCACAAAGAGCATGTCAGTCCTTTGCACCACCACTAGACACTACGGATACTATTCAAATGCAACTAAATCTTTGAAAAAAACAATTAAAATAAAAGGGGATGGTACAAACCCCATAGCTTTGAATTGACACTTACAGCACCAGTCTTGACTAACTATACTAAATGAAGCAGCATTCTTAACCCACTATGCCAAACAATCAGTTAGTACAGCAGTGTTTTCTATGTAAAAAAACATTTAAAAACTCTAATGTTTGGCATTATTCCATGCTTGTAATAGTGATTTGTGAGAGACAAGGGACCTATAGAAGGCAGCAGCAGAAGTGCCCTGTAAAATCAGGGACGGACAACTGAGAAGGATGGAAGTGTGATCATGGCAGAGATTCTTCAGTACAAAGCAAGCAGGAACACAAGATGACACAGGAAAAGTATTTAAATTATTCGAGGGACTTGATTAAAAAGTTAAAGAGCACTAGGTCAAGCATCACCATGCAATTTTTAAACACTAAACGTAATAAAACTCTAATGTCTAGCATTACGGACAGACTGCATAGATCTGTGATTGGTGAGGACAGGGACAAAAATCGGAAGAAACATCTGGGATATTTAATCAACTCAAGGACAGGTAAGGCCATATGTGTGTGTGTGTGTGTGTGTGTGTGTGTGTGTGTGTGTGTGTGTGTGTGTGTGTGTGTGTGTGTGTGTGTGTGTGTGTGTGTGTGTGTGTGTGTGTGTGTGTGTGTGTGTGTGTGTGTGTGTGTTTGTTTGATCATGTGCATGTGTGTGGAAGCAAGTAAATCATGGGGTGCTTGTACCAACTTGATGCATGAGTGATCAGTATTGGCTACCACAGGGAATTGTTCTGACATGCAAATTAACCATTAATGAGGTGTTTCCTTATTACAGCTAATATGTCTGAATAACAATTTCCTGCATACTGGAAACAGCCTTTTGGCTGCAGCTCTTAGCAGCAGTGATTAGAGTCTTTGAAATATCCAAGATAATGCTTGAAGCTGATTTGTCAAAATCATGTTGAATGTTTGATAACTGATTCCTTTAATATCAGTACTCTGAAGTCAAACCATGCTCACAGCACATTTGAATTAGCCTTTTTTGCAGGGAGAAGCCCCCCATGCATGCCTCCAAATCAGATGTGTGTTGCACCCTCTGAACTTATATGAACTTATATATACTTATCCGACATGGCACAGCAATGAAAAAAAGAGAACATTTTAAACCACTAAAAGTTGATTCAGTGAGTTGACTTCAGACTCGTGGCATTTGTTGAAACAGCACTCATTATTTTATATATATATATATATATATATATATATATATATATATATATATCCAACAAACAGCGCAATATATATATATATATATATATATATATATATATATATATATATATATATATCTGCATATATTTATTTTACATTTTGAGCCGGGCTAGTCTAGCTGGATACGGACATATGTATGAATATTTCTACAACTGAGTACTGTTATTGTGAAGAAACTTTCATTGTGTGCTATGTGAAAATTCTTCAACGTGCATTAACATCAAAGAATGACACAGTACAAACATCTGTGAAAAATGCTTTTTATTTGTTTAGGTTTTTGTAAAATTGATCCTACTTTCCATCAGTGATTCTTATAAGTGAGGACATTTCCTGGCTCTCTGCTGAATTGACATGAAGCCCTGTAACTGTGAACATTATATGTAGATACTCATCTTAAGTTTTGTCCAGTGTAAAGCAATCATTAACATGACACCTTGCAATTTACTATAACAGCAATTAATATTCCAAGCATTGTACAAGCCTAACACATTCTGACTGAAATTTCCTTTTCATTTTTTTAGGACCTTTACATAGCACCAATAAAAGTAATTTGGAACAACTAATTTTCCACACACATTTTGCGTAGTTATGTTGTGAGGGGAGGGGGAACAAAGGGGGGGATTTGGAAGTTATTGGGAGAGAGAGTTGTTGGGTTGAAAGGGAATGAGGAAACATTTGGGGAAAATCAGTCAAGAAAGGGTTAAGAGTAGAGAGATGAATGTTAGAGAGGAAGTGAGGTAAGTGTAGGGAGGGGTTAAGTTATTTTTCCGTAAAAGTTGTAGGGTGGGTAGATCAGATTTGGGTGTAAACATGCTGCTGTTGCAAGTGCAATGTCCAAGATGACCAGTAGATACTTCTGGAGCAGGTAGGCCTCAGGTTAATAGTGACATGTATGATGGCAGTGGGTGAGTGGATTAATTATTTTTTTATTTATTTACTTTTTGCAGTGAGGAATGGCTTGACATGGTTCTTGATGCTAGTTCATTCATTAGATGCATTTTTTGCTAATATGGTAGTCAGGTATTGAGTTTTTAATCCATTTATTTTCTTCCGTTGTGTTGTTCGCCCCTTTTCCTGAATTATTTTGTTATTTTAAGTCCTCATAGTTGTCCTTTGTCTTTTACAGGTCATTTCATTTGGTTTTGTGGAGGAAACAGCCCCTTTTTCTTACATTGGTGATGGTGGAGTAGTAAAAATGTGTTTCCTTGCTGCTCAGTGTATGGCGAGTGTGTTTGTGGCCGCTAGTAATAGTCATTGCCAAGCATGCATGTTCCAACTTTAATGGCCATGGAGGAGGAGGAGAAAGATGGATTTTTTCACTTATGAATCCTTTTTTCTGTAAATATAGTCCCCCTTCTGTCTTCCTGGCTGTTCATTTTGTGATGAACATCCATGGTGCGTCAGGGGAAATAAATATACTACAAATAATGAAATAAAAAAAAAAATATATATATATATATATATATATATATATATATATATTACATGAAGAGTTCATCATCTGGAAGCTGGCACAGAAGGTTTTGGTAGTGAACTATAGTTAATATGGCACAGGGTTTGATTCCCTCAGCCCTCATTGCCTGCTGTGTGATATTTCCAGCAAGAGGCATAATAGTTTGCAGGGCTCTAAAATAACATGCATCGTCTGAAGAGAAGTTGTTTATAACTCTTGTCATTGTCATTGTCATTACTTTTAAGTATAATTTAGAATCTTTTCCCCAAAGTCAACAGTTTAAAGGGGCTAAGAGAGACAGAACTCAGACAAGTCATAATCAGGGACAACCCCAGAAATCATGGACAGTTGAGAGGACTGCCACAATGCAATAATAATTCAGTCTCGTTCTTACACAGAGACATTAGGGATTTATAGATTTCAATGTAATTTCAGACAACCTCCTGGGATTGTAATAGCATAAAAATGGTATATGTTCTGATGGGTAGTTGGTGCCAAGGTTAAAGTTGTTACAGATTGGTTTATTGGTTTGCAGATGGCATGTGCCAACTCCAGTATGGCGTTGTTTAGTGGTGAGCTATGGTAACATTGTATTTACATTACATAGGATGGAAAATGCAGCAGTTTGACTGATAGGGTTAATAAGGTAATGGATGGATTAATCAGATGTAATGGTTTAGGGGAAGGGAGTGTTGCCTGTGTTACAGGGTGAGTGGTGATGGTGTAGTATAACCAGTAGATTAGGGTTGAGAAGACAGTCTATTATTTATTAGGTAAGAAAAAGGGAAGTTTCATTTGGGAGAGTTTTGTTTTCTTCTTCTAGGTAGTAATGTTTTTTTTCTTTCTTTGACAGGTGGCTGGATCTCATAGCTTGACTCAGAGATGGGTGGCAATTGTATCACAAGCGGAGGAATTGCTCCAAGAACTACCAACAAGAGAGCCTCAGGTGACAGACAAGTCCAGTGTGCCCAAAAAGAAAAGAAAGAACAGATACCAAAGAGCAAGTCTATGGAATGGGGTAAGCGAGCTCAAAAGTAAATGGATTGTGTCAAAACTGAAGCTCTAGCTAGTGACACAGGTTACGATAACACTACACGTAATGAGATTTTGTTGGCAGTAGATAGTGTTACTGCAGACTTTTTGCGGTCTGAGAGTAGACAGGTGGTATGCAAAGGTGGGGAGCTAGTACAGAATATTGGTGATGTTGCATATGGTATGGTGGATCAGGTACTTCTAAGGGAGGTGGGGCATGTTCAGATGGTGGCATTAGGTGGAGGATTTAGTTTAGGGTTCTTGTTAAGGATTTTGGAGTCCAGCTTAAGTAGGACCAAGTCATCTCAGCAAAAGGTGAGTTTTGATTTTGGGATGTGACCTGGGCATTGCTTAGCTACTCAGGCCTTGGTTAATGTGGCAGGGAGGGGAGTCTTTTTGACCCTGCATATTCTGCCATTGGATAAAGAGAAGATTAACAAAGGTGAGTACAACTATCTATTTAAATTAGTTGATGCAAAAATGGTACATCAGTTGGTGGAATCAGAGACAGCAAATAACAAGGACCTTTTAGCAGTTTTAGCGGTGTTGGAATGGAGAAAAGTGGGTAGGCTTCATGCTAGGAGGTGGAATAATTGGGTTATAGGTTTTGTGTACTACATAGCAGTTTGGCTGGAAAAGGATAATTCCATGGCCTTACCACTTTTGGCTTATTTCCTCATGATTTGTGAGGCACAAAGGCTACGTGTGGAGAATTCTTGGATGTGGTATGATCAACGCTTTCAAAAATGGAAAGCAGTTGATCAGTCATTGAGATTGAAAGTTAGACACCCTGACATATGGTTGACCACCATGATGAATAATTCTGTGGGCTCCACTAGATGGGGTAAGTTAGGGGATGGTCTGGTTGGAGTGTGGTGGGCCTTCAATGCAAGACACTGTACATGGGTGGCATGAAGATTCTCATAAACTCGTTCGAATTGTGTGGGAGTGCATCCATCATCTCAGTGTGGCCATCAGAAAGGGAATTTCTTAAATTTGGGGTCAGTTATGCCCGATGTGGGATCATTATCTCCTTTACATGAAGGATGTGAAGGTTTCATGGGCAAGGTAGTTTTTGAAGACAGAGGGGAGGATTGTCCTTCAGGGGTGGGGGCAGAGAGGTAAACCCAGTTTCCCATTCACCTGCTAAGGTTAAGGTGCAGACATTGAGAAATATGCTGAGTCATTTCCTGGATTTAAAGGTTTCATCGGAGTTGATAAAGGTATTTTCTGTAAGGTTTTCTATTAAGTCAGGGGTTTGTGAGACTTGCTCTGTTTGTAAGAATTTACATTCTGTGTGGGGGTGGGGAGAAGGGGGTATTGAAAGGTCTGGCAGAGTAGGAGCTGCAAGTGGGCAGGTTATTGGGCCTGTTTGATAATCTTCCTTTTGTCAGTTTTAAAGCGTCACCATTATGTTTGGTCAATAAAAAGTCACTTGGTGAATTTCGGTTATCCTATCCAGAAGGGAACATGGTCAATGATTTATTTTCCAAATAGAATTCAAAGGTTAGGTATGCTTCATTGGATGAAGTAGTGGGAATCATTAGATGGTTTACAGATCCATGGTTGGTTAAATTAGGTACTGAATCTGCCTTCTGATTGCTATCAGTGTGAGAGGAAAAGTGGCCTTTGTTGGTTATAGTGGTTGACAGCAAATTTTATTTTGATAAGGCCATGTGGATGGGGTATTGGTGGCTTGTGCCACCCTCAAGATGTTTAGCACTGCACTCCATTGGATTTGGAAACAGAGAGTGAGCATTCAATAGGTTGCACATTATTTGGACGATTTTCTTTTGGTAGATGAAGAGTTTGTAGGTGCATTGAGGGTATGCAGGAGTTTTTGGCAATAAGTGAAGAGTTAGGTGTTCTGTTGGCTACGCAGAAGTTGAAGGATCTGGTCAAGGCATAATGTTTTCTGGGATTGTTAGTGGATACAGGGCAGTGGTTGTTTTGTCTTCCAACCAAGAAGACAGAGTGTTTGAAGGATAATATTGTTTAGATGATGGACAAGGACAAGTTGCAGATTAGGGACATTATGGAGCTTTTGGGGCTATTGAATTTTGCCTGTCAGGCAATTCACCCCGGTCATATATTTTTGTAGGTTGATGCCATTTTTGTTAAAAGGAGAGAGAAACAAGCATAACTGGGTAAGGATTAGTAAACTGGTTTCTGCTGAAGGGTCTATATTATAACAGTGAACGCTTAAAATAGCAAAAGCTGTATAATCGACTCTAAAATATTAAAATGGCAAAATGCCAAGCACACAGAAAAGCGTAAACAAAAAATAAAAAAATAAAAAAAAAAAAAATATCCAAGCACAAAATAAAGTGTGGGACTTCACCCCACCCCGCTACTTAAATATACCAACTCTGAGATCACACTACAGTGGAGGAAATGGCAAAGTTCCAAAAACAGCCCAGTGATTTTTTTCCCTGGGAAAAAAAATCACTGTTCCATGCATTCGGGATTTCACCGTTTCGAATAAAAAGTTTTGATTAAACAACATTCGCTATTTTAAGCATTTGCTGATTTAATAGGGAACCCCTGCTGAATTAGTATTGAGGTTGTTCTTTCTGGATCAATTTAATGGCATTTCTTTTTGGCAGGTGGGTTGAGTTGGTGAAGGGGATTTGTAATTTTTTACAACAGGGGTATTGGGATTGGGACCATTTTTTTAGTTGGGGATGGTTGAAAAGATGAGTGAAAGAAGGATGTGGCCTTTTTAGAATTGATGCCTATTTGGGTGGCTTCAGTGGAGTGGAAAGAGCAGTTACGTGGTTGGAGGGTGATTTTTCATTCTAACAATATTCCAGTGGTGCAGGTTTTATAGCCATAGACAGCAAAATCTAGATTGCTTTTGTTAGTTTTATGTAAATTGGTTTTGCAGAGTTTGTTGATAAATTTTTCTTTACAGGTGTGCATTTGCTGGGTTCTAAGAATGTGATTGCTGATAGCCTGTCTCATTTTCAGTGTCAAAGGTTTCAGCAATTGGCACCACAGGCAGCAGGTGAACCAACTGTGTTGCCAGAGAAGGTGAGGCAGGTTGGGCTGAAGTGACAGGATGGTTGATGCAGCAATCTTCAGTGGTTTTGATAAGAAAAGAGTATGGTTGGACTTTATCTGAGTTTGATGAATTTCATTTGCAGTTGCCTGAGGAAGAAGTGTATTAATTACATCAGACAGCTGAAGAAAGCTATGGACAATCTGAGTGAAGTGCAGTACTACAGACACAAGAACAGATGTCATTGTCTGTAACACACAAAATCCCAGACTGGAGTACAGGTAGGTGTGGCCTGAAGTCAGTTTATCAGTACTGACAATCCCACTGAGCACGCTCATACACTTAGTTACACAGAGTGCAATTCTGTTGACCCTTGCCCAAAACAACCAGTTATGTCTATGCATACATACATATATGTATACATATCTGTGTCACTATCCTTCTCTCCCATAGATAGTATATCTATATCTATCTATATACAAATAGAGATATTCCTATATGTACTTATTTATAGCGATATATAAAAACATACATCTCAGGACTCAACCCATATATCTGTGTAACACAGATATATATATATATATATATATATATATATATATATATATATATATATATATACATATATAGATATATATATATATATATATATATAGATATATAGATATATCTATATATATATATATATATATATATATATATATATATATATATACATATATACATATACATAATATATATATATATATATATATATATCTCGTACACATACACAGCCACATTTCTATATGCATCCCTGTTATATACATAAATATGTGTGTGGATGTTTGTGTTGTCCAACATACCCTGATAATGGTGAATAAAGCTATCACACATCTATAATGTTGCTCAAAGGATTCAAAGTAAGGACTCAGCCATACATAATGCACTTACCTACAGACACCTGTGCCTGCTGGATGTCACCACATGAACAGCAACAGGTGTGCAGGTGGTGTAATGTACAATGTTGTCTATGCATGTGTCAGAAAAATATGTATTAATGCGTGTATTAGTAATATGCTTAGTGCATTTAGAGCTTGAAAAGGGTTAACACATTTATTCTATTTCATACTGCATAAATCTGTACAAAATGCAGATGCTTTCTGACCTTGTATTGTTAGCTGAAATCTTTGCTTGTGCCTTGGCAATTTACTGAGAAACAGATGATTTCTGCTTGCATTGGGAAAATAATGAATAGAACAATACTACTTGTATGAAACTTAGACAAGAAGTTTCATTTGTGCTGTGAGAAAATACACAGCTGTAGAAGCTATAGATAACTAGGACAAAGCATGTTTGAAAATATGAACTGCAATCAGCATTTGCTTGTATCTGAGTTAGAAGAGTACCTTGAAATGTAGCACTGTACAATAGAAGCCTGTAAACAAATTAGTGCATACCAAGGCCAGGTTGTTTTTCTCAAAGGTTACTCACAAATCTAGTCATGTCAGCAGAAAATCTGGGTAACATCTGCTGTAGAACAATACTGAAAGTTGTGTTTGATTACGTCAGCCATAGAAGGCCATGTCTTGTAAAACAGTATAAGAATAAGAATACTTCCTGTTAGTAGTTAGACAAATCCTTGTATTTGCATGTTTTTGTCTTCTTGCAGCAAGTAATTAAAAGTGCCTTAACTGAACCTTACGTGTATTGGTCTTTGAAGTGTTTTTCCTTTGACAACATGCATGGACAGGGTACATTCTTCTTACCCACAGATTTGCCCATTGAAATGCAAACAGCCACACATATGGCCAAACTGGTAACTGTAGCCACATAACTAGGATAAATAACACATATCTGACTGTTAGGCTACTAGATGCAGATTACAGTATGAAGCAATTTCACTCTGCATGCCACAGATGCTGTTCAACACAAGCCTAGTTTGTGTAATCCACAAATAGCTTGCCTGCAGTCATGTGTAAAACAGACATCAGCCGAGGCACGTGTAATAAGTACTGTAAACTATAGTGTGTAAGACAAGTTAGGTAGGAGATCTAATTTCACTGCAGGCCACTTGGTGTGTGTGTGTGCACATGTATCCCCCTGCAAAACAGCTGATAATCCCTTATTGACTACAAAACTGCAATAGTTCTACAATTTCTGGCCCTATTAGTTGCTGCTGTTTTTCCAAACTACCTCCTTTTACAAGGCCTACTGGTGTCTTCGACCTTAAGACTACCAGCTGCCATTGTAATGTCAGACTTAAGCTGTGGCATGTATGATAAGTACTGTGATCTATAGTATGTAGGACTAATTAGGTAGGGGTTCTAATCTCACTGTAGATCATTTGGAGGTGTGTGTGCACATTTATCTCCCTGCAAAAGAACTAGCAATCCCTCATTGACTATGAAACTGCAATAGTTCTGCACGTTTTAGTCCTGTATGTTGCTGCCATTTTCCAAACTTACCTCTTCTACAGGGCCTGCTGATCTCATTGACCTTAAGACTACCAGCTACCATTGTAATGTCAGACTTAAGCTGTGGCATGTGTGATAAGTTCTGTGATCTATAGTGTATAAGACTAGATAGGTAGGGGTGCTAATCTTGCTCCAGACCACTCAGTGTGTGTATCTCCATGTGACATAAATATGAACACCTCAGTAACTTAGAAAGAGGCAGAGCTTTGCAATATTTTGGTTGTAGCAGGTGATGTGGGAATCCAAATGCCTGACCACAACTAGGCCTGCTGATGTCATCAAGCATGAGATACTAAAGAGACAGTAAAAGCAGACTTGAAGTCTAGCACATGTGTAATGTACTGTGATCTGTAGTGTGTACCATTACATAGGTAAGTGTTCTAATCTACATACAGCCAACTTGCAGTGCTTGTGTGCTGTGTTGTGTCCTGTAAACAGTTATTGGAAGTGGTGCTATCCTCAATGTAGTCAGGTTTGTGTGTGTGGCTGTTACAGCATTTTACATCAGTTATGAAATAATAGGATATTTGAACTTTAGTAGCATAATGGCCCTACAGCCCTCACAGTCCTAGCCAAGTTTATACTCTTATTTACATGATCAGCACATATTGCCCCTGTCCACAAGGGAGACAGGCAGAAACTCTGTAGTGAAATAACAGTCACCCAGCCAATAATACAGATGGCATCTGATGAGATCCACTGAGGTGCTCTGTTTGCCATTAGACAGGATTATGTTTTAAAGCTGTGTTTAAGTCTGCTACACAGATCTCTCCCACCAACATGTATTACTAATATCACATACCAAGTTAATGTCCTTAGAGTGAGTAATCCATGTACCATGCTACCTACAGATATCCAGCATTTCCAATCAAGCAGGGTCACACATTGCCCAGTATTCAAGGCAGAGATCACCTCTGAGTAGTCTATATGCCACAAGCTATGACCACTGATTTCAGATGAAGCCCATTGTACAGATACTGAAGATGTGAAGTTCCCTTGTGAGGGACCATTGTGTTCTGTGCAATTACCAGTAGTGCTTGGTAAGGTACAGTATCAAATGGCCATTGCACTCAAATATTGGTATACTGAGGGAAGAGTACATGGAGGTTATAAGTATGCCAGTTTCGGGTGACTGTGTCCTCAGTTATGACATATGATTCCCATCTTACCACTTGGGAGACATGGTGATCTCAGGTACATTAGGTGTAAACTCATGTGGCCAGACCTGTGTGCACAGGTCTATCACCCCTGAGTATGTACATCACATGCTGTGACTGATGTGCTACTTAAAAGGAACATAGATGTTACCGATGGAAATGATACTACATATATATTTGCATGGAGTTTACAGCCAGTAGTATGTCAACAGGCATTTGTTCATCAATACCCTCTTGTAGGATATTGACATAACTCACAGAGTCTATGACCACTCACAGTTTGCAGGCATCAGCTAACATTGTCAGCAATGACAGTCAGTAGTCACTTGAATCAGGGTTAAATGGATCCCAAGCAGTACAGTACCTGGGACTGAGCCCTGTTGAACACTACTGCTTACAGATCAGCTACTGGAGGCAGATATTCCTATTTTGAGTATGTGTGCCATCAATGAGCCACTTAGTGATCCCTATAATGATATTACCATTTAAGCCTAAGTGTGTGCTTTTGTCAATGTTGCCTGAGTGGGGTTAAAGTCACATGGTTTGGCTATGTCCAGGGGGTTGTATGCCCTGATGTCCCCTCACCCAGGTCCTTGGTCACTGTGTCGGACATGTCCACCATGTTTAACAGCCATGCTCTCCCTGTCAAACATCCAAACTGTGTACAGTCAACTGTTTGTAGATCACATATATATGTTCTGATCAACTCCATGATGATTTGCCCCACAGGCATACAGATATGGCTACTCAGACAAATAGGTCTGTAGCTCTGGTGGTCAGTGGATGCACCACCTCTGTGCAAGGGAATAACACTTGCCATTGTCCAGTCAGCTGGGATTCAACCAATGGTTACAATATGGTTAAAGGAGTTCCCAATGGTGTTAATAATCCTTGGTGGATCCCATGTAGGACACAGCCTGGGATGTTAGCATGTCCAACAGATGCTGGTGTATCCCTCATAGAGAGGACAGTTATGACCTGCTCTGTAGATATGAAAGGTATGGGACAGGTTGTAGGAATGTTGTGTGGCACATGTGGTGGGGACAGGGGGGGTGAAGTTGGCGCAGAACCTGTTGGACAACAGGTTAGCTATGAGTACAGACCCCATTACAGGTGGTATCATTATGTGCAGGTTCTTGTCTTGCCCTGTCCTCTGAGGTTACACATGTAACTACACTATGCATTGTGGTTCTGTTTATGGAGGAGGCTGCTTTTATCACATACTGTTTCTACACAACTTCATGCAAACACTATATGCTTGTTTTAGCTGAGGAGGTTGTGCCTCATTTTTAGGAGGCACTCTCACCCGGCTGTCACACAGCAATGTCTACCTCTTACTGTACAGTCTGCTAATGGCAGTTGTCCACCACACAGGTTTGCTGTGCCAGGAGGAGCTTGTGTTCCTTCTGTACTGCCAAATCTATGCAGTTGCACTGCTGCTTACATAATGCATGGGTGTAAAGCTCTGCATACTTGCCTGTCCCATCTGAGGGGGGAGATGCAGTCACGCTATGTAAATCATCCCATAGGGGGTAATACATTGCTTTGTTGAAGTGTATTTCTGTATTGTATTTTCTGCAAGGAGGGGTTTGGTCTGATAGTTTAAATGAGACTGATCTGTGTTCAGATCTCACCAGGGAGGGCCTTGCAACCGTGGGCTGCAGTGATCACCCATACTGGGAAATACATGAAGCACTACATTGCCTCCCCTTGTGGTGATGTCATGCCACTGGTCCAGGGCATTGTACTTAAGGATGTGCCCTAACCTTTGGGCAAGTGAGCTGCAGCACAACTAACCAACACAGTTGGTGATTACTAAATGTCACCCCAAACCATGGTGTATTGATACATCCTGATAGACATGTACATTCAAATAAGCATAATGGGTGTCTGGATTCATGGAGCTGCTCCTGTAGCTTGCAATGGCTTGATTAGGTGCCCTTCCAGCAGTGAATAGAACCTGCAGTGTCTTCAGGAAACCGTAGGGTTTCCCTAAATCTGGCTGTGTATCTATCCTTAATGAATATGTATACACCACCTGCATTACTTTGCACACTGTCAGTTTGAGGTCTGAATATGTGGAAGGATGTGCAGTCTGGTATGGGGGTGGTAGTGTCCACAGCTGTGAATCAGGTGTCTTTAACTGCACAAATGTCTGCATATTCCAGGGTGGGGACACTTTCCACTGAGTGAGGTTTAATGTTGCCATTCCCAGTATGTAGCAGCATAACTGTGATGTTGTATGAAAATGGCATTCTCATTGGAAAGTTTCCCTCCAGATAGTGCCTTTAAGATGCACTGTTGGGGTGTCAGCAGCCTTGGCCAATACTCAAAATCCTGGGGGTGAGATATGAAGACCATCTCTGGCAAAGCATTGACATTTGTTGATCAAATCATCCTAGGCAGACATGTAGTGGATCCCCTTACAATGACACCACACACTAAGACAATTATTGAAGTCCCTCATCTGCTGTGTGTATTGAGCCATCATCCTAGGTGAGGGTCAAATGCAGCTGAAAGCTATGGGCATACCTGTGAGAGACACACTGTGTTAGCTCAGTCATTTGTCTGCAGACAGTCCAGTGACATTTGGCCCTACTTGTACACACCTGCAGGAAATATGTTATCACTGTGTCACTTGATATTCCTTGAGTTGTGGCAATGTGTGGTATGGCGTTTCATGTCAACCCACAGACAGCTAAATGTAATGTTTCCCATATGTAGTTTGGTGACATGGACATCAATGTGTATCAAGATGTACTCACCTATGAATAATAGGTTTGCTTTTGTGTTGTGCCTCAGGTGTGTGACTGGTGAGACAGTGGTACATGCACTATTATGTGTACTGTGCCCTCCAGAAGTAGGATTTCCTGAGGTGTCTGTTGTTTGGGAATGTGTCTGGAAAGGAACTGCACATATGTGGGTGTGTATGATGTGAGTGTGGGTGGTGCATGAGGTGAGCTGTGCATGTTGGCAAAATACTCACTGCCATATGCACTGACTGCTGTGTGAGACATCAAGCAATCAAGGTTTGAAATACAGTCGCATCTGTCACACGTTCTGTTTGTGTGGCATAGAAGTAGAGGGGTGGGTACACTTTCCAAATGTCATCAGCAGTCATTGATAGTGCCATTCGCAATAGAGTCATGCTTGTGTGTATATCACAGCACATCATCATTAGGCAGTGTCATGACAGATGGTGAAATGTAACATGTCACCTTTATGTAGATCTCTTAAGGTAACATAGCAGCTGACAGTGTGCCATACAATGCTTTGCCAGCCATGTGGGCCTTTGATTGACCATAATCATGTCATTAGGCATGGTCTCAATACCATACCTACAAATGTGACACTGCAAGTCCTGCAAAGTTAGGGTCATTCTGCTACATCCTTGGGGATGACAGCCTAAAACATGGTGTTTATAGGCATGCAATTCAGGAAGATGTGGATGCTCGTGAAAGCACAGAGAACTTATTCAAATTTGCTAACATTACTTTGGCCTTACAAGTGTTCAATACCTGTCAAGCAACTACACAGTAAACTGGTTGTTGTGTGACATGATGTAGGAACACAGATGTGTTCTGGGTAAATAATTGTACAATATGACATACCTAGGGCATGTGGCAGGTGGACACACTTTGGCCAAAAGTGGCCAGTCCTCTGCAGTAGGTCTCACAGCCATGTCATGCAGATATCCACCATTAATCTGTTAAAGGGCAAGATGCATGAAGTGCTGTAAAATTGTCACCTAAGATGGATCACCATCTTCTGCGCTGCTTGTTTCAGCAAGCCTGGACATCTATGTCACTGATCATTGCACATTATATTGTGATACTACAGCTTTGCTCCTAATCACCATATGGTCAGTTCCCTAGTAACGTACCACCGACCCTGGTACAGAAGGCATACTACATGCAAAAGCCAACTGATTGCTCAGGTTGCTAATCAAGGCACCTACCTGGAGGAGGGTATCTGAAGCCTACAGATCCTTTCATGATGTGGGGCAACCATGTGGATAAACAAACAGGCTGTGTCCTGCTACTCATCATGTGCTTTGTAATAACATTTTGCATGTGATGACAGAAAAAGTATCAGAGCATGGTATCCCATGACTGAGTGTTTGTGGTGAGATGAGCAGTAGTAATAGACAGGCACCAACAATTCAGGGGACTCCCCTGCTTTCCGCATTCTTCACAAGGTAATTGTGTTCTTGTAGAACACACCCCTTGAGTAATATCCAACTGCAGAATACCTGTGTAAAACCTCCCACCTTACCTTCACAGGGTATATTACACTTCCCTCCATTGTTTGTCTGTGCTCTGTACAGGCACCTTGGATGACTCTTTTCTTGGAACATGATGGAAGTAACTGCAATAGTTAGTTGCACAGAGGACAACTAGCATGCAGTGCCAAACAGTATCCCCAGATCTCTCAGTCGTCTGATATGTAAAGCCATGAAAGGAGTTAGCATGGATACAGTCAGTAATGATGTTGTACATCTACTGACACTGGATCAAACACAGTTTGTTTTGCTCAAGGGCAGATTGTGCCTACCTACCCTAACTGGTGAACCTCATTGAGTTTTACAGCATGCAATGGATGATGGGAATATGACTCACTCCATCTACCATAGCCTGACAAGGTGTTTGGCAATATTAGTCCAGCAGGCCTTGCTAGAAACTGTGCAGGTTATTTACAGAGTGGTATGTCAGCTGGTGGATAGCCAAGTGTCATAATCTGGGAAGATAGCATTGGGTGGACCAACACTTCAATGGCACCAGTTACCAGTGGACTTCCCTCAGACATCATTAATAGAATACCCCTTGAAGCCATTCCCTTGTCTGCAGTCACAGCTACTGTCAGTGACCTCTGACTGACTATATTAGCATGTGATTACATATTAGGAGCTGTCATTGAATCCCACACAGAGTCATCAGTTATCCAGAATGGACTCAGACACACATTCAGTTGTTGTCAGAGCCACTGAGAAATAGTAACTGCCAAGGATTGCTCAATAATATCCATTTGGAAGTCATCCACCCCTGAAAAATACAGTAGTGTCCGCCCACCGCACACAGTAAAGCCAATACCCATGGACTTATGGACACATAGAATAAAGTAGCCTTTGACTTTCACTGGTCGGTAAGATGTGGGGATCAATTTAATTTTGCACAACCTATTCAGAAATGTATGGCATGTAAATTCCAAAATTTCATTGTCATACCGTACTTGGCAGTCATCACATCTGTCATTGAGTGCAATTGCACCTTTGCTATGTTACTGCACAGGCATATCTTACAACTGTAGCAGCCACACATGTTCCATGGGAAACCAACACACATTGCAGATAACATGTCTGATGCAGTCTGTGTCAACAGCATACATATGTAGTCTGTCTCCTGCATGCTTTGGAGTGCAGATATGTATGTTTGCCATACAGGGAGGTGTCAGATCCCACTGTGTACCTCCTGCTTATCCAAGACAGAACTAACAAATGTATTACCTGGTCTACACCCCTACACCATCACTGTGGTACAAATAGTATATGCTGGAGAGACAGGTATGTAACACAGCCACTAAATCCTATATGTAACAGGCTCCCCGTGCATGTGAAGCACACATCTGCTGTAATGCATATCACAATGGGATGCAGAACAAGACAATCATAACTGGTGAAAGGCAAATGTCTGTAATGGACACAGGACATGTGTAGATGGGTCATCTCTATCACCACAGCTTGTAGATGTGTAGCTCCAGAAACCCTGGTGACAATTATTAAGCGTATCAGGCTATGTCATAGATGAGGGATGCATGAGTAGGCTGAGTGACGCCATTGTCCTTGTTAGACAGTTATACACATATGACCCTATGGAGCCATACACCTATACTGGTGCACCTTGCTGGAGACATATGTCTTCTGTGCTGACATTCCATCCTGTGCTGTGACATCTATAAGTATATTGTCACTGTGTATCTATAGATGTTCCCTACAGACTCCTGAAACTGAACCATAAATAGATTTATGACACACCTTTCATTGTGTAAGTATACAGCAGTTATAACATCATACAGCATGAGGTGTACAAAATTATGTAGCTACTCATTACAAATGTCAACATACAGTATTTGTCAGTGACCAATACAAGTGGCATGGCAAAGCAATATTGCATTACACAATTACATATTAATTTATATAGCCACCCTGTGCATCAGACAAATAGCTTCATTTCCTTGCATTGATGATGAGGATGACAGGGATGTGGCACAGGTATCATCACTTGTACAGGGTGTTGTGTGGGGGTGCAAGAGGTCTGGACTGACCCAATAGGTTGAAAGCACGTGTGTAAGTCAGGAAAGGAATCAGCCAAGATGGACAATGGAACTGTGATGTGTGTGTTTGTAGGAGACCTGATTTTGACAGTGGTGTGTGAGTGTGTGCTTGAACACAGGCAAGCTCAGTGCTGGCCCAGCATGTGTGCATGTTGAACAGCTGTGAACTGTGCATGGTAGAGCTGTCAGTTCACTAACTCCATCCCCAAACATGGGAACTGGCTCTGGCAGGAGTTACACTGGCACCTCCATGGCCAAGGTCAGAAGTGGTGCTAGTACCTGACAGTGACTGCTGTCTGCTGGGACCATGTTCTCCATGGGAATACAAAGGACCATGAGCCCATGGCCTGCCACATCTTGATGTGGATAACACACTCCCCTCTGGAGCGCTGGATGTACTGCCACTGTGGGATCATGATTAAGCTCAGCCATGCGGACTCTCAGCAGATATAGTTGCTGACCTACATTCATGGGTCTAGCAATAAACTCCAACCAGACATTCCATCACAGACAATGTGTGTTCCAAGACAGATATTCTGCAATCTGTCTCAGATCTCCTTCTTTCCACTGCAGCAGTGAACAGATCCAGGGTATCACCAATGTGGTGGAAGCAGTCACAGATGTCAGACTGTGCTGCATCCATAACCCTGAGCATTCATCTGGAGTTCATTTTGGAATGTGCCTCTGCCTCCATAACAGCCCGAATCATATGCTGAGTGACCCCTGATGAGACACCTGCAACAGATGGTGGAAGGACAGCAGGCCCCCTATGAGCACCCTTATCAATCTGCCTGTGTGGAACCTCACCAGATCTCTGGTTATGGCCAGTGTCTACACTCACTGAAGCCATAGCTGTCACACTTTCCTCTTCAATGTCCCCACCCTCTGACTGTCCAACATCTGTGGCCTGCGGGGATTGGATATGTGTAGGCATAATGACTGTGTGCGGTGATAATGAGGGAAGAAGAGGGATGTAAACTTCTGGGACAGATTCAGCCGCTGAAATTTCCACCTGTGCCTCACTTTGGCCACCATCATCATCAGAGTCTGAAGAGACACTGACATCAGGTTGTGTAGAGGAAGGAGACCAACCCTCATGGTCACCTATGTTAAGAAAGGGAAACGCAGTACATTAATACCTGTACCATGTTGCAATATATGTAAAGCTGCACACACTCTTGTCACTATTACAGACCTGTTTAACCCAACCTCATACATTAGGACATGAGGACATTACTTTTCCCACAAACATCTGTAGTTACTTGTAAATAAAGTTCTTTACACTGCAATCTCATCAGCAGCAATTAGAAACTCTGTTCACATTTGTGAAGACTCTGTACAGTTGACACATATGACAATCTGTAATGTCCTGATAATACTGTCATATTTATCAGTGTTGTCACACCTACAAGGCTTGGTATGACACTAAAGTGTGTACAGCAGAAAATATCTGTGCAGTTGGCAATCATGCTGACAGTACAGCAATCCAGCCAGCAGGCCTGGGATGACATTTTAGGGAATACATTGCAGTAAATCTACATCTGTAGCAAATCAGTGTTATGCTTGCCAGGAGAAGGACCACAGCCCTATCCAATTCCCAAGGGACCTGTGAAAAGTTGAGGGAGAGGTAATGTAAACACCACTGCATGTTGCACTATAAGAGGGTAATACATTTATATATCTCACATTTACAGTGGTTACTTTGCTAATTGATATGTTGGTCACAATATGAGCATGAGATTCAAACTGCAGTTAAACACCTCCCCCACTAAAGAACAAACACCTGATATCCATGTAAAAGTATCTACACCATGACACACTGTATGCTACAGTATTCCAATGCTGATCAATCTAAGTCTACCTGGATGATCCTTTGCTGTGAAAAATATGGCACCCATATCCACGATATATGGTATCATGGATGCTTGGGAGCTGTTGTGTGTTCCTAGGTTCACCAGGAATTCCTCAGTGGCTGAGAGTGGTTGTTCTGCTGCAGGCCCTCCACCAGTCACACCACGATCCCTGGCCACATCTGTTGCCCTTCTGCGTGCAGCATTCCATGGCATGGTGTAAAACCTGCTCATATGTCTTGCTGTGGTGACCTATGGCATTCACATCATGGACAAGGTCAGCCCACAATGCTGCCTGCTGTTCCCTGTTGTGCCTCCCCCTGGATGGTAGGAGTTCATGGTGCTGACGGAGGCCTTCCAGGATGATATAATTCTCAGCATCTGTAAAAGGGGCATGTCATCTGGCATACATGTTTCCTGAAAGACAAAATGGGAACACATGTCAGGGTCATATATGTGGAAGCACATTATGCAGAGATACAGCAAGAACAGAATGGCTGGCATTACCTTCTTTACCCCTTAAACTAATTGCTTTTTAACTCTATCACTCTTACTTATACATTAAAACCTTTCATAAAGACTACCACATCATGATAGTAGACAGTCCTGTACCAATGTTACCAAATTTATACAATGTCATTATCAATGTTATTTTATGTCATCATTATTTTATTTTAATGTCCTTCTATTGTCTTATATACCCTGTTGTGTAATAATCCTCTGTATGTAACT
This sequence comes from Protopterus annectens, assembly GCF_019279795.1. Classification (NCBI taxonomy): domain Eukaryota; kingdom Metazoa; phylum Chordata; order Ceratodontiformes; family Protopteridae; genus Protopterus; species Protopterus annectens. Next base: position 569,451,025 of record NC_056737.1, read on the forward strand.
AAATGTGGACCTTTTCTCCTCATGCTTCCACTGAAAATGGGTTCATCTCAAGCCCAGTGGACATTCCTGGTAAACAAATGCAATAAATAAAATAAAATAAAATTATCCACTGCTTGATCACGCATGTCATATTCCATAGTTTGCAAACATACTAACCATGTGAATACAACTCAGATACTAGCAACAGTCAGCTATTCCTGTATGTGCCATGACTGATACTGCTGTATGTTCCACACTCAACACTGGAGTCCATTGTAATGTGTCCCCTAGGGGCAACCCCCTTGATAATATGTCAAAACAGTGCCAAATAAATAGCAGTGTGGTATTACAACCACTATACAGGGACATTCCCATGAAACCTGTGCTCCACATTCACAAAAGCATTCCACCCTTGATGTACTGTAAGTCCTCTGTAGGTGTAATAAATCAAATCTGGAGATAAAGGACATGTCATCATTACAGTTCTTAGAAAGGCTTAATGCTGTAATCCCCATTTCTCCTATGTATATTCACAGATATGCATCATTTTGTAAACAAAAAGGTTACATACCTGATATAGTACAATACTTCTCTGTTGATATGTGCAGATATATAAAATGTTTGACAATGCGTTTACTGTCTGAAGAAGTCTCATACAGACTTGTTCCTCTAGCCAGCTGTTTGCCTTTTTAACATGGTTCTCATTACCAGATGATTGGCTCATAACCAATCTGTGGTTCTGAAATACTAATTGCAGCCAACACAGCAGATTTGCAGCATAATCAACCAGTGACATGCAAACACTGAACAAGATATAAGGCCTTCATGTAGATTAGAAGCCCTTTCTGATATGTTATGCTGGACATTCTTGGGGTCAACATACTATGTCATTGCAGAGTGTATGTCTGTAGCAGCTACTTTTACATACAGATGTGTGTGCTATAGGCTTCAGCTGATGCTGCAAGCAATAGGCATGGGCAGAGAGTGTGAACACTTTGGAGGCAACAAGCTGTAAGAGTAAATGTGGGATCTGTGGCAGCCTTGTTGTAGAGGCAGGGCCAGAGTGAGGGTACCCCTTCCACTCAAATTAAGGCATATGTTTAAGGTATGTATGTTAGGCAACACTATCACTAACAGAGTACTAGGCAACATGTCTGTTGTGTCCTTGAGCAACATAGGGGTGAGTATACCATTATGTCAACCATGTGGGCAACTGTCAGGCCATGTGTTACATTATGGTAGTCATTTGGAAGGTGTGTGCTTGCAGTCCTTGTTAGTATCAGAACCTCCATATGTGTGTGTTAGTTGTGCAGCTGTGTTAATCTGTAATATCATTATGAAATGACTGTGTACTGCACTGTGGTATTAGTGGGCCTCATTTGCATTACCTAAGTTAAAATCCTCTGTGAATGCATATTAATGCATGACCTGACACTTTATGCACTTATAGTGTTGCTATAGGGATATATCAAGTGTGTTCCTCTCTGCAGGCCTGTGACTTCCATCACTGAAATGCAGATATTTCATTTGAAATGCATTGTGTGGATAAATAGTGCATGACTCCACACCACTGGATTTGAACTCAGGACCACGTTTGGCAAAACTTACTGTTTGCAAAGCATCTAACACACTGAGCTACTGAGTCACTGTTACAACATGTGTATTTCTGAAGGTATAAGTGAACACATATAGGCTGTGACATACCTTTGTTACATCAATGATTATGCGCCTGGCTTTATATGTATGTATTTCTCAAACAGAGTCCCAGTTGAACATGTATTTTGCCATTATTGTTTCAGCAAATGTATTTGTACATGCTGCTGTTAAAAGTGCCCATCTACCTGGTACTAGAGACCTCAGTTACATCCATTAGTGTTTTTCTGGCTTTTTAGTGGTGTACTCCTGTACCAGACTGGGAATTACACTCCCACTTTTTCCATTACTTTTTCAGCAAGTTTTCACAATGAGGCACAATGCACAGCAATGCTTAAAGATGCTTAATTACAGTAACTTGCAATTACTATATTTTGTTTAAACCACCTGTTTTAATTAACAGCTGTGTGGCATGGCAGGTTAATCCAGTGGTCTGCAGGTGTGATGGTCTCAGTTTGGAAATAGGGACAGGTGGTTATTTTCTACATGTTTATTATCATTTAAAACACATATATCAATCTATCTCTATTTAGTTGAGCTTAGTGACACTGCGTGACATGCCATGTCATGCAGTGTCTTATGCAAAAATATCTTTAAAGAAAAGAAAAAAGGGAGATAGGACAGTGATGAAATGAGGTGCAAGCAGGGGGAAAACATAGTGAAAGGCAGGTAGGTATGTGCAGGAAGGGTGTAGGGAAGAACCATAGCTATCCATTTCTTGTGCAGCAACAGCTGTGCACTTTGACAGAATTTGTAGGTGAATATGGACTGTCACCCCTAGAGAGAGGGATGAGGACAACATAACTGCATTGTCAAGCTAATTGGACCAAATTATGTGTGTCCAGTGGACACCTGTGTGAAATGTAGAGCTATGTATGGGATGATTTTTTTTGGGTAAGGTGCCCATTTTTTTTATTTTAAGGTGAGAGTGGAATGTTGGAGAAGAGACATAGGTACATGTGGGGGAGGTAAGTTGGGAAGGTGAGGAAGCTTTTGCAGACAGACAAGACAGCAGACAGGGGTGGTATGTGCCACAAGATGGGGGGGTGAACACCTTGGATGGGGAGGATGTTGTATAATCTCAGTCTCACGTACCTCCACAAGGTAGCAGCATGACTCAAGTCGCCACCCATGGGAATGCCAGCAATGATCCTTTACTGTCCTGAGGGGGCAGTGTTGGAGACTGGGCTCTGGGGTGAACTTGCCCCACCAGGGCGGCCAGCATGCTCTCCGGCCGATACAAGCACCATTCAAAACCACAGAATGCAATCCTGTGCACCTAACCTAGCAGTTCATCGCAGGTAACAACACCCCCTCCTCCACCACTCCCAGAGGAGGGCAAGCCCTGTCCTGAGGGGTAGAACTACCTGATGCCACAGGTACTGCAGGGGCAGCACAGGGGGCACCACCAGGCTGAGTCCCAGACCTGCTGGGCCCAGGTGCCATGGCCAGAGGAGCCAAGGTAGGTGGATCACCTGGAACTGGCCTACCTTGTCACACTGTAGTAAATTAGATATAAAGATAAGTTTAGTAATAAACAACCCAATGTTATTATTAACATAACGGAACATGATATTGATTAATTCAAATACATATTAAGATATATTATGTGGAGTATAACATTAAATAAGATAACAGTAAGTATGTTAACAGCAAACCAGAATGCAGTATCTCATACACCAACAAAACAGCTAGTTTAACAGACTATATTAATATTAAATCATAATAATAAATCACATTAATAAATTGAAGATGATAAGGGGTGGGGAGAGAGAGGAAAACATGCCATTAGTGAAGTCACAGATTATATTAATACAAGACTGCTAATACATACTTCTACAGCTGTGGAGTGTCAATTGTGAGTACAGTGACTCAAATTCTTCTACAAATGATGTAGCACATACACACCTCTCAAGCTGTTAGCATGGGATAGCTAAATGGAACTGTTTCACATAATGTGAACTTACATAACTACCAAGATGTTCTGTAAACAGATTTGCAGATACATTGTATTCCAGGTAATCATTTATAAGATAATCACAGACCAGACATATTTGGCAGTTGTCATTACATTACGAAAAATCATGACACTTGAGAGGTATGTTTGTGTACATTAGACTATAGTAGACTATACAGCCATCATGTCTTAGTTGGCAGACATTGGACTAGATTCCCAAAACTGTGACTGCAAGGGACATGTGCACTTTATGTGACAACTGACTGCAGTAACATTAGAACAGACATGCAGTGACTACAGCCCTACTGCACATACTGCACATATTCTTATGAAGCCACAATCCTACTTTTCACTTTATTGTTATTACTCCTTACAATCTGTGAAGTATAGTCATGATATCTGCCCGTAACATGGACTACCTTACCCATATACCTTGTTCCTGGAGTGGGAGGAACAGAGAGCATTATGTGACTGAAAGTGGGCTGCAGACAGCCCTGAACCATACTATGGGTTGCGCAATACATTTATCAGGCAATTACTTTTGCATCCTTTATTTATTTCAGTTTTATAGTTGACTGCAGCAACATTAGAACAGACATGAAGTGAATACAGCCCTACTGCATTTATTACAACACATTAGTTATCAAACCACAATCCTGCTTTACACTTTATTGTTTATTGGTATTATTTATTGATTATTGCACTACAGTTATCAGAAAATATCTGTACTTATCAAACTCATGGCACAACTTGGACAGTTGCCTGACATTAGACTGGATTTTGCAAACCCATTCAGCTGCAGCTGTTGAAAGAGAAGCACACCATTATGCAGACCAGTTTTGCACAGATTCAGCTTGTATTTTAGTAAAGTAGTGACAGATATACTTACATATCTGTGGGGCATGCCTATCCCTAGCCTCTTTGACCCAGGTGTCCAAGGTTCCCCTCTTTCTCCACTTCAGGTCATCATAGTGGTGATGACACTGCTCACCAGTGGGGGGTTACCAGTAGCACTGGTAAGATCCCTGTCCAACCAATCACAGGCTTCAGCTTTACATTCTGAGCCATGGTAATCACCCTGCAACAGATGGGATTCATCGTTTCGGACTAGGAGTCTAACAAACACTCTGGACTCCTGCACACCCCATCTCTGCACCTGAAAGAGTGCTCTCTCTCCAATACCACCAGGCAAATTGACAGGTTAATAAGACTCAAATGAATGCTGCAGAATTCCTGCCTATTGTCCTTAATATAGACTGTTTTCCCACCCTTACACATCATACTGCAGCATTCAAAGAAGTGCCGTATTGCTTAGCATCATGCAAACTCGCACAATCATTTAGCAAAACTTGGCAACACGCAAACAGGAGTAACCATTAATCACATTTAAGCAGTGTTTAGCACTATGCAGCCTTTACAAATGTAACAAATTTGTTTTTATATTACACTGCCCTTTCGGTCACCTCACACATTTCCTAAGTAATAAATGTAAAAAGCTCTGATTGCTGGGGACTTGAACCCAGGGCCTACAACACTGTGGCTGTGACTCTACTTATTTTGCTACTTGGATAGCAAGAAAACCAGTATACCTTCACATATATTGCTAAGCTACCTGTTAGCATTGCTAAGCACCACGCCATGCAAATGGTCATTCAAAATATAAAATAAAAACACATAGACAAAAACACATAATTAATTACATCCAGTTTCTGTTTCTAGATGTCTGGCAGATGTCAGCTGTGCACATGTAAGTGCAGCTTGGCATTGCTGCACTCTGCACCATGCCATGCAAATGTGCAGTCAAAGAAAGCAAAATAAATAATTATTTACATCTGGTTTCTATTTTTAGATGTTTGTCAGGTGTCAGATGTGTATGGGTAAGTGCAGCTCAGCATTGCTGCACTCCATGTCGCTGTGCAAACAGGCATTAAAAAAAATTACAATTCACACATATTTCTAGATTACAAGCGTACATTACAGGTATGTATATTATCTTGTACATATTTGTCCAGGAATTCCCTGAACAATCCACATCCACAAGACACTACACTGCTGCCTACATTGATTCAATATCCATTATACTATAATCTTCTTTGACAGCGTGCCATGATTAATATGCATGGCACACTGCCAATGGGGAATCATGGCCATGTACACTGGTACATTCCTTGTAGGCTCTACACAGAGCCTACATGGATTTTATTGAATCCTGCAGAAAATGTAAGAGTTGTTGGGTGGGCAAATCAGATTTAGGTGTAAACTTGCTGTCTGCCCTCCCTCCCACTTTATTTGTATTGGATGATGTTAAATAAAAGCAAATTAGGAAAATGCTGATGTTATACTTTGTCTTTCTGTAAATGTTATTCTTGATTCAATGCATTATACATTCATTTTCCTGACCCAGCAGATAATCATTAGTGAAAAAAACTAGCACTTTATATATGTTTAAGTACACATTTTTCTAACATTTATTCTATTCAGAAACATAAACAATATCATATGGTTCCCTAGCCTTCTCCTTAATAAGTCCAACTCAATGTCTTGGTACATAGTTTCAGTTACAGATATATCAACAAATTCTCTGACTAATCTTTGCAAAACAACACAAATAGCAATGAAAATATTCATTAGATTGAACCCCACCCACCAAATAGAGATAAGCAACGCGTACCACTACCTCCTCGCTAGGGTGAAGTCAAACCTAGGTAATTCTGAGGTATGCCTTATAGAAGTAATCAAACACCACGAAGGACAATTGTTTATAATTGATTTTTTTTCTGCACATCTTTATGGTCGTTTTCATTGTTCTTTACCAGTTTACAGTGCCAGGGTGGACCCAGGGGCGACCTCTCAGCAACTTTGACTGCAGTAGCCTTCCAAAACCCAGGACCAGGGGTCAGCACCACTTCCGGTCTCATTTGTTCTTTATCTGAAATTCAACTGCAAAAGTATTTGTTAACAATTTCCAATTTATATTTTTAGCTATGAGATGTCAGCCTCCAGCTCTGAAATATTACTTCAAAGGGGTCAAACCCTTTACATTTGAACTTTTTAATTTATTGTACTTTCCACCCCTCAGTCCTGTGGGTGGTGGTAAGTACAATCTTCTTTCAAGAGGATCAAAAAAGAATCTAAGTTGTTGGATTGTTGTGGTGACAAAGTGTGTCCCATTGTCACTAACTGAATAGAATCTTTAATAAGTTCATTATTCCATGCGCGCGGTGTCGGTTTGCCAGTAGCACTTATCATTCCCTATTTTCCATTGCTGCACAAAATCAGTGCACTGTAAGCATACTATGTGTCATTATATATGTTCACCGTTGTCTTTTAAGCTAGAAGTGCAAGCGTCGATAGAGCTATCAATTCTGCTGTAATCTCAGGGCTTATGCAATCTCTGTATCTGTGAGCCCTGCGCACCTGTAGGACCCTCCCCCTGCATACCCTCCCCTGCATTCCCTCCACACATAATTCCTGCATGGCATCCATCCAAGGGCATGTCTCGGCATTTTCAAGGGGGGCAACTGCAGATTACTGGGGGGCAAGGATTATTTGCTCAATTTCCTGCACAGGGAGTTGGCGTGGTGTGCCATCCACGGGAGTGGGATCAAAGGAGGTTGGCTAATGTTGTACTCAGCAGTAATTGCATATGAGAGAAAGATAGATATATGGTCATACAAGAAATGCTTCTAGCAGGAGATAGAGATGCTATTTTCTCTTTTGCACACTCAGGGTGGACTGTACGAGCACTCTCAGAGTGAGTACTGCCTGTGCAGCTGCAACCGAAGCCTGTACTGCCTTTGCAGCTGCCTGATGAATTGTACATAATGTGGCAATGATGATGCCACACTGGATCTAACTGTTTACTTCCATGTTGTTGCTATGGAACAACTGCTTGCATCCCCAAAGTTTTTACAAGAACTGGGAAAATCTATCCCTGTTTACAATCTATGGTTTGAAAAATCTTTTGGAAGCTATCAATTCTCTCAAAACTCTGTTTCTGGAAAAGCTATCAGGTATCCATTGTAACACTTGACATGCTTCAGGTAATTTTTATATACATCTTGTGCTGCCATTGGTGTTTTATATATTAAATCAGCCAATGGAGCAGATAAAAAAAGCATAATTAGATATCCAACCGACATTTCTAGTTGTTCCCAAGAAGGACACATTATTTCCTTCTTGGTTGTACCTTTGGTATCTGTAAAATGGCCTTTTTCTATCCTCATCTAGTATTCTTAACTTGTGGATATTACTTGTCCCATTCTGTTAACATTGTTCTTGTGTGTAACTTTAATTTCCTTTGCCTCTGTGTCCTTGTGCTAATGCTGCTGTCAATAATGCTATTGCTTATCTTCCCTGCATTGCTGTTGGGTGGGGCTGCTAGCAGCATGTCATGACTCAGGCTGTTGCATAGCTACTCTCCTGGTGGAGTAGATCTTTCAGGTTGGAATATCATTTCACTTTGCAAATATCATTGGTGTTTTCACAATATTGTCTTTTGAAATCAATGTAATACTACATCACCTTGAAATATGAAATGCAAACCAAAAAGCATGCTTATATTTACCACAGGTTGAAAAATTTCTTTTATATTTACCACGTCTTGTTATTTTGTTGTGGCTGTCGTTCTGGAGTGTGTGGTGGGTCTATTACCACATTATTTGCTCTGGAGTATGTACCAATCCCCACCATCTTTACCATCGTTTTTTCCAGTTTGCTTTTTAACGGGAAATAGGGGTATTCTGTGAGATTTCTTCAATTCTTCCAGTACTCCTTTGTGAGTAATGCTCTGGCTATAGGCTTTGCTCCCTGCCCTGCATCCTTGTCTTTGTCTTATTGTCTTTGATGGCTGGTGCTGATTTTGGTGTAACTGTTACTTTGGTCTGATGTTAGACTAAGAACTGTATCCCACAGTTTTCCTGTTGACCAAGAATGTTTTCTTTTTCTTTCAAGGCTTTCTTAATTCTAAGCATAAGAATGCTAATCAGTTGTAAGTGCTATGTTGTAAGTGTACAGCTGGGCGTGTCCATGTTGTTTTTCTGTTTCTGTTTTGTACTCCCTGTAAATCAGTTTGTTCTATTTTTTGTCCATTTTTTCTCCTTTTTTCTCCTAAATCCTGCCCACCTCAGCTTTGTTGTCAAGTCAAGCTGACATGTGCAAGTCTATTAGATTTAATTTCATGCTTAATTCCTGAGGTAATGAGCAGCTTACTACACTGTTCCCCTCAGTATTCCAATATAAAGTAAGACACACTTTTGTTGTTAGCAGGATTTTGAACAATTTTTTGCTTATATTCCATATCGGTCCTATACTACAGTAGAATTTTCCTTCTGCCCACCACCAGATCTTCCGGGTTGTGTCTGCGCCAAATAGGCTAGAGCTTCAACAATAATAATAAGTCTAAACTTCACTTTCTTCATCCTCATCTGCTTGCACTTCCTCAATTCCTTTCCACTACATTTACATTTGTTTTTTGTTTGTTAACCCTTCCCGATGATTTTGATTGTCATCACTATCATATAGTCAGTCCTCTCACCCTTTTATCTATCTTTCTAGCCGTCTTTTTTATTTAGCCTGCAATCCAAATCTTGTATACTTTTTTGATTTTTTTTTTGGGTGAGGATTCCTCCTCTGCTTTCAATGTTCTTCTGTGTCCATGGTTTATACACCAGGAGAATGAATGGTTTTCTTCAGGAGCGTGGAGGTGGGAGGATAACTGCCTGTCCTCCTGCTTCTCCTGCTTCATATTCTAAAAGGAGGTTGGAGGGGGAGGGGGGATATTATTGTTATATTATCCTCTTTGTAATCTTTTACTTGAGTTTAAGTTTTAAGTCCCTTGGTTTTCTTTCTTCTCTTTCTCAATCTCCTGTGCCTGAAGGAATGCTAATGTCGTTTCTTTTTTTGCCCCCCTCTGTGTTAGATTTTAAGCTGTTTTAAAGTTTAACTTACTTGAAGTTTTATTTAATTTACCATCAAATTCGTATTTATTAACCCATTTGTATAATACCTTATATTATCTCTGCTCGTTGTAACTGCATATATTTTGCGTCATCAGTTAGCGGATCTATGTCTAAAGTAGACTAACCTTTTTCTTTTCTTACCGTGGTATCTTGGGTTCTTACACAATTTATCTAGAAACTGCCTACCTTATTCTGTTTTCCCTGATCTATGACAAAAAATAGTAAGTAATTTCTTATGTCCTTGATCTGTACACAAATATATGACAAATACATTTACTGTAAACCAGTCCCTGATCTAAAACAGAAAGCCTCTTGGTTCCAGACCTCTTGACCCCGCTCTTGACCAAAGATCAGAAGCTTCTCAGGAACGACAATTCAGTGAGGAGGACTGTGTCTTCTTGAAGCTTTTCTTTAGGTGGGTTTGGTAGCTTCTCCTGTGCCATGCGGTACACTCTGATCTCTCTTCTGCTGGTTTGGGGTTTCTGGTCTGAAGGACCAAACTGTAAAACAAATTAGGACAACACAGGAGGCTCAGGATGCAAAAAAACTTTAGTGTACACCAGGAGGAGGCAAAATACAATACAAATTAGATAGTAGAATTCTGTCTGGCATGATACAGGAAATGCTCTACATTTTATACACTATACATCAAGCTGTGCCCACCTTACTGACGTGGTCAGTCACAGGAGTGCCTACATCACTATGGTCTACAATATTCTATTCATAAGAAAATGCTGATGTCCATCAGAGGAAGGAAGAAAAGATTCAATGCATTTATACATTCATTTTCCTGACCCAGCAGATAATCATTAGTGAAAAGCAATTACAGATAATTTCATTCCTGCCATATTGTAAAATAGAATAAAATGCATTACATACTATTTGCTTGATGATTGCTTATTTTCAAATGTGTGTGGGTTGGTGGGTGGAGAAGAGGGGCAGGCGTATCCCACTTATGTTCCCATCTGGTGTTAGAAGGTGGCTGGTCGGGTATGGAAGTGAGTGGTAGCATGCTGCTTCTGGTAAAGTAAGAGCAAGTGAGTGGTTGAGGTAACGCAGTTTATTTTGTGGTAGGACAGAGGTGAGCGGGAAATGCTGCCCTATTAAATTGTTATATGGAAGTTATGTTCATGTTGTGTTTAATAAATTTTATTGTTGAGCAATTAATTTTATGGCTAAGAATGTTGTTCAGTAAAGGACATCATATGTCATTTTGATTTGGTGTGTTTCTATTGTGAAAGGAGCAAATATATATATATATATATCTATATATATATATATATATATATATATATATATATATATATATATATATATATATATATATATATATATATATATATATATATATATATATATATTCCCCACTGGCTGTTAAATGAAGAAAATTACACAGTCAAATAGTTTCCTGGATGATAAATATGACAAGGACATAAATAAAGATTCCTTATAAATACTACCGGGAGTAAAATGTTAAAGATGGCAATATGTATTCAGAACAAAGACATTCTTTGCATCTTTAGAGAATAAAATCAAGCAGATCACTGAGATGTTGGATAGCTAGATCTCAGCAATTTAGGAGCAAATCAAATACAGTACAATTAGATCTTAGATATGTACTTTCAAGATCTGTTTGTGACACTAAAAGAAAACCTGCAGCAGTCATGATTACAGAAAAAGAGGCATCATCACAGATTCTGAGATGCTCAGATGGAGATATAATACACTGTCAGAAAATTAAATACTCCAGACAGTAGATTAGAGACAAGAATCTCAAGGGAGAGATGGCACAAATATATTGTATTATTATTTAACTGTAGTGTTCTGAAGATGTGGCAGTTGGAATTGTTTGATTTTCAGTGTATAAAAGGGCTTAAGAAGGTCCATGTAGGAGATCTCCAGATGATATACTCCATGTAGGTAAGAGAATTGTTTAATGGTGGTAAAGATAAATGGAACCATAATAATTCAGGAATGAAGGGGTTGAGCTATTTCAAACTTTGTTATGCTTCTGTAGCTGCCTACTAATAAAGGTATTCACTCCTGGCAGTGCATGACTACAGGTCAAGCTTAGTTTGCATATTCTATCTCTGTAGTATAGCAGAAGTCAAAAGCACCATGACAGTAGAAATCTTGTACCACATGGAGGTCATAGTGCATCTAGTGGTTTGAGGTGAAGCCATGAGCAGAGAGCAGGCAAAACTCAAGAAAGGATGCCAGGTGGTAGCTAAAAGACAGCTATCACTGGGTTTTGTGCTTCAGGTGTAGCTCCAGAAGGGAACAAGACAAAAGAATACAAAAGCATTACAGTAAAGAAACAGATGGAAAGAAATGATGACTACCAATTCCTGAGAGGGCAATTATGAAAGAAGTATAGTCAAAGATGAGTGATTGTGCAGAAAGAATGCAGAGTATTCAAAGAACATGATGACGTGAACAGTGGTGGCTGACAAGACAGTGGTAGGCCCAGGGGTACAAGCAATGTGTGGCCCATTTCAAGAAATGTGTGGCCCATTTCAAGAAATGTGTGGCCCATTAGGGGAATGAGAAGAGATGGAATGCAAACCTGTGCTAAAAGGCTTAAGATGAGTATAAATTTAACATAAAATTTGCATGTTAAAAACTGAGACAACAGGCATAGAAATGTGCAAGGGTTAAATATTTCTGAAAGGTATGAAAAATATTTTAAAAGGAGTATAGTATGAAAGTTGTACTGCAAATAATACGCAGTTATAGACTACAATATTTGCTTAACTGTCTACAAAACAAAGACAGTAGTTTCATTTATATCCACAGAGCACAGCAAATAATAAATAATCCTAGTAGCAAAGATAATTGGCAAGAAATATTTCATGTTGATATTAATTAGAATAATTGTTAGTTTTATTTTTTAAATTACTTCCTTTAGACTGTAAGCTGGTGAAAAGTACTGTGCCAGATGAAATACACTTGACTTCATTGCAGTGTTGCATATCCAGCAGCACACTGAATTCACTGCGGTTACTCCCAAATGCAAAGATGAGGCTATGTGCAGGTTGAATTCAATGTCAGCTTTGCATACTACTCAACAATATCTTAACCTTGAACTGACTGTTGGTTTGCAGGCTACAAAATATGTTTCCAGTAAAATCAGCAGTATCAGCAGACATTATTTCAGGCATTGCGTTGTTTGGAAACTTGTCCTGATGTGAGTGAGTAAGCCAATGTAAGACTCAGCTAACAAAAATTAAAGGAAATGTAAAAGAAGTGACTGCTGCTTACTCTTTCAGTCATAAACTTTGTGGGATACTTCTCTTACCAGCAAGAACAAGCTTTAGTGTTACAGATGCTGAACATGCCATCCATAAAAATCAAGACAGTCTGCAAAAGAACTTTTTAAATACTTACTTGATTTTACTAAAAGACATGCTTCAGCTGTTGTGTTTTCCCATCTTCTAAGTTGTGCAATGTCATCTACTCTAATTACTTTCACTTGTAACCTTAATTTTCATACTGTAGTTCCCTAAGGTGCAAATAGGATTTATTTTATGTATATATGTATGTATGTATGTATGCTTGTATCTGGGATTCGATCCCATGCATTTAGTACACTGGGGAACAAGCACCCTTCAGCACTTGTTGTTTCTGTAGCAGGTACAGGTTTTACGGGGTCGGAATGCTAGCCTGAGGCCCAACCCTCCTCAGAGGGTGCACCACACACTCACACACCTAGGGCCAATTTAGAGTGTGCAATCCACCTACTGCATGCCTTTGGAATGTGGGAGGAAACTTGACCACCTGGAGAAAACCCACATGAGCACAAGGAGGACATGCAGACTCCACACAAAAGGCACCCCAGCCGAGAATCAAACTGAAGAACCTCTTGCGGTGAGGTGATAGGGCTAATCGCTACACCACTGCACTGTCCATGTATACCTGCATACTTTTATTTATTTATATATATATATAATTATTCATTTATGTACTTAAATTTGTTAACCAGGTTAGAGGACTGGCCAATTGACCCCTTTCAGCCCAGGCTCCAAAGGAGAACAATATTGTAACAAACATACATATTAGGGCAAAGATTTGTAATTGTAAACAGATATAATCAATGTTTATCAGTCATAAACAGAGAACAAAACTATAGCAATGTTTAGTAATATGCAATAGTGATAAAAGCAGAATAAAATAGTAAGGTTGATAGTCATAGTCATTTGTACACTTGCACAGCATGTACTTGTGCAAGTTGTGGACATGCACAAGCCTAGTTCAATTTAGAATCCAGTGCTGTGCATCTGTGTGAGCCTCGAAATTTTCAAGAAAAGTCCTATGTAAATGAGTGAATAATGTTTTGTAAATGAAGAAGTGTGCAAATGATATGTTAATAATACATAAATAGGGTGCTATTCCCTCTGTTTGTGATTCAGAGTCTCAGAATGCTGTATAAGTATTCCTTGTAAAGACAGGTTAAAAAGGGCAACCATCCCCATTTTCACAAACTTTGCAATCAGAGAAAATGCTTGATTCAGCAGATAGCTTAGCTATCAACCACTTTAAGGTATTTATTGCCACAGTAATACAACTAACACCACTATTGCCCACAACAATTTTGAAGACCAGCAGTTTGTGGAATGATTTCTTGGGGTCAAGTATATCATAAGTGCTTTGGTGAACTTGTATGGACCACAAACTAGAATAGGGGAGTGCATGACCTGCCTATCCCCATGGAGACCATGGCACATATAGTTCTCACTATACTTGCCATGGGGAGCTTCCATAGACAGACTTCAGTCTCTAGGAAACTGCAACAGTTCCTTGAGGTACTTCTAGGCTACATGGGTGAGCATATTTATTTTGCACAGGCACCACAAGAGAGAGAGAGCTAAAATTGTGTATGCTTTTTACAATTTGACATGTCCCCCTAAGCTGTTTGGTGCAACAGAGTGCACCCATCTGGATATTATGTCCGCACCTGACCCACATGGAGAAAGTACCATAACAAGAAAGGCTACCTGTCTGTCAACTGCGAGGCAGTGTGTGATGCACTTGGGTGTACCACCAATCTCATCCCAGCAAACTGAGATTACATGCGGTTCCCATATCTGGAACAAAAGTTTACACACCCATCATTTCCTGCATGGATGTATTTGATCTGGATGGTTAGTAGGTAAGAGCAGCAAAAGTCACCAAATACCTCCATACATAATTCCATAGACGTGAGAAAGACCATGCATAATTACTCTGTCTCCCTATGCTCCCCTCCCCCATATGTTATTCAGGTGAAGCAGATAATGTACGCAAACCCTGGCTTATGACACCATCAGAAAACCCACAGGGAGCTACCGAACAGCACAGCACTGCCATGTCACATAGCCACATAGTCAATATATGATTGTTCAGCCTACTTAAAACCTATTTCTGTTGCCTGGATGAGAGTACTGGGAGCTTTTTCTGTACTATCTAGTTAATGATGCAGAATGTTCACTGCATGCTACATACTGCCCAGTATGATTCTGCAATGGTCCAGTCCAATAGTACCATAACTATAACCTGTGGGACAGTCCACTGGTCATATATCTCCATCAGATGGAGCACATAGGAGAAGCAACAGTGTATACAGCAATGACATTCAGTCAATGGCAGCAGCATGTCACCCCTAGAATAGGGTTTGTACAGTGCAGGTGAAGTGGTGTCATCTGGACCACAACTATGAGCCCTAACAAGCATCAGACACCGTGAAATTACAAAGACAGAACATGGTGTATGCAATATTAACTGTAGAGTCTGCTGCTGAGTGCATGACTGTCTCACACTGTGCTTCAGACTGGGTTACAGCTGTCATCATTTGCACAGTTACCACTAGACACAGACACATAATGCTACGCATACGAATGCAGGATGGGGGGCATTTTGCATCAGGGCATTTTAGTCTTTTAGCTAAACATTATTTAAGTGTGACAGACCTGGTGATAGCATTCTTAGTATTATGTTACTAGTACATATCACTTGGGTGTGACAAAGCAGGTATGCCAGACCTACTGATAAGACCACCATTGTAAAGTGGCTACATTATACACTCTTTTACAATTGTCCATATTATACATCTCAGTGCCAGTGCAAAATACCTGTCACCCTCCACTAGTGAATTGTAGCACTCTCAATCCTGCATTTTCAGCAGAAGATTGCTGGAGAGGCACAAGCAGGTACTTACATTCAAATCTTTTGGAATCTTCCCAAAAGGCATTCATAAAATTCCTTGCTGACATCTCTGTGCAACAGATGTTTGGTAGAAACCTATATCAAATCCATGCACTGACTACTACTGACCCATTTATGCACTGGTTACTAATGACCCTAACAAAGTTCTTAATCTATAAGTCCTCCCCCTTTCTACTCTAAATGACTACTGTCCACTTATGTTTCAGTGGTCTAATAAGAGGGCCAAGAATGCTATCAATTATAATTTCACTCAGGACCTTCCTTTGCTACAAGCAGCAGTTGGGTACCAGTGAACTTAAATAAACTAACTGCTATCCTGTACTAAATGACTGCAGGACTAAAACTTTCCTAGACTCAACAAACATATAAGAGGCCGTAGTTTCTCTGATGATCTCTGAAGTTAAAGTTGTCCAAAAACTATGGGATTCTACATGTCATGCCTGGAAAAAGTTCAGCTTTCCTCACATGAATGAATAATTTTTCCCTTACAGTCAGCTCCATTAGGAGACAAAATGCTGACTGCTTTAGTGGAAAACAGATTACCTGCTCTCTAGACCCAAACATTTTTCGAAAGTAACATATAGAGCACCAGGCTTAAGGTTATTACACCAATAATTGATGATCATAGTGTTGATTTCTATTATATGATTCCAGGGATTTTTCAATAAAGATCCAGGTTGTGTTATTCTGAGGATTTCTCATTACCCTGTGATAGTACAATCTCATAGATGGCATATATAAGTAGCAAGGAGTGTGGGGACAACCCCTCCCCCCACACACACATTAGGAGAGGGTGCAGGGGACTCACTTGCATATCCCTCAACTGTCCTCCATTTTGCAAACTGTCCCTGATTTTGCCTGATCTTCATAAAATATTCATTTTTTTTTGGTAAATCTGAGGTTTGCAATCAATCAAAAAGATCAGATAGCAGAGTTTCATATGCTACTTCTTCAGAAAATGCATGTTGACGCAAAGTATGTTGCTCTATTAACGTTCTAAGTAAATCAGAGTAATATTTACAATTTGTTCCTGACTTTTGGGCTTTTGCCCTCCCATTATTTTTATTTATATCCAAAATTCTTGAGTAAACAAGTTGAAAGCAATTGACATCTACTTGTGTTTTATTTGTTTGAATGTGCTTTGCCTTCAAGTGGTTCTAATGTTTTGTCATCTCTGTACTGTGAGTTGATCACAAAGCCCTTGATATTTCATTAGGAAGCCAAATAGACAACATAAGTCAAAGCAAAGTGTTTGCAAATATCTCCTTATAAACATTCCAGAGCTCAGTTCACACACTGCATATCAAATAGTT
Source organism: Protopterus annectens (assembly GCF_019279795.1). NCBI lineage: Eukaryota > Metazoa > Chordata > Ceratodontiformes > Protopteridae > Protopterus > Protopterus annectens. The sequence goes on from NC_056737.1 coordinate 569,468,088, forward strand.
CACCCCCCCCCCCAGTGAGGGGGTTCAATGTCATATTTGAGGCACACACATCTTTTTTGGTCTCACTTTTTTCCTCCTAGTCCATAGATCCCACCATTCTACTTTAGCCAATTTTATTCTAGGACATGTCTAATTTTAAGAGGTATTGACAAACATCATAAATTTCTAAAATTTGAGTTATTCATTACACCATAAACTAATTTCTGTAAATGTGCATGCTAGCAGTTAACTTCATGCACTTAGGCCATTACTACTTTCACAGCTAAAACTAGTATTCATTTATTTATTTATTTATTGTATTTGTTTACCGGGAAAGTCCACTGGGCCTAAAACAGCTAATTTTTGGTGGAGGCCCGGGGAGAAAAGCTCCGACAAGAGCATAGATGCAGAAAAAAATTAAACATTAATTGGCACAGAAGTAGAAAAAGTGTTACACACAGTGGTTACAGTAATATATACAGAGTATATACATAGGGTCTATATTAGAACACCGAACATTTGAAATGTCGAGTGTTCTAATATCGACCCGTTTTCAGCAAACGCTGAAAATATCGAAGAAACAGGAAAGCAAATTCTTTCCTAGGGAAAGAATTTGGTTGTCTGTTTCTGCTGCTTCGGTATTTTCAGTGCTCTGGTGGAAAGTTACGGATTGGATTCAGGTAAGTGTGCGATTGTGTGGACGTGTGGGTTAGGGCAGGTTAGGTGAGTTAGGGTTAGGGCGCAGATCAGGTAAGTGTGCGATTGTGTGGACGTGTGGGTTAGGGCGGGTTAGGTGAGTTAGGGTTAGGGCACGGGTGAGATGACTGTGCGATAGTGACGGACCTTAGGGTTAGGGTCTGGGTTAAAGTAAGTGGATAGTTAGTGGTGTATGTATACTTTAGTGGAGGGTTAGGTGTAAGAGTTTAGGTGTATGTGTGTGGATTTCTGTTTGTTTGGTGTGCTTGCGTTGTGTGTATGTGTTTTGGAACAGCAAATTTTTTCCCTAGGAAAACATTTGCTGTTCCGAATGTTCGTGTTTTGTATTTTCAATTGCTAGGGTTCGATATTAGAACACTCGACATTTTGAATGTTCGGTGTTCTAATATAGACCCTATACATAAGTCAGGAATTTAGTTGGTTTGATTACAGTAGCATATACAAAATATAAATACATAAAAGCAGGAATTTAGTTGGTTGCCAGATTAATTCAGAGTGGTAAAAATGGAGATAAATGAATCAACATTATTGTACCAGTATCAACAAGTGATGAAAGAAAAAAATAAATAAATATGGCGAAAGTTTCATCAGTCACTAGTAGTAAAAAGCATAGGAATTTAGATATAATATAAGGAGAAGGAAGAGGTTAGGTTATAGAGCAGGTACCTAGCCAGGAAGAGTTGAGATCATTTTTCAGTATTTGTTTGAAGGTGGTAGTGCTGCCTGTGCTTCTTACAGAAAGAAGAAGCAAGTTCCATAGTTTGGCGACGAAGATGGTAACCCTATCTAACCTTCCCATCAGGTTGCAATTATGGTGAGATCCATGACATTTTTTTTCTGGTATTTCTGCTGAGACTACACAAGCTTTTAGAATACTAGTGACCTGCTTCCATGAAGATGGAGCAACAGACAGGTAACACACAGTTACAGAAATGAGTTAATGGCTGTAAAGAAAATCGTAAGGTATTTCTTCGGATCTTCTATCCTCCAAAAAACATATGCCTTTGCTTTAAAAAGTAATAGATAACTAGCATATTCTGGAAAATGTTCAACCTGTTAGGCAGAATTGCTACTGGTGCATGGAATTTAATATCACACAATAAATAAGGTTTCTCCTTTTGACTTATTCCTCTGGAAAGAAGCATGTGTTTGGACTTTAATTCATACAGTTCTCCACTTTTATTCATCTTGCTTCCCAAATAAAACACCACTGTAATATGTTTTTAGGGGGTAACTGGTCACCTACCATGGAAAGGGCAGGCATTTCACTAATTATGATAACTTTCAAACTTGTGTACCTGAAGCACCATCCCAGTCAGGGTATCACCACCTCCCATCAAGATTACTCTTACGATCTTATGTTAACCACTAATGGTGGCATTAATCTGGTATAACTTAGAAGCAATATAAACATTTGTACCAGTGTTTTCTCATGGGTATCTAATCTGCAGAGTGCTCTTAGGATCATAGGATCATAGGAGATTACTAGGCTATCGACCTGGAGGTCATTTTAAGCCTAGCCATTTCAACCCAATGTAATACCTTAGAGGTACTAATCAATAACCAAGATTGCATTTAGTGATGGCTGCCCATTTCCAGGAGGGTTGTGGGTGCTATGCCCAGTAAGAATTTATGGTGGCCCATCCACTCATCCAGGTTCCTCTTGAACGGTATTATAGAGGTGCTCTGTTACACATGAATCAGTAGCCTGTTCTAAAGACATAGCAGTTGCTGGGAGATAAATCTGTCCCTTTAGCATGCTCTATTTAAGTAGCAGGCCATATTTAAGTCCCTGGAATGGGTGGCACTAGACCCATTTGATTTACAGATATGCAGTAAATTCATTAGACTTGGGTCTTGGGTTGCTGTGTAGGTCAGACATAAGCCTACCCTAAGAAGTCTATATGATACAGAGTATAGTGACAGGGATTTTAGTTGGTCTGTGTAAGGCACATGCTATAGCCCCCTGATCTTCTTTGTTAGAAACCTCTGAAGTCTGTCTAATTGCTGTAGGTACTCAGTACAGTACATACCAAATGGGGCATTATACTCAATTATGGGCCGGATAAGTGCCAAGTATAGTGGGATTATAACTATTTTTCCTCTTGAGGCGATGCCTTTACTAATCAAGTGAGCTACATGGAAAGCTTTCTTTACAATTGTAGACGTGGTGGTTGAAGTTAAGGTCACTGTCAACCTGTGATCCCAGGTCCCTTACCACTTCATTGATACTTAGGGTATTATTATTGATTTGACGGTGTGAAGGGATATTGTTTGTGCTAAAGGGAATGATGATGCATTTCTTTGCATTCAGTTTGTGACCGTGACTAATATACTTGTCGTTGATCCCAGAAATAAGGCAAATTGAGAATTTGCAACTATTTCAAATTAAATGTACTTATAAACACAGTAAGATTCCTACAGCAAAGCACTTAACTTATTCACTCCCCCAACCTCTAGTTACCTAATTTCCTATCTGCCCAAATTAGCATCAATATAATGGTTGTGCTACTGGCATAATAGTCTGTTCACTATCACCCCTTATTACTCTCTTCTTATGCCCTGCTTTCTTCCTATCTGTAGGTATTGAGCTCCCTTTGACAGCATTTTAATGCTCTGCTCTTTTTACTTCATCTCAATGGCTTAACCCCCCTTCTGTCATGCCTTAACCTAACAGTTATAATCAACACTGAATGTCTTGCTCGTTTTCTTTTTTTGGCCCTCACCGCATTACTTCTTAGTAACTATATCCAATATACTTTTCACCCCATTTCTTTTTTTCATACACACCATTATTCCCTAATACTAGCACACAGGAACTCTACAGTTTGCTGCAACAAAATTATTAGTCACACCATTTATGCAAGCAAGTCAAGCATAAACAACTGTAGATTTCTAGAATATCATCTTTGGGGGAAAAAAAGTGTCAGACAGAAGATTATCACCTTAAATAAAATGATAAAACATATGGAAGCAGAGTGCTAGTTACCTGTATATAACATCAATCAGTGAGTAAATTCAAATGTGAAATACAAGGCTACTATGGACCACAGAAGAACAAGAGACACTTTTATCCACAAGTGTGCATTTTGTGATATAGCTTAGCACTGTGCTTCAAAGCATTTGTTGACTTTTGTCTGCATACAGTAAGATGATCAGATTATTGTCTGATGTTTGTGTGCTTCTTGATGACAGCAATTTTAATTAAAAAAATCATCACTGTGTAGAGTTACAGACATTATCAGCAAGTAGGATTTGGTCAGTCATATGAATGTACTTTTTCATGACACTGTAATCAGACTGCACTGATAATTTCCAGAGACATAATGAGTATATCCTTTGTAAATCATGCTGTTCGATAATGAAAGTATTAGGTTTATGACAATTTTGAAGTGGATTTGTCACTCTTACTTACCAGAACATTACAATTAAATTAAGCTGTAATTCATTATTTTGTATGTCTAAAAGAATTAGTATAAAACTGCTATAACAGATTTTGTCTCAACCCACAAACAGTTTAAAGAATGTTTGCAATATTACATTCTGCTGTAATCCATCATGTCACACCTATGCAAGTGTTGTTTTTCAATGAATGATACCAATGATGTAATATGTTTACAAAGGACTTATGTCTTTCTATGACAAACTGATTACATATTTTTCATTACAGGGAAACTTTTCAGCAAAACAAAAATCTACAGACCTTAAAGAATTAATTCATAAGGCATTCAAACCTGTGCTGAATGTTGTTTGTTTATGGTAAAATCATAAAATTCTTATCCTATCAGATGTTTAAAAAGTTTTTGATAACAGCAAGCAATTAAGTGAAAATCATTTCCATTTATGCCTGCAGAAGCTATCTAAAATACAGCTTGGTTAATCATGTGAATAGACTTTTCATATTACTGCAATCAGTCAACGCAAATAACTTTTTGTGTAGTCATTGCAGTACTGATACTGGGCATATATTGTTTTAATCATGCAGTTAGGCAAACAGCATGGTAATTTTATGGCATTTTTGAAGTGGATTTGTCACTAATGTTTTCTGGAACATTATGATTCTATTCAGCTGTGATTCATTAACTCTGATGCCTGAAAGAGCTGATATAAAATTACTACAGCAGATTTTGTCAGAACATGATAACAGTTCAGAGAGTTTTTTGCAATATTTCGTTATGTTATGAAACATTATGGTTTGCCTGTCTGCAATGCCAGATTTTAAAGGAATTATTTCAATTACTTGTGTAATTATTTATTAACATCTCTTTCAAACAACTTTAAAAGTGTTCTCATAGTAAGGAAACACTTCAAAAAAGTGCTCTGCAGACCTTAAAAGTACTATTAATTTCTAAGACAGAAATGAGATTCACTTGGTACCATACCTCTTAATTGTATAGATTTTCACGGAATGCCAAGATTTTTGCTCATATTTTTGGTTCCTTTTTCCATAAATTTTTGTTTTCTGGCAAACTGGTGACAAATCATTAAAGACTGAAGTTAGAAAATAGTAAGAAAAAGTTATGTTTCAGAGTTCATATCCTTCAGAAAATTCATGCTAATGCAAAACCTGTTTATCAACTTTCTCAATATTTAAATATTGTCCTTATTTTTGGACCTTTGTCCCACTTTTATTCAAAGCCTTGTCCAGATTTCTTGTACCAAGAGGTTAAGAGGTATGCTTGGTACTAAGCAGAATACAACTTGAACTTATTATGGTCTGTTACAACCTGTAGCTTATTATAAAAGTTGTTACATATTCACTGAAAAAAAGGAAACATAAATAAAGGTGCATTACATATGCATAATTATTTCTGAGTGCATTTTTACACAAATAATTTTAACTTGTTTGATTTGTACTGAATAAAAAGAATCAACTTGCAACAAGAGTAACATTGCTGAAGGAAGAAAAGCATTCTCACTTAGTGTAATCTACTTTGATGAAAAGGGCTTTAACTTTCAGAACAGAATCCTTAAAAATGTTCATAATTATGCAAAATATTAGGTGATATTCATACTCATTATGAGAACCTGTAAAGGCAATATGCATGCTTGTGTCTAAGTACAACTAAGCCGCGATTCAGAGAAGTCACTTCCACTGATTTGCAATGGCCAGGAATCATTTTAAGCAAATGTATTGATAATCTGATGTAAATGAGAAATGATGCATATCCACATATACGAATGAGTCCTTCTCCCATTTGTTTGTGATTCATTGTCACGATTTTATCCATTTCCACACTGTCTGCAGATTTTTTATAAAAGGTAGAATTTCCGCCTTTTCTATCTACTTTGCAATCTTCAATGATGTTGTCACTTGCTGCTAGCCTTACTATTTCCTGATATCAGCTGTTTGTCTTGGTCAGGACAAAACTGCCCACACCCAGCAGAGCTCACCAAACAAGGCAGAGATACAGACAGAGAATAACTCCTCATAATTTTGATAATCAGGAGATATTTGGCAGATTTAGAATGGACAGGGATATTGTTAGGATCTTAATGAATATGTATGGCCCCACAGGGGTACAGGGAGGATGCATGACCTTCCTATCCCCTTGGATACTAAGGTATGTATAGCCCTCACTATACTTACCACAAGGACCTTTCAGAGACATAATGGAGACACACTAGGAATCTCACAGGCTTCTGCCTCAAGGACACTTCAGCAGTTTCTTGATATACTCTTCTCACATGTGGCTCAGTATATCTATTTCGCAGTTTCACCCCAGGAATGAGCCAGGACTATGATTCCCTTTTATGGGGTGCTGTATTTCGTGGAGGTACTTGGTACATCAGACTTTACCCATGTTGCAATTAGGGCCCCATATGTTCCATGCAGTGAGCATTATTGCAATAAGAAGGGCTATCATTCTATCAATTGTCAATTAGTCTGTTAGTGTTTATATATATATTTTTTCTTTTTTTTGAGTAGCTAGTTATAGTAAAATGTACAACTTAATACTAAACCACTTTTTCTTTGTTTTGTCTCCCACCCTTTCTCTCTTTTTTCTTTCAAGTGATGCTAGATATCTGGATACTGTAAATCAGTGCAATCTCTTGTTATGTACAGTTTTCTTTACACATGTGTCTAAAGTTGTATGCAATACCATTACTGAAATAAAATGCATGAATTTGCAAATTGTCTTAACACTGGGTTACACTCTACAGTCACATATTGTTTTTTTTTTTTTTACTTTATTTAATAACTTATTTCCTTTAAAGTTAAAAATTGACATCCATGTATGATGGTCAAATTGTAACAGAAATGTGATTCTTGAATCACAGTAGGTCAAAGTCAAATGTGTCATACATGACATCTCTTAAAGATAGGGTAGGTGATGGTACAAGTAATTTTGAAAAGGAGCTGTCATGAGAGCTGGATGATAACTTGGTCTGATGTCATGACCTACTTGATGTACCTGATCCTACAGACACTAATCTCACAGTGCTGTGGGAGCAGGACCTCGAATGAGAGGTCCTGCTAGGTGTAGATGAACGTTGAAGTGGCCTGCACAAAAATTGGTTGTGCTTGTTCCCCCTACTAATTATATTACTTTCTTGAGAAGCACTTGCAGTCCAATGTGATCTGGCCCCATGTGTCTGGAGAGTCCCCTGTCCCTTTCCCCTTCCAAAACTGACTCCTCATTGAATCTAGTAAGTTCTAAGTAGTGTACAAATGGAAGTGTGAAGATAGGTGAAGGCTGCCATCATAGCCAGATAGAATTTGGTAGATAATTCTGTCATTTGTAAGTATTAATATAAGCCACAGGCTTGTTCTCTTAAATGGAAGAAAATACTGTTAAATGTGGAACTGCAAAAATGTAACAACAGTGCACTCTACTGTAGGAAGGCTGATAAATCAAGCATTGTGTAATTGTTTGATGTCAAAACTTGGAGCTGAGATGTCTAAATGAAGGAATTATTCCTATTGTTCTGAGGCCACAGTTAATGGCTAGAATTTACATGTATAATTTCTTTTATTGCTCTGGCTTCCTGACCAGCTGCAAGATTAAAAGGGCTATTAGCCTCTGAGTTTCTGTTAGCCTGGGAAAACAGAAAATTGTTAAGAATGATGTAATGTGAAGCAGGACACTGTTATCAATTTAAAGAGAGAGAATCAGAGAGCATTTTGCATTTGTCTTGAGAACAACCAACTCCCAGCACTGCCTATGCTCTATATGTAAGTTTATTTTAGAACTGTGTTTTCTCTTAGATATAGGAGTTAGGAACTAGGAAGATTAGATTTCTCTTTTTTCTCTCTACTGATTTCAAAACCTTTCTACTGTATTATTTTAAGTATTTTTCTGTGATTTCTGAACTCTTAACTAGCACTGTGTAGTAAAAAGTATTGTGCTGTGTTTTTATTATTTATTATTAAATATTTTTAAACCTTTCAACTGTGGCTGTTTTGTGTAGAGATAGTTTAAGCTCTAGAGTACATTACATGTATATAGTGATACTGTCCAAGTCACTCCAATAAGCGTTGCTGTTCAGTCACACTTACCATTTGGATAATAATATTGCATAGTAATAATTGGACACCTTTTTATAAGGGCCTCATTAGTAGCTGATATTAGTGGGTGGTGGCAGCTGGTACTACCATATAGTCTGGGTAAATGAGGCACAGCTGGAAAATCTATGCCAGCCTTCCCCAGGAGTGTCTGTGTGGTTCTATATAACTGTTATCTCAAAGTGTGTGTTTGTAAATGTGTGTGTCAGCTACTTGGGCAGGGACACAAATAACTGGTTGAACAAAGAGAGTGCTGGAGGTTTTAACTTGCCCACTAGGCTGAGATCTGGACCCTATAGCTGTGCCAGTGGGGAGTCTTATTGGGGATCTGGAGAGAAAGGAAGAAACCAGCCCCAGACTGACTGTGATGTCTGTGTACTCTTAAGGGAAATTGTACTTTGCTGTGTGTATACTTGTTATCCTTCCCAATATGGATGCCTCTCACTGGTGTTAGTGGTGAGGATTGAGACTCATTGATTGCTGGGCCAGTGCATGGGCATCACAGGAAGAAACAATGGACACTTGGTGTGCAACCATACTATTCATTAATGTGATTATGGCATTAGGCCAATTCACCCTGGAGGACTCTGTCCATTTCCTGTTGACTCTGTGCCAGTGATCTGAGCCTTGACAATATTACAGTACATTTGTTGCTGGACTGCCAATGCTTTACATATTTCCTGGGGTAACTGTGACAAAATGCCTGTGCCTAGCACCCCTTTGTAAAGGTGTCACTTTAGATGTCCTTACATTTACTGCTGCAGTATTCTTAACATATGGGGATTCCCTGCCATGGAAAGCTGACGTTTGGCCAGTCTACCAAAGACTATTGTTGCTTTATGGTATGCTGAATGTCACCCAAATGCTCCTTGCATAGTGTAGGACATAAAGGTGATGTTCAGGCTTAATATAATCAGAACTTCTTTGCTGCCAGTCTGAATGCATCTTTTCACCATTAGTCTGTTTACTTGCATCTGTTTTGTACTAGTTGAATGCATTTTCATTCTCCAGTGACTACCTATGCCTGTTTGCTGACTTCTAGCAGTTGTAGAGAGGGGTCCTGTTGGGGTTATTATTTTTTCTTGCTTTTTTTGTGCTCCTTAAGGTTAATGTCATCCAGGAAAGGTAAATGCCAGTGTGGGAAATGGCTTCACCATAAAGACCACCACAATAAGTGTCTTTTTTGTCTAGGAGCTTATCATGACCATACGTCGCATTTAGTTTGTCAGACATTTGTCCTGAAAACCCTTCACAGTAGACTTTATTCCCTTGCCTTGTATCTTGAGAACCAGCATCTTGTGCTTCTCACTAAAGATACAATGGAAGGAATCTTCCACCATGAGGGTCAGCCATTATGGAAGAAGAAGGTGAAAAAGGTATGACCAGAACCTTCCACTGTCCAGCATCTGCCAGGTGTTTCTCTTGAGGGCATTACAAACTAGTAGGCTCACCTGGTTGTGTTGTCAGTTTTCTCTGCCGCGACTGTGTTGAAGGGTGGTAAGATTCCAGCTGGCAGCATGTCTGAAGAGGCTTTACAGGCATCCATTCTTAACATTCCAGGGGAACCACAGCTGATGTTTTCTGAGGAGCCTAGGGGAGTTCCTCAGATTTTAGTAGGGGAAGAAGTTCCTACCATAGTTCTTGACTGCCGTCCTGGGTCTGAGCCTTCTTAGTTTTTTGGAGGGGACACTCCCTTAAAAAAGAAAAAAAATTACACGTTTCTTCTGCTCCTAGAGATTCACAGAGTGAGAGGCAGGCCTTCACTCAGGGGCTATCTACTGTTTTAATGTCCTTAAAGCCTCCTTATGGGGTTTTGGTTCCTGCTCCTTCTTGGTCTTCTACACCCCTTAAAAGATCTGCAGAACAGGATTCTTCTGGGGATAAGTTGGATTCTGATGATGAATCTCTGACTTATTCTGTTCAAATTCCTTCTCCTTTGGACTATGGTTAAGAGGAAGAGGAATCTCTTAGTCCTGATATTCCTTTTGAGGAAATTTATTTTGGGGACACACTCTCTAGGATGATGGATTTTTTTTAAGTGGCATTGTGCTCAGGTCTCTGATATCCATAAGAAATACTATGAGTTGCTGCAGTTGGAATCTCCTAAACCTGTGACTATTCCTCCTGTTTGGGCTGCTTTGCTGGATGTTTTTTTCCAATGCCTCTCATGAGCCTTATTCTCTATGCCCTGCTCCCAAGAAACCTGATAGGTTTTATAGGGTGCCTGAGGATTGTTGTTTTCTATATAAATATGCTGCCGCTGACCTATCTGTAGTGTCTGTAGTTACAGATAAGCCATCTCATTTACTTCTTTCGGCCACATTATTGCCTTCTTACAAGGACAGCAGAGCTATGGAAAGGCTGGGTAAGAAGGTTTGCACTTCTGCTACCCTGGCTTTTAGGGCTATTAATTATCAGACCCATATGTCTAGGTATGTGTTGACTCTTCTTTCTCCGGACTGTCAACTTATTTCTGATTTTCCAGACTCTGAGTTTAAAACTTCTGCTATCTCCTTGCTGGGGACTTCTTCTCAAGTCATTCATCATGTAGTTATGATTCAGCAGATCCTTCTTCTAGGACTGCTGTTTTTGGTTCAGTGATAAGGAGGTATTCTTGACTTAGGCTTCAAGCTCTACTGGATGATATTAAAGCTAAGTTGATGGATTCTCCTCTGGATACTAAATTTTTGTTTGCAGAAGCAGCTGTTGAGTTGTTTAAGTCTCTTCAGGATAACGGTAAGGCCTTACAGGAGCTTAAACGTGTGTGTTTTTCCTTTGCCTAAATTTCCGAGAAACTAATTGGCTAAGCCTGCCTTTGTTCATAGGCAATCCCACTGGTTTGCTAAAGTCAAGAAGACTGGCAAACAGGCTTCTCCTGCTAAGGCTACTAAGTTTTCAAGGATTCCAAAGCCTTTTTCCAGACAAACCATGAGCTGTATGATTATCCATCTCTTCCCAGCCGCATTCCTCTTTCTCTTCACCTTTCTCTTTCTTTTCCTGATTGGTTTCAGATCACACAGGATTCTTGAGTTCTGTTGATCATTTTCAGGGGTAATTCATGGTGTGGAAATCCCATCCTCTTTTTATGGCCATTCCTCAGCCTCCTCAAGAACAACTTATTTTTTCCCAGAGGTTCTTCAAAATCTCTTGACTCAGGGTACTGTTCAAGAGGTGCCTGTGTCCCAAAGGTGAAAGGGTTCTATGCCCAACTGTTTCTAGCGCCCAGAATAGAGGGCACTTGGAGACCTATTCTAGATGCCTCTCGTCTAAACACTTTTCTGAAAGTGTCTTCCTTTTGGATGTTGTCCCTCCAGATTCTGTTTCCTCCCTTGCTCCCTCTGGCCTGTATGTTATGTTTGGATCTCGAGGATGCTTATCTCCATATTCCAATCAATAATCTTTTCAGGAACTTTTTACATTTCTATATTGATTAAGGGCAGTTTCAGTTCTCTGCTTTGCCCTTTGGGCTTTCTACTGCCCCAAGGGTGTTCACAAAATGCCTTGGTCCTGTGGTTGTTTTTTGCAGGTTTCAGGGGATCCAAATTTTTCCTTACTTAGACAACCTTCTGATTCAGTTTTCTTCTCTAGAGACCCTTTTGCAAAATCTTCATTTTGCCAATTCCCTTCTTCAGAGCCCGGGGTTAACTATACATTTTAAAAAGTCTTTCATGACTCCTTCACAGGGTCATGTTTTTCTAGGTTGCAAGTTTCAGACGGTGGCAATGCTTGCATCCCTGCCTCCTCCAAAGGCCTTAACTCTCATTTCTTTCTTTCATATTCTTCTTCCTCTGGCTGCTATTGCCACCATTGAGTTTCTGAGAAATCTGAGTTTCATGGCATCCACCAAACTTCACATGAGAAAGCTTCAGTGGTTTCTGAAGTCAGTGTGGCTTCAACATGTACATCCTCTAGATTTTGTAGTTCCTCTTTTTCCTTGTCTCAGACAGAAACTTTACTGGTGGATTCAGCAGTTATCTCTGAATCCAGGGATCCATTTTCACCCCCTCTTCCATCTCAGGAATTGTTCACAGATGCTTCAAACATGGGATGGGGGGCTACATTTGGCTCCCTAAAGGTACAGGGGTGGGTTTGTCTCATCAGCAGAAGGAGCACATCATTGTCAAAGAGATGAGAACTCTTATGCTGTCTCTATAGGCCTTTCATCCTCTTTCCTCTCCAGGGCCTCTCAAGGTGTTCACAGACAATATCACAGTGATGTAGTATGTCAGGAAACAGGGAGAAATGAGAACTTTTCTTTGTTGGTTGGCTCTTCTGGAATGGGATCTTGCTGTCAAGTATCAAGTGACTCTTCAGGAGGTTTATACTCTTCTGATCAGAGCATTGTGGCAGACACTTTGAGCAGGTCCTTAACTCAGTCTCTTGAATGGATGCTTAACAGGGATGTGTTTCTAGACATTATCCACCATTGGGGTACTCCTCAAGTGATCTTCTTGCCTCCCCTCTGAACAGACAACTTCTTCTGTTATGTGCCAGAGTCCCAGGTCCTCTGGTGTGAAAGGTGGATCCCATCTTATTTTCCTGGAAGGGGATGTTTCTTTATGCAGTCCCTCCCCTTCCTCTCATTCCAAAAGTCCTGTTTGAAATTCAACAGAATGCTCCCAAAATTTTGTTGGTGACTCCCTTTTGGCTGTGGCAGCACTGGTTCCCTCTACTTCTGCATCTAGCCAGGAATAATCATCACAAGTTACCTCACAGGGTGTATCTAATCAAACAAGCCAAGAGATCTCTCATTCATCCCCACCTGTCCATGCTTCAACTGACACTGTGGGTGGTAGGATTATGATTCTTCATAGACACCTTTTTTCTGAGGATGTGCTGCAAGTCTTTTAGGAGGCCATGAAACCTACTACTAGGAAATCCTACTTATCCAATTAGAAGAGGTTTAATATCTGGTGTCTCTCTCATAACCTGGCCCACTTACTGTGGATGTTCCTTTGGTGCTTTCTCATTTGTGTGAGTTGCTCAATGATGGTTTGGCTTATTCTTCTATTAAGGCCCACTTATCAGCTATCTCTGCTTGTCTGCCCTTTTCTCCTCCTTTAGCTTCTAGATTTAAGGCATCCTTAATATTAGACCTCCCAGGAAGCCTGTTTCTCCTCCCTGGGATCTTAATTTTGTTTTGGAAAAGTTGACTCAGGCTCCTTTTGAGCCTGCTACTTTGGCTTTCTTGCAACATTGTTCCTGGAAGACTGTACTTGTGTTAGTTCTTACTTCTGCCAGATGGATGTCTGAGTTGCAGGCCCTTATGGCTTGTCCTCCTTTTTAATCTTTCATGAGGACAGAGTGTCCTTGTGCACTAACCCTTCTTTTATGCCTAAGGTGGTTAATGAGCTATCACTTAATCAGTCTATTAATCTGCCTACTTTTTTCCCCTCTCCGCAATCTGACCGTAACAGGGTGATGATAACTTTTGTCAAACTGATAAATTTTAGCAAAGAAGTATACTTTACACTGTACTGTACTTTAACCAATTTGCCACAGTTACTAATAAAACATCTTATTTATATAATAAACAACACATACTATACATTACAGCTTATAGCATTTTACTGTACAAAGTTTGCTTTTCAATATAGCTACAAATGCTGATTCTCTATTTACCTTGGAACCATGTTCCTACAAATACCCAGCTACCAACATTTAGTTTTATAGTCTTTTTATGCAGTTTTCGTCACAGCATCTGGATCCATCTGTTAAAAGTCAATACTTCAGTAAAAGTCTTTCGGCATTTACCGGTTAGGGGTCGCCACTGCGGAACTCCGGTCCGCTCATGATTGGCAGTGGATTTTTACAGTGCCAAGTTGCCAACCTGATGCCCAGCCTTCAACAAAGGCACACCCATTCACACTCACATCTACCTACATGTCTTTAACATCACTTGACCATGAGGAGGACATGCAGACTCCACACAGAAGGTGCTCCAACTGAGAATCGAACGGGAGAACCTCTTGCTGTAAAAGTCAATACTTCAGTAAGCATCCCAAAACTAGAAGGTAAAATTGTCCATTTACATAAATTTACAGAATGTTGTAAAATGCATGGTTTATAGACTGATGAGGGCTGACCACATATCAGCCATTAGCTGTATGAGCACAATGTTCAATTTTCTGAGCTTTATTTTGTAAATAAATATAATTTCCCTCTAACTGGGGTAACCAATACTGGTATGGATAGAATGGTGGTCCAAAAAACAGTGGTAAAACTACAGCTTGACACATTACTTCTAAATTTGTCACATTATAATGTGTACATTTTCCTGTACAGTATGTATTTGTGCAAACTGTTTGATGCCCATAAATCTCAATCCAGTTAGTATTTGGAATCCATTTTCGAACATCATTCTCCACACATATTCATTATTTGACATTAACTTCATTTGCACTGAATTTTTCTACATTTGTACATATTAAGACTACAAAGTACATTTAGTCCAATCTACAAACTTAGTAACATTAGCATCAAATCCTAACCTGCTAATCAAAGATTCATTAAAATGTTGCAAAAAGTCTTTTTGAAAAAATATGTGTCTCTTATGCAATGTCCATATAGTAGGTAACCATTATGCCTGTAAATGTACAATTTGTGAAATATTCTGGGCTGTTAATGTTAATTTGTTTGCCAATATTTCTATATCAGTCAAATTTAATCCACCTAAACCCGTTCCCACCCCCCCCTAAAAGAGTATCATACAATGCTCTTCATCTCCTACAACCAGTATTGTCAATTGGGAGTGAGATATTAAAATGTATTACTATTTTCTGGTATTTTTGTCCCACTACCATGCATGTTAATGGTACCCTAATTACTTGATCAAGCTTGGCTGTGGGATGATTATTAAAAGTTCTGATAATAAAAAGGCAAGGGTGTTGTCTCCCAATAATTACTGAATCGTTAATACAGACCAATATATCCACCCCCGTAGCTCTGGTATAGAACCTTCTGCAGTACTGTTTATACTGTCAGTATAAAAGTGAAGGACTGTCCTTTCCCCTTGCAGTGTACAGCATTTTACAGCAGCATTGTTTTGTAAGGATATGTTTGCTTTACGTTATGAAAGTTGGACATATATCTGTCCTCTGGCAGTCTTCCAAACTGTAACATTTTGTTTAAAGGAAAGTGTTCCAACATTATATTGCTATCCTCCTGGACAAGACAAATTACCCTGAGTTTTATTTGTTGTATCATGTACCCACTGCAATCTTATATTAGTGATATTACTTTTATATATCTTTTCTGCCAGAGTTTCTGCTATCCCTGGTGCTATTATACAATTACAAAACACTATAAAAAACAAAATAGATGCTGGTCTAACTAGCATACACTTAAATGTAAACATATTTATATAACTATTTACATTTGTTGTTGTCTGCCTTTTGCTCTTCTGTAGTCAGAACAGATGCACTTTAGGCAGCTTCATTTTCATTTTCTGAAAAGAAAATACGTGCATGTCACTTTTGTGACTTCATTTCTTCACTGCTTTTAACTACTCTCATTTGATTTCTATGCACTAGAACTGTTCTGTTTTTCTTTTTACCTTTTATTTTGTACATCAATGGACCTATTTGTTTCACTGCTTCAAAAGGTCCCTGACAATTGTTATCCCAGGGTCCTTCCATCTGAAACATTTTTACTAATACCTTTGTTCCACAGGGAAGATTTTCTTCCGGAGGTAATATTGGGACCTTTTTCCATAGATGTAAACCTTGCTCTCTTGCATTGTAATCACATACTTCTGTAAGTTGTTTTAGCCATTGCTGATGCTTGATGCTTGCTGATTTCTAATATAGGTCTGCCATCTTGTGTGTCAGGATCAAAAGGTAACTGTAATGGCATTTTTCTCCCTGTAATTATTTCATAAGGAGGTATCCCTGTCTTACTGTTGGGTGTTGCTCTGGTAAATGTTCTACCCATGCATTTCCCTTTTCAAGGCATGCTTTTTTGAGATGCTCTTTGAGCATACAATTCATTCGTTCTACAATTCTGTTTGACTGTGGGTGATAAGGCACATGAAATATTTGCTGAATTCCTAATAGATTACACATTTGCTTTATTAAATCACTAACAAACTGTGGACCATTGTCCGACTCAATGATTCTCGGCCACCCCAATGACAGAAGATATTTTTTTCATAAGGCTTCCACCATTTCCTTTGCTGTCATGGTTTTGGTGGGAATTGCCTCTGCTCATTTTGAGAAAATGTCCACTACTACAAGTAAGTATCTGTAACCTCCCTTTGTTGTTGGCAAAGGACCTGCATAATCTACTTGAACTGCATACCATGGCCCAACTGTTGGCTGTACTCGATGTAACTGAGGTTCTTTACTTTTAGCATTTATCTGCATACAGATTAGACATTCTTGTACAATTAGCCTACAGACCTTTTTAAACTTGGATTCAGTGCTTTTCTTTTACAACTGCCCATAGCTTATCAACCCCCAGATGTCCTAATATTTGATGATTTAACTTAACCAAATGACATGCTAACTGAAATGGCATGTAAGGCAGCTGCAACCCTCTTGCAGTGGAGTACACATAGTACTCTTTTAGTAGTATTCCTGCAGTTATGCACTGGCAAACCCTGTTTTTAATATTTATGAGGTCTTCCTCAATTGACTGTTCATCTACCTCCTTTAAGGCACTGATCTCTTCATTGATAAATGCGTATCCTGGAAGCTCTGTTCTCTTTCGTGCTACTTATTTTACCAGCATGTCACTTAACTTGAAAGTTTCACTTGTCAGTTTCTGATGGGGTCTTACCTTTAAAATGCTGCATTGTCCCTGCTGATTTGATATTGTTATTACTTTACGTCTTTTAATACAATACTTTTAGCATGCCATAATGCTTTGCCTGCACTGTCTACAAATCCTCTCATTACCCAGGTGTCCCTATGCAAACTTAAAGAATTTACTACACAAACACTGTCTGAGAAAATGTTAACATGATTACATTATCTGAGTACATACAGTACTGCCTCTAATTCAGCTCTTTGAGCTGACATATGTCCTGGTAACTTAATTCGCTTGGGAGAACCCAGCTTTGGATTCTCCGGAACTACAGTAAATCCTGTCCAGTATTTACCCTTGTCCCAAAACTGTACTCCGCCCACAAAGATAGATGGCTTAAAATGGTCAAAATCAAATGCCAGAAATTGTACGTCAGGTGACATTATTTTCTATAAGCAGTTATGCTGTTTTCTTCATATCCCATGTGATTTGGCAAATAATATTTGTCCTCTGTATGATGATAGTTTTCATTCCGAAAAGTGCCATCCATTTTGCAAATACTGCTTGACAAATACCATCTATGATTTTATTCATTTTAAAGTTGTCTACTAAAGCTTTTACTGCTTGATGTGGGGTTTGTATAATGCTGGAAAATACAGACAGATTCTCAGTTTGCTTAATGCCCCAGTACATAGATTTCAACCTTCCATCCCCAAAATGAGGAACACCAACCCTCCTAATGTGGAACAAATGGATAAAATGTGAAATATATACTAATGGCTTACTAACAACTTCAACTAGGAAAGTCATGGGATAGTTAAAATATGCTAGTTTTACTTATAAAAAAAATATTCTATGAATTAATATGACTCATTTCTATTAACAGAGAATGTGTGTCAGAACCTTTCAGTGTGGAACTTAGAGGAACATGAATATTTAAGACCCCAAATGAGGTACATTCCTTGTAATGAGGTACACTTGAGAGGTATTCCCCAATAAATGGCTAAGAGTTGCTGAATGCGTGGCTGATAGCCCATTTCTACTGGTGTAATTTTTCTTCTACAGAAGGTGACTATATGTAATGTTTTTTGGTTTACACTGAAAATTTTGAATGCCATAGTGCAAACTCTGAATGTCGAAAGGCAGTTTTCAAAGTTGCATAACAGTGATTAGAAATATATTGAACCCATATCAGTGAATGCTAGTGTGCATTTGCTGTTGTGAGATCGAAATACTGACTGGAGATCATACTACGGTGTAAATCGGGAACTTTGCTCTCTTTCTCACTGTAGTGTGATCTCAGAGTTGTAATATACAAGTAGCAGGGGGTGTGGGTGGTGCAGTGGGTCATGCCCCCCTGCAAAATGTTAGTTGAAATTGACTGGGTGTGAAGGTACACTGGGTAATGTCAACTTTGTCAAATATGGACAGGTCAACATTACCGTTTCAGTGTTGTGCCTTTTCGATGCTGTTATTTTCTGTATTTTCATTCAACAACGTGATCACTTGATGGAGGTGGTTTCAAGATTATGACAGTAAACCTATTTTTTCTATTCTACCATGTGACCATTTCTGTAACAGTACTACAGATAATGTCTTTTTTCCTGCTGTTGCTTGTAATACAAATGGTAACTTGGGTGTGGGTGCCATTAATTCTGTAGCTTGTGCTATCTCTACCTTCATTTGTGAAAATGCTTCATTTTCATTAGTTCCCCACTCTAAAAGAATAGAGTTCTTTTGTTCCTGTAACATTTTGTATAGAGGAGCAGCCGTAGTTGCATAATACTCTATAAATTCCCTGTTATAGTTCATGATTCCATGAATTTGTGTAAATCTGCTATTGTCAACAGCTTTTTCATTTGTAAAATGCCTTGCACTCGCATTGGGCAAGGAGACTTTCCTGATGGTTTAATGATTGCACCTAGAAATTTAACTTCCTGTGCCATGAATTTAATTTTTTACTTTTAACCTCAAACCCTGCCTGCTGCAGAGTATGGAAAACTTTTTTAAGAAGCTGTACGTGCTCCTCCACTGTTTCAAACTGAATTACTATATAATCGGTGTAATGTAGTACTGAATCATCTTTTTCCAAATATTGTAGAATGGACCCTACCACTTGATGAAAAATAACAGGTCTATTTTGAAATCCCTGAGGTAACCTTGCCATGACATATTGTTGATTTTTAAATGTAAAGGCAAATTGTGGCCAGTCTGTCTTTCTGAGTGGTACAGCAAAAAAGCCATTTGCTAAATCTATTACTGTAAACCACTTATTCTGTGGTTTAATACATGCAGCAAGTTCTGGAACTCCTAGAACTGGATGTGCTCTAGGAGTTGTGTACTGATTAACTTTTCATAAATCAATGACAAAACGGTAACTATCATCTTTCTTCATAACTGGCCAGATTAGTGAATGTGTGGGACTGTTGTCTTTTTGTATGATTCCTTCCTTTTCCGATTCTGCAATACATTTTCCATATGTTCCTCTGTCTTCCTAGGAATGGGATACTGCTTTTAAAATGGTGGTATGTAGTCCTGATCACTAGACCACCACTACTGACATTTCTTGTTTACCACAAACACTGGGTCCCATTGACCACAGTTTTGGGAATTGTTGCTGTAAATGCTGCCACACATCCTCACTGTCTGTATTTACATGTCTTTTAGGCTTGTCAGGCTTTTCAGGTAGAGAAATTGAACAACAAATTGCACTTACCTCTTCCTCTCTTTTTTCCCTGTCTCCTATCCACAAAATATTGTTAGGCAAATCAATTACTATGCCCAAAGGTCCTAAAATGTCCATACCAATAATGGTAGTTGAACAGGATGGATGCATCAAAAATGCACCCATCCATGACTGCCCTTCTTGGTGAAACCCTATGTCTGCATCTTGGCTACTTATAGCATAGCATCCCGTATCATTTAATGCCAAGATGCAAACCTTTATTATAGGATTTACAAGTAACTCTCTATTTGTGGTGGATACTGCTGCTCCTGTATCCAATAAAACATTTTACCATAGTGACTCCTCTAACCAGATATCAATCAGCAGTCATCTGTCTTGATCCTTTTTAAAGGTAGTCAGGAAAGATACCAGAGTAGGGGGGACACACCCCTTTTGTAAGGGAATCCACTTATCCTCACCGTTATTGACAAATGCAACATGGTACACTGCATGTTTTTGTTTGTCATCTTCCTCTGTGTCTGAGTGATCCACATATTTAGATTTTTTAATCTCTTTCCATAAATGTTGTCTAGCTATCTCTTCTGCCTGCTCTTCCAAATATTTACAGGTGAGGCTGTCTGAAAATCTATGGGACATACATAGGTTCATAGGTGCATACTAGGCTAATGGCCCTGGAGCCTTTACAAGCCTAGCCCATAGAAGTGCCCCGGCATCATGCCAACCAATGTTAGTTCCCAGTGTTTTTATCAAATAGAGCCACTGGAGTGATCCCCAGGGTGAAATTTCTATTTCCCATCCACTCATCAAGATTTCTCATGAAGAGGGCCAGTGAAGTGCTCTGCTTGACATGTATGGGAAGTCTATTCCAGAGCATGGGCAGTCTCTGGGTTATGCACCTGTCCCTACAGCATGTTCTGTTGATTGTGGTAATGAGGATGAGGTCTCTGGAGTATGTGGTATGGAGGAATTGGGATTTCTTTAGATGCAGCATTTCTAACAGAGCTAGGTCAGACATGGCTTTGTAAGTCAAGCAGAGATCGCCTCTTAGTAGATGATATGAGACAGAGAATAGCTGGAGTTTTTTGAGTCTGTCCATGTAGAACATGTGTTTAAGGCCTAGGATCCTCTTCATGAGGTACGTCTGTGGCTTTTCCGGCTGTTGCATGTGTCCAGTGAGGTACATGCCAAATGAGCCATTACACTCAATGATTGGTCTAATGAGGGAAGAATAGAGAGGGATAATGACCTCTTTCTTCCTGGATGCAAAACCCTTGATAATGAGATGTGCCACATAGAAGGACTTTCTGACCACAGTGGCAAAGTGGTGGTCGAAGGAGAAGTTGCTGTCAACCTGTGTCCCCAGAACACTTATAAAGCCTTCGGTGTTCAGTGGGCTCCCATCGATGTGGTAATTAGTTGGAACTGAGTTTTTCCCAATGGGGATGATGACACATTTTTTGGCATTAACCTTAATGCCATGGTTTCAACACCAGTCATTGGTCTCAGTGAGGCCATTCTGTAGGATGTCTACATCACTTGGGGAGTTAATAATAGCTCTCAGGCTGCAGTCGTCTGCGAACTTGGTAACATACCTCTCAACCTGGAAACATCAAAAATCTGGACAAAGGCCCATGAAAAATAGGTACAAATCTGTACGTCAATTAACATAACATTTGCATACATACTTATGTGACCACGCCCACTCCAGTGGAATTGTGTGATACCAGCTTTCAAACATAACCTGAAGAACAGACAACCAAAATATGGCCCCAGAGTCCACCGCAGCCATTCCAGTGTCCCATTACTTGGCTATTTCACCCCATTTACCATAAACACTGTCATGTGCATACTGCTTTACTTTTACAATGATTATTTGGATTTCATTTAAAACTTTTATTTTACATTTTATAGCACAAACACTAATAGATATCTGCTAAACAAGGCAATACAGTCTCACAATGAAAACAGATTTGCCATTATTCATTGAAACAGCATTGAAAGCCACATTCAAAGAAAATGCATCTGGCCAGCTGCGGTAAAGATTACCTTTGGGCTATTTTCAAATCATAGGCCCCTTGCCCCTTGCACACTAAATATACTTATGTTCTTCGATACACCTTCCTGACTGTATTAAATTAGATTCCTTGTATAATACAGCACACTTGTTAAAGCGTGTTTTAAATTTATTTTTTTTTAACATTTTTCCAGTAAGTAATGAAACAAAATGCATGAACCAATATCAACAAAACTGCCCAGTTCAGAATATTTCCATCATAAAAGTCTATTGAAACTTCTCCAATTCACCAGTATCAGTATATATGCACAATCTCTGCAGAAGTAAAAGTCATCTAAATAAATCCACACTAAAGAGATCTGTAACTAATGAAGAGATTGCTGCTAAAAAACAACTTTATATTTAATTCTTTCATCTACAAATAAAGTGCCTGTTGCCCTTGAAGAATATACTGCCTATGTTACATTAAAAAATGATAAGCTAGTAATATTTCAATAGGGAATGGATGGCAAACTGATAACAGGTTCATAGTTACTAGGTAACTCCTCCAAAGGAGGACATTTTCAGGATGCAGCATCCACCGCCTTTAAAAATACAACACACTACAGTACCCACAATCCATCTACATACTGTGGGAGTAGAACCCACAGCCTTCTGCATGAAAAAAAACAAGTATTCTACCTGTTATGCTACTAACACAAACAGACCTCATATAAGCAGCACTAAACTTCTCTCCCCCTGAGGAACTATGCAGCACAAATTAAATCTGGAAGAAGCCAACATTTATTGGGGGAGGGGGGGCCAAAACCAGAGACACATTTTAAACATTGCTTGTACAATCTTAAAAGAGTTGCTACTACTTACTAGAATAAAGTGTTTTGTGTTATCATGCATTTCCTGAAAGATAGCCATTTAAGTTTCAGTCTTCCTATCATTTAGTAAATTCAGTTCTCACTAATTTGCTAGAAAACTACAAATTTTAAGAGGAACAAGCCAAAGCTGGTGTGGGTAGGGAATTTAGGCTCTTGCTCCTTGCACCTAAGGTACAGGGTCTGAGCCTGACTAATTGTTACCACAAGGCACACACACACACACACACACACACACGCACACACACACACACACACACACACACACACACACACACGCACACACGCACAAACACACACACCTTGCCCAGTAGTTAAGAAGATAAACTGAAACAGCCCAACCTTGCCCAGTAGTTAAGCAGATAAACTGAAACGGCCCCAATTTGTCTTGTAAGCAGATAAACTGAAATGGCCCCATTACTTTTGCAGATAAACTGAAACAGCCCCCAACTTTTCTTGCAAGCAAATAAACTGAAATGTCCCCACCTTGTCTTGCACACTTGCCCAGACATCTGATAAATTAATTGCCCAATGAAATACACACCAACCGTTAATACCACAGTCCAGCTCAGCAGATAAAACTTGCAGATAAATAAAAACCTGCACACATACTTGACAAGCACTGTCTGCAGCTGTTAAGAGAATTGAGTGTGTATGTTTCTCCTGCAGCCGAGCTGGGAAGAAATACAATGCAGGAAGCAGCAACAGTAAAACTAAAATGACTTCTGATAAATTATAAGCGAAATACATATGAATAGTTAATGCCACAGTCAGACTCCAGCTCAGCAGATAAAACTTGCAGATAAAACCTGCACACACATTTTGCAAGCACTGTCTGAAGCCATTAAGGGAACCAAGTGACACACACACACACACACACACACACACACACACACACACACACACACACCAGTTCCATTCACTCGCTCAAGTAGATACCTAAGAATAATCGCTCAAGTAGATCCAACCAAGTGCTGAATTCCACGAGTTGATAGTCCCTCCACATCGTCCATTCTGCCAGCAGCAGCAGCAGCAGCACATCCTAAGTTCTCGCTCACAGATAGATCTATTCAAAAAGAAAGCCAGCCATAAATACGTGCACGTGAGCTCAATTCTGACAGGCTGACGGAGCTGATGTCATCACACACGTGATGACATCAGCTCAAACCGCGGGGGGTTAAAAGAAAAGCTGGAAAAAAATCGGAAATGAAGGGGTGCCACTCAGGAATCATGGCACCCCATTATTTTACCCTAAAACACAGTAAAAACCAAGTAATTTGGTACAGTTGGGGGGTATGCTTGGTAAGCCAGAGTCCCTCCATGTAGGCCTGGACTTCTGAGAAGTAGATGCTGAACAGGAGATGACCCGGGACCAATCCCTGTGGGACTCCACTCATGACTGTTTGGCAGTCTGACTTGGAGTCCACTACTTTCACATTGTGGGTTCTATCTGTGAGCCAATTTGCAAGCCACCTAGTGATATAGGGGTTGATGCCTAGTTTGGTGAATTTATCAATAATTCCTGAGTGGGGAATGGTATCAAAGGCATTGGCCAGATCAAGGTAGGCTGCATGAACTGCCTTGCCCTCATCTACAGCTCTGGTGACTGACTCAAAGAAGTCAACCAGGTTGAGCAGGCATGATCTACCTTTTGCAAAACCAAATTGCATTGGACCTAGAGTTTGGAGATTCCCTATATCCTTGTTAATTAGGTCTATGATGATGTGCTCCATAGCCTTACATATCAGACTCGTCAGGCTAACGGGGCGATAATTCCCAGGGTCTGTAGTTGCTCCATCATTATGGAGAGGGATGACTATAGCAGTGTTTCATTTGGTAGGGACAAAGCCTGAGGTGAGGCTGTGATTGAACAATGCACACAGATGTGGTGCCAGTTCATTTTGTAGTTTATGTAGAATACATCCATGGATATTGTCGGGTCCCATGGAAGCTGTATTCATGGCCTTGGACAATGAAGCTTTAACTTGTGCTGCAGTAATGCTGGGTGCCTGGCATTCCTCTGGTATTGTGATTGGTCCTTTAGGGGTGGAGAAAGAGGTAAAGTTGGCACTGAATCTGTCGGCCAGTATGTTCGCAATATCTGTTGGCTCAGTGTAGACGGTACCTTTGTGCAGTAATTCAGAACAAACCTGGGTATTGCCGTGGAGATTCTTGATATAATTATAGAAGGCTTTGTGGTTGTTTTTAGTGTCTGCCATAATTCTACCTTCATAGCTGGCTTTAGAGGTTTTGATGACAGATCTCAACTTTTTGTTGAAGCTAATAAGGGTTTTTTTTCAGTCTTGGGACTTCACCTTTTTCTGCAACAGTTTCTTCCTTATATTGTAGAGTTTATTAATGGCAGGGGACCACCAGATTGGCTTTCTTTTTTTGGAGGAGAGCATATTGGTTCTGTTGGGTATGGCTAGTTCCATGCATTTATGTACATGTTCATACAGTGCATTGGTGTATGATTTGGCAGTCATGTATCTATTTTCCATTGACATGAGTGCCGTGAAGTTAGCTACCTCTGTTTTTAGGAGCCTAAAGTCAGCTTTGGAGAAGGTTTTCATGGTGATTCCCTTTGCAGGGGGTGTGGATGAGATGTGGATTTACATGCTGATTAGTCTGTGGTTAGATTTAACCAGGGAGGAATTGACAACTGGTGTGGAGCAATGGTTGCTCATGTTAGTTATAACCAATTCAAGGATGTTGCTTCCTCTAGTGGAGGTAAGAATGAGCTGGTCCAGGGCATTGGAAATGATGAATTCCAGGAATTGTTGGGACAGTGTATTGTTGCATGACTAGTTTTCCCAGTTGATGGACGAGTAGTTGAAGTCACCTAGTATGTGCTTAGGAATGTGGAGTGAGAGTCTTGGGACATGGTTGGGGACGTATAACAGGCTATGACCTGAATCACCATCTTACCAATGTTAGTTGTACCTGAAGTATCTCAGATGTGTTATGCTGGGCTACTAGTCTGGAGGTGTGCATATCCTTTTGATACCACCACCATGTTCTTGGGCCAAAAGGTGTGGCATGAGTTATAGCCTAGTAGAGCAGGGGTGCTTTCTGCTGCTTTAAACCAGGTCTTCATTACAGCACAAATGTCGATGTTCTCCATTTTGAGGAGTGCTTCGAGCAAGTGCATCTTGAGATTTAGACTTCTTGCATTGAGCAGCCTGACTCTCAGATTGCATGTATTTATAGTTGGCCATCTCTGGCAAAACATCGAGGTCTGTCTGTTAGATGTGAAAGTAGTTAACTTAAGTTTTACCTGTCTAAAAAGTTAAGTTTAAGTGGACAGTCACTATTTTTAAAACAGCAAGATAGATTGAAAGGTGGTGGTCCCTTTTGTATTTTGGTACTATGGAATACAGTAGGATGGTTAATACATTTAAATAGTTAAAGGAAGTGATTGCACAAAATGATAATTTTGTGCTTACTCACACCAGCCAGTAAAAGCAGAGAGGAAATGAGAAATATGGTCAAATTAACATAAAGGGCAGGCAACTAGAAAGACAGTTGATGCTGAAAACATTGGTAGTAGCCAGTGTCCACACCACCTCTGATTATTCAGGTGCCATCATCGTCTGTGTCCCAATCATCCCCACAAATGGAGAGGAGGTATTCCTCATCAGGTGTTAAAGAGATAACTGTAGGAAGCTCAACCCCCAGTACTGCTACAGCCAACAGCATTGTCTCATCTCGGCTCTCGTACTTCCTACCTAATCATTGTCCCTCTTCTTGCACTGTGTTAATGTATGGTTCCTTACGCCAGCAGCATTTATTCCAGTAACCACTTGATTACAGGCCTATGCCCTCTCAGGTTGTTTGGGTCCCCTTTTCCAAAAAGCTGTTTGCCGTATATCCTAATGGCTACCATAAGGATGCAGTGCTCCTCATGTCTAAAATTATATTTTCTCTATTTTGATCCCCGGTTTTGCATCATTACTATACCTAAAATAACATGCCAAAGCCATACACAAAAAACTTGTCATATAATGGTCAGCTAAACAACACAGTAATGAAAGCATGCCTGCATTTATCACAAATCCAGCAAACTAAAGCTGTATTGTACTAATGTTTGTATAATCATGAACACATTCATACTAGTATGGCATGCACTTTATTAGACGTATATCTATCCCCTACCACATTCCTGTATTCATGCTGTCAGTTTTCATTTAGGACTGGCACTCAGAAATCTCCCAGTAAAGCAACATGTATGTTGTGACAACAAACCATCCTTAAAAATTTAGTACTTCATAGTGAAATCACTGCAAGTATTTAATTCTGTCCTGTGACAGGAAATGACACTAAAATGAACTTTCAAAGTATCTTTCCCTTTACCATTATAACTGCCTCAATATGCTTTTCCAGTGCTGCTATAATGAATTTCCATTCATAAATAACAGTTTTTCCATATTCACATAAATCATTCAAATCTGATCATTATATCAGTAAAGGACATCATGTAAACAACATCATTAGGAAGTGTCTAACATTTTTAATAATGATTGCTTACTTTACAAAGTCCACAGCTTACGATATAATTTGCCACCTAACTTAAGTAATTGCAAGTTAATATGGTGGTCTTAAAGTTATTCATACAAATTCTGGGTCATTTGCACATTTTATATGCAAATTAGGCCCTTTTACACTTATCTGTATGATTTAGAGTAATACCTGAACGTGCAAGACAGCCAATTTGTGTAAGCAGGCCTTGGGTACTCATGAATATGCTGTGGAGTCCTCATCTGTCCCCCGCAATAGTCAGCAGTCTGTGGGAACATGCGAACAATGTCAGTTATTCTCTAATGTCCAAATTATTAGAAAAGAGAAAATGGAGTTATATGCTTGTCAGTTTGCACAACCATAAAGCATAATCCATGCCCGTCAGCATACTCTGGCACACTTCAATACCTCAAGTTAATCAACATTTAGGAAAATTTCATAACAACACACAAAAGAAGATTTGTCTATGCAGAAAAGAAAAACAAAAGCATTTATGCTACTGCTATACTGCAATATATATGGT
This sequence comes from Protopterus annectens, assembly GCF_019279795.1. Taxonomy (NCBI): domain Eukaryota; kingdom Metazoa; phylum Chordata; order Ceratodontiformes; family Protopteridae; genus Protopterus; species Protopterus annectens. Next base: position 569,495,646 of record NC_056737.1, read on the forward strand.
TAAAGAAAGAATTTATACCTGACATTCAGGTGTAATACTCAAATAAAGGTAGCAACAGCAAGGCACAGAAGCAAAAATAGATGTAACATAAAAAGTGATGATTTCTTTAATAAATTATATCCACCAGGGAACAGTCACCTTCTGCCTGTCCAGAGAGGTTGTCACAAGGTCATAGCAGTGGCACTGGTTGTGTAGGCACCCTGCCACATGGCAACCTGACAGGTCTGACTGACCATAAGCTTTGGGACTTGGCTGGGGACGTGGTGGAGCAGATACTGAAGAACTGTCTTCAACCAGTCCAGAATCCTCTTCATTGGATTCAAGACTTATAGCTCCAGTTGCCGCTAACCACCGCAACACCACAGGCCTCTACTCTTTAACATCTGGGTCCTCCACTGCAACACTATCAGGCAGTAGAAATATTTGCAGCCCTGTGGACTTGGAGTTCCTCCTGAGGTGAACTCCTCATGACCCCCCTATCCTTCCTTTCACCTTTTTCCTACATCCTTTTACTGGTTTCCCATTAAAAACTCCCCTCTTACACTATAAAAAAAAAAATTTGAAAAAAAATGGGCATCTATCTTCTGCCAAAACACAGTACCTTGCCTCTCTCGGCTCCTTTATCACAACCCTCTTGGCATGTTCCTTCTGTCTTTCCCACTTTACTGTTTCTCCCCTTTTTCAATGTTTCATGTCTTTCCATTTCTACTCTATAATGAAAGCAATAGGGATGTCCACATATGGATACCCCTACATAAAACTTATAACCCCCCCTGTTTTTTTTTAAACTTTATAATAACAGCTGTGTTTTCTCCCTTTTCCCTTGAGTACTACACATGTGCATGTACATAGCCAGTTTGTCCTCAGTATCCAAAAATGTATGAAAGCCTACAAATAAGGATTTCACATAGTACTTTGCACATACTTAAGAATTAACTCTAGCTACTTTACACTTTTTAGAAAGTCAGAGGTTTTTTAAATGCCTTTGTACTTCCTTAGTCATTGCAAATAGTCTGTAATCACTGAATTTACACATAAGCATAGTGGTGACTTTTGCAGATAACTGCTGCACAAGTGTGACCCTTGGGGCTAAGAATACCAACCATTATTTCTCTGCTGTCACTGCAGGAAATTTTAATATCTTACTGGTAGAAAACAGAGGAGGAATGGGGGTGACTGGTTGCTGTCATTAAAGAAAATAAAACGTTTCAGCAACTCCATAAAAGTTGCTTGCAGGACAAAGAATGTCTATTCACAAATCACCTGCACAAAAGTATTTTTCAGTTGTAAAAAGGTACAAGTAAGGACTACAAAAATAATAAATCTGGATGCACAGGTACAGAAACACTCTATGAATGTCTAAAATATTTTTCAGATTTTTTTGCACATGTCCTACAACAATGACTGAGACTTTCAACACAGTCCAGATGAGAGAGCTAATGGCTACTTTGTTGCTCAGAATACATTACACTTGGCAGGTGTTCAGTGCTAATGCACAAATGCTAATACACCCTGTTAATGAAGCAGGGTTTAGGATGCTTATAAATAATTTCCTCCATGATTTTTCATCTGTGTACTGTGGATGACCGGAGTTCCGCTCCGGCGACCCCTAACTGGGAAAAGACAAAACTGTGGATGCGATAAAATGAATAATCACTACAAAAATATAATGTGTGCTGTTGTATTTCATCAATACAAATATTCAGAGTGTTAGCAGTTACATTTAAATTAACTATGCTAAGTGACATCTCCAGTCTGGCTTAACTTGTACTGTCTTTATAGACTCATAATAGGCCACGGATAATGTAAGCTTGGTATTCACAACAAAACATCCAGATGTCATCATCATTTAATTTAGTGATATGTGCAGTCATTGTAATAGGGTTGGGTTACGCTGTTTTATTGTGTAATAATATAATAAGTCCTTCTATGTGGCATATCTCATTACTAAGGATTTTGCATCCAGAAGAAAGAGGTCATTGTCTCCCTCTACTCTTCCCTCATTAGGCCAGTCATCGAGTACAATGCCTCATTTGGCATGTACCTCACTAGACACCTGTAACAACTGGAGAGGATGCAAAAGTACCTCACAAAGAGGATCCTAGGCCTTAACCATTTGTCCTATATGGACAGACTCAAAAAACTCCAACTATTCTCTGTCTCATATCTCCTACTTAGAGGCGATCTCTGCTTGGCTTACAAAGCCATGTCTGACCCAGCTCTGTTAGAAATGCTGCATCTAAAGAAATCCCAATCCCTCCACACCACATGCTCTAGAGACCTCAACCTCATTACCACAATCAACAGAACGTGCTGGAGGGACAGGTTCATAACCCAGAGACTGCACGTGCTATGGATTAGACTTCCCATACATGTCAAACAGAGCATCTCACTGACCCTCTTCAAGAGAAATCTTGATGAGTGGATGGGAAATAGAAAATTCACCCCGGGGATCACTTCAGTGGCTCTACTCGACAGAGGCACTGGGAACTAAGGTCAGGTGGCACGATGCCAGGGTAATCCTATGGGCTAGGCTTGTAAAGGCTCCAGGGCTGTTAGCCAAGTACACAGCTATGAACCTATGAACCTAATAATTGAGCTTCAGTCTTGGGTTGCATTGATCATTACACACAACAGAATTATACAACTCAAAATTACAGACAATCATGTACGCTAGTCATACTACATGCAGCTATTAAATGAAATAGTAATTAATATGGGCACAATGTAATTTGTGAGCATAATGCATGCAGACTGCAGGCACAGACACATGCATGACAATGATGTCTTATGGTATAATAATGACTATCTGCTCCCATGTTTACCTTCATTTATCAATGACAGCATCATCCTAGCTTAAAGCTTTTTCAAGAAATGCACATTTACCAGTCTGTTTGATACAGGTGCCCTACTGCTTGTCAATAGCCAGTTGAATGGCATTCAAAATGTTACCACTGAAAGACTGTCAGTAATTTGTCATGCTGATTGGAATCTGAGCGGGGCAAGAAGGTAAGTGTTGTAGTTTCCTTACTTGTCCCCTCTTCTCCAAGTTTATACAAGTTCAAAGGTCCAGAGATACTTCCTAATTGTTCTGTGAGGATCTTAAGATGCCTAGCATTATATTCCCATGAATATTATTAGCACGTATATTTTGTAGTGCAAATTTCCAAAGATGGCCAAGCAAGTATATACTGGGGTAATTATGTTTTTTATCCATGAAGGACAGTGGTGCTAAACTAGGGGTGAATTTGCAGTTACCAATCCATTAATTCAAATTATGTTTAAGTAGAATAACAAAAAGTGCTCTGCTTTATGTGGGGTAGAAAACAGTTCCACAGAAGAGTAGTCTCTGTGATATATAACTATCCCTCCAGCAAGTTCTATTAATTTTGTAAAAGAGATTCATATCTCTTTACAGGATGTTTATGATACCACCAGATTTGTAAATGTGCAATAGGTCTGCTAGAATAGAACTCTGTATGCAAAGCAGATGTCATCTGTCAATAGCCTGCATGATACTGAGAAGACAGACAAGGCTTTGAGTTGGTTTGCATTGCTTTTATGATTTAGTTTCTTGACTTATTATTGAGAAAATGTAAGTAATCCAGTTGTGACAAGTGTCATAAAGAAAGGGGAATTATTCTTAATGACTCGCTTAATGAATGTCTAGTCCAGTGAACAATTACAACTCTGGATCTGGATGCCATATCCTAATGTATCAAAAGGATCTCCATTCTGTGAGCCATGCAAGTAGTCATACACTGCCTGCTGTTTCATTATTTGTGTGTTTGACACATTGCTCATGCATTCCCCTACTCTCTTAGATAGCCATGCCCTGAATTAGTTATATTACTTCTGACACTTGATGTGTTCTGCACCCATCTTCTTCTGGAAATATTTAAGCAGAACATGTGATGTCTCATAACCTTGAAATGGCGGGATGCCCAGTGATGCTGAAACTCTCTTGTGTGGCCTATTAAATATTTCACAAGATTTACATTTTATTTTGTCACTAATATCTTAGTTGCTTAGTATCTTAGGGAGGGGTAATTGAAAAAAAGGGAATTCTCAATGAAGAGACCAAAACTAGAATCAGAAGGGCTGTAGCCAACTGGTACAGAGTGTCAGGGGTAGTATATGGCAGAATAATGCCTAAGAAGCTAAAAAGTAAGGTGTACAACATAGTGGTGTGACCAGTACTACTGTATGGCACAGAAACCTGGGCCGTGAAGGCAGAGCAGTTTAAGAAGTTATAGGTAATGGAGATGAACTGCCTGAGATGGGTGGTAGGATGAACACTGCGGGACTGATAAAGAAATGATGGCATCAGAGCCATAGCCAAAGTAGGTCCAATTGCAGAGGTCAAACAAAAGAGATTCTGGTAGTTTGGCCATGTGCACGAAAGGAAGATTTTGGTGAAAAAGATTTGGGAGAAGGAAAGGTGGACGGAAAGGGGAAGTGAGGATGTCCATCAAAGAGATGGCTAGACTGAGTGAGAAAAAAGCAACTTCAAAGAATGGCATTACTGTTGAAAAAGGAAGGAGAGCGGTACTGAATTCAGAGAGGTGGCAATATTTGGTGTGACACTCTGACTGACTTCGTTTTGAAAATGAGGTAAAAGGAGTCAATGATGATTATCATAGAGGTAGTTATATTTCATACTGAATCATTATTTCTAATTTTAGGCTGGTATTAAAATGCAGCTGTACAACAAAACATTCATAGTAAGATGTAGTACTGTCTAGCTATAGAACCAGTTCATGAAAGAAAGAAAATCCATGCGTTAACACATAGCATCAGTTAAAACAGTAGAATTCAAATTCAAAATTATGTAAAACACGAAAAAAAATTAAAATTATTGCAAAAAAAAAAAAAGATATGCTTTCTGGACTCTATTTTTAAAGAAGCAGCCAGCAATATGCTTTAACTGTATGTGTCCATTTCTAGGCCTGATTTAGCATGAAAAAGTATTAAAAAAGGTATCCATGGTCAGTGCATTTCTTCACAGATGACCTGGAGAGGGGCGATACAATTCTGAGTGAAAGAATCCTCTACTCTTCAATCAATTTCATGCTTTCAAAATTGCATTATATTGGCATATTGCAAAGTGCAGAATTACAACTAGTGGTATTAATAACACCAACATATGATGGTCCATTATAAGACTGAATTATACAAATCTCATACCTTGCCAACCACTGCCATTTTTCTCTTGCAGATTTTTATACAAGAATAATTGTTCATCTTTTTTTTCTGATTTTCTGTAGCGTATTCCCTGCTGTTTCCCCCTTTAATAATTGCTTTCATATTTCTTTGCACTTTCAGTGCCATCAGACTATACCAGATTAGCCTTCTGAATATTATGCTAGTGAGTGATAGGCTAGTGACTGTGTATTTAATGAACCACAAGACATACGTGAGTGAAGTACCTGATTTGCAATTATTCACTTGCAGGTCTGTGTCACATCTGTTTGAATGAATAATGCTTCTGATCTGAAAGATGATAACAAGCATAGGTTTCAGATGCAGAATGTCATTCCCATACCTCTTTATACTGTTAAAATGAGGAGCACTATTTCTTCATATGCTAAAGCAAACATTGCACATGGTTTAATGCATTTTAAAACTTAAATAAATTCAAGTAGCATTAATAAACCCTGTTGTGGTATATTTAAATATGAGTCAACATTACATTGTCAGTCAATAGTAAATATATAAAATTAAAAAAAAAATAAAATTATAATAATTACAAAATCTCATTTAATAACTCTTTATTAAGTACAATATTACTTGAAAATAGTGCTGCATTCTAAAGTCAACATCAGTGATTCAGTGAATTTGCATTTAATATAATATTAGTTTCCTCTTATGATTTGAATGCTTATCGAATGTCAACACATAAGCTGTGCGGCACAACATTTTGCCTGACAGATGGCATACCTAAATGAAATTTTAGCACCTTGATTTTACTGACTGTGTCTAATTGCTTTATGAGAACATGAGGTCTAGTATAACCAAACATTATAGCTTTTTAAGCCACATCTCAGCAGAGAACTAAAGCAAATACCTGTTCAGAGAAGAAAAACCTAAATATTTCAGTGTGTGCACAGATGGTATCCATATGAAGATAGGTTAAAGGTAAGAATGGGAATAAGAAAAACATGCAAACACATCAAATGGGGCAAACAAAAATATTGCTGGACATTTTATGCGAAAACAGAGAGAAGGAAAATAAAACAGAAATCTAAATGGTGTGTATATAACAGAGTGAACTCAAGTATTTGCATTCATACAGACCGGTCATAATGCAGACCATGTTCAGATATACACATACCACACACATCCAGTCATAATGCCATTGTTTTTTAGGAGGATGGTGATGGATTACTGGAGTCATGTAGTTGGTAACAAAGACCTGCAGCTTAAGTCTGGAAAGGGCAAACACTTATCCAAATATTCATATCGGGGTGTGACCCTAAAATGTTTTCCTCTCCTTCATGATAATACAATGACTTCAAAGATGGCATTGGACCCCTCAATAAATATATAATGAAGGAAGTGCTTATTTCGCCTTAGATGAATAACTTTTAGTCAAGTGCATTCAGGTGAAAGTCACTTGTGATAAAGCTTCTAGCAGAACTAATTTCTAATTGTAGAAAATGTGCGTCATAGTACGTAACATGTTTTGATGGTTTTTCATTTTTTTCTGCAGACAGCACTGGTGTATCCTATTTTCATTTATAACATTCTGCATAGTAAGAACATTAATAAAATAACTGAGAGAAGAGAAACATTTGTCAGTGGACAGACTAAGAGCTGTCTGCCTGTCTGTCTTCTACCTAAAGAGCAGTATTATCATGCTGGACACATAACCCAAATAACAGAATAAGTTCATCAGAAACAAAAAATATCACCTGCTTAACATTTTATTATGGTCCTGTCTACATAATCTTAATTCCCTGGGTCTTTGTAATGCCTGGGAAATAAAAGTCACTGGCTCTTTCTGACACCACAGACTTTATGGATAAATGTGTACAAGGATTCAGCTGTTTTATCGTCAAAGAAACAAACCCTTCTGGAAGTACAGACTCATTATACTAAATTACCTCTCTGCATTAAATCTAGTCATTTGTGATTGTTGAAGATGTCAAGTGTTCTCTAATTTGATTTTCTCTTCAAGGTTTTGCTTGCTCCTGCATATTTTCTTTCATGAAAATCTCAGTGTCCAGTAGCCAATTCTGATTTCACTTATAGATCTGTAACAGGCAAGTACTTGTCTTTTAAAGCTGTATTTTTTCAAGATTCTTTTCCCTGCATGCCAGCAAGCCATCAAGCTTCCTCTCTATAGTCTTATGTTCATTTATTCAGCCACCATTGCAGAAGAATTTACTAGGATTAATCAGATGTAAAAAATCAACTCTAAAATGTCTACCATGCAGTTTATCAAATTGCCTGAAACAATTATTTTATGGGAGATTAGCCCACCTGTACTACCCCAACTGTGGGGTCTTTGTCTTTATACCTACCATTTCTACATGTACTAACTTCAAGCATGTAAATTTCAGAGAAATGGAGAACTGTAACAAGCGAACTGTGAAATTTATCTTTTTCTTCTTCTGCCAGTGCTGTGATCCAAATACAAGCAGAATATATGCAACATAACAAGTTCTGACATCAAAAAACATTACTAATGAGAAAATGTAATCCTCTGTGATTTTTTATTTGACAATATAAGGCATCAGGATAAACAGTAGAGCTCCCACTCGGAGTCTCCAGCATACCTCTCAAGTGTACCTCATTACAAGGAACGTACCTCATTTGGGGTCTTAAAAAGTTCACGTTCCTCAAAGTTCCTCAATGTTCCACATTGAAAGACTCTGAAACACATTCAGTGTTAGGAATTTTTTTAAGTGAAATCCGTGGTAAATAGAAATGAATCATATGAATTCATTAAAAGCTCTTCTTTATAAGTAAAACCAGCATATTTTAACCATCCTATGGCCTTCCTAGTTGAAGTTGTTAGTAAGCTATTAGTATGTGTTCCACATTTTGCCCATTTGTTCCACATTATGAGGGCTAGTGTTCCTCATTTTAGAGATGGAAGGTTGAGAGCTATGGTCTCCAGCACAGTGTGAAAGGAGACCATAACAGCCATCATAGAGATACCCATGGACATGGAATTAGCCTTTACCAGCCTCTCTCAAGGCATGTTATTGGAGCATGTCTAATGGCCCTAACTCCATCAGTGGCTGACAAACATGGGCACTTGTCCTTCCTCTTGCACCCCCCCACACACACAATGAGGAATACCATCACTGATTTGGTAGCACCAAGGCAAACTACTCCTGTCTATATGTTCATCTAATCTCCTGCAAGTCTCCACTTTCTGGTATGGACAGAACAGATGGGAGCCCTTCTCCCAATATAGGTAAGCTGGTCCTCCCTTACTTAGCTTCTTCAGTACCTGGGTTGCTACTCAAACTTGGTTCATCTAGGTCATAGTCAGGGCTTTATCCCTGGACATCACAGAACTGGGAATCACTTTGTGTTTTTTTTTTACTGCAGTCACTGTTATTTTCCCTGTTTTGGTTTTATTTTATATGATATGCTCAGCACAGATGAAGCAGTTTAAGCACACTCTTAATATTATATACAAATGATATAATTTCATATTTAATGAATCAGAATGCTTTTGAGAATGAAAGCTTGATTTATAATTTACCTAATGCAGACTTTTGTCATATCTCTTTTAATGAAGAATGAGACCGATGTATATGATGAGGTAAAGCTGTTGTTTCAATTAATAATTTATTCTCATTATGCCAAATTTGTGAACATTAAAATGTGTAGCATTGAACACTGGGAGCTTCAGTTTCATGAAACATTATAACACAAATGTGCAGTTGTCCTACAAATTTAAAAATTACAGTAGTTGTGATATTGTTCATGTCTATTAATGTCATCATTTGAGGTACATTTAAAATAATTCTTAGGCAGTCAGAGGAAGCACTAAAATGCCATATAAGGTATCAAAAAATCCCTTGTGTAGCAAATGTATACCTTGCTGCTACAAATGTCTACTGTTATACATAATGCATGTTCTGGGATAAGATAGAAAACAGTACTAACCGTCATACCTCTCAACTCCTTTGCTTACAAATTCTAGACAAAGGCAGAATTAATGGGGAGACAAAAATCTGAAATCAGGAACAATTTTTAAATATTACTCTAATTCACTTATAACAGAAGAGCAGATTTTGTATTAACATGCATTTTTTGAGCAATAAGACATATGAAACTTTAATGACTAGCAGCACTGACTCACTGTAATCCTCAGTGATTTAACAGAATACAATACATTTTATGAGGGACAAGGCAAAAAATCAGTTAAAATCAGGCTCATGCTATGAAGTCAGGAGCAGCATGCTTACCACATATGCATATTATGTGATAAGATGGAAGGCAATACTTACCATGTATTCACTATTGCAACTAAATTAACAGAAGCAAAAAATGTGGAAAAATATATTTATCATTCAAAGTGCAGTAAATACAATAGAGAAGATGCAAGCATTTAAAACCATACCAAGCTACGGATAACACCTTGCTGGGATTTCTGGGTAGACTTTTCAAATACTTTGACTACTTACAGATCTAAGGTATCAGCAAAAAGTTATCAGCACATCAAAGTTACCTGTCCTAAACAGCACAAGATAGCTACTTTCCTAATGTATTACAGCCACCCCATTTGGCCTTCTTTTCGATAATAAAACAGCTTGCTTCCTCTTAAGTTCTGCAAACTCGTCTAGATGTAGTATTTATATTGTCGCCATATGACTACATTATCAGTAAAGTTTGATATGTGACTAAGTACAGTTTTTCTCACATTTTCATTAGTAAAAATAATGGCAATCGCAGCATATTTACTTTGTACTAGTCAATGTAAACATTCCTTGTTTTTTGAAATATTTTGTTCATTGTATATAATCATTTTTTGTCTTATTCTTTCTAACATTCTTTATTTCATTAATTCATTCTTATTACCTGCTTTTTTCTATTTAGGGTCATTAGGATGCCACAGAGTCTATGCTGCCACTTAATAAATACAGCAGATAATTATCTATAACTATTTTTGGGCAGGCTCCAGTCCAATGCATGACGCACAGACATGCACTCATACACCACATGTACACCTATGGGTAAGATGGAAGATAACCAGTTCACCTATGGTATGTTTCATGGACGTGGGAGGAAGCCAGAGCATGGAGCTAAAGCCATATGTACAAAGGGAAGGCATACAGTCTCCATACAGAAAGCAGCCTAACCAGGCACTGCACTGGAGAACCAAGTAATAGGAGGCAATAATGCCAATCCCTGCAGAACTGTGCTTGTTCTTCTTTGACATGTATATAATAAAGTCATACTTTTCCTGCTTGCTTGCAACCAGAGACATTACTGTCACAATGGGAAAAGGTCCATTTAACTGCCACACTTATATAGTTCACAAACAAATAAGCAAAGAGACAGCTAACTAGCCAACTAGATGAACAGATAGACTGAATGATATATAGGTCATGATTCTGTGTGCTTATAATAGGAAAAGAATATAAAGTTGTATGGGCCAGCCATATGGAAAATATCATAATTGTAGTTAATGATAATGAAATGTGCAATGAAGTTAGAAATTTGTTTTCAACAGAAAATGTCATTTTGGGGTAAATGCACAAATAAGTCTTCATTACAGGCCTGAAGATTTCAGTAAAGCTTCTGAGGAACTGAACTAAGAACTTCATAAGTGGTGGACTTAGGCCTGGCCCAGGGGCACATGCCTCCCCCTTTTGGTTAACCCACACAACCTGAAGCTGGGGGAAAAAAAAAAGATAAAGCTTGTTGAAAATAACAATTCTGCTCATGTGTGCGGAATGTGTTCACATCTGCGGTGGCAGCATCTTCTCCTTTGAGGAGGACCATGTGTGCATCACACACACACACACACACACACACACACACACACACACACACACACACACACACACACACACACACACACACACACACACGCATGCACACACGCACACACACATCAATGTGGATGCAAATACATTCCGCTTAAACTAGCCAATTCTGCTGAGAGAGTGTGTTGTGTGTTTAATGACTGTAAGTGAAATTCATGTATCAGATAAAGTTAAATAAGATAAGATGTGAATTTGTACTAATTCTGAAACTACTTTAGCTGAGATAATTCCTGTTCTCTTAGATAAAGCAGTGTCAGATTTAGTATATATGCATAGCAGGGTTATAAGGGTATAGGAGGCCTTGATCCATCCAAAAACACTTTTAATGTATATAACCACTGGCTAAGTATGTGAATGCTAATAAGTAAGGGAGTAAGGTTTATTCTCTGGGACTGGGTAGTGATGATAGTGGATTTGAAGGAAGCCTAGTAGAAAAATGATGTGAAGTTCATCACTTTGATCCCAGTATTAAACAATCCCACATTCAAGAGAGAAAAAACTTTGGCACCATTGCCTTTCAGTTGACTGGAGGGATCCAAATCCATTAATTGCTGCCAGGAATCTGCAGGGCAACAGGAAGAAACTGGGAACCATAATGAGGGAATTTGGGCACAGAAGGGTGAGACCAATCAATGAAAAAAGACAAGAAAGCCCAGATGTTCTTTTAGAGCTGCATGTTATTTATGAAACAAGGATAAGGATATATGTTAGGGTAGGGTTTAGTCATGCCTTATCGACGTTTCATCCCCAGGACCAAATTTATGCTACGCATTTCTAAATCCTGCCATGATGAATACCCCTATCATGTACTATTCCTTTCATACAATTTTCCTAGCATGTTGTATTTTGAAATAAGGAGCCTGAGTCAAAATATTCATCAGTTTTGTTTTATTTTGAAGGAATGCAGCGGATACTTGGATTAAGAAAGCCTTAATAACTTGGTAATGAGTTGCTTTGTAAGTCATTTTTTACTGGTGTTCTGCTTCATTTAGTTGCCTGTTTATTTTGATATTTTATGGCAATGGTGACATTATCTGCAAATTTCTATCATTCTTTAGAATAGAGTGGAAATGAGGGACTGGCTAGATTCTGGTAGTTTTTGTCTTCATCAGCTCATTGACTTGTAAGTGAAGTGACATTTTTATTTACTTATTTTTGGGTCTTAACATCTTCATATTTTTTGCATACAAGTTTCCAGATTCTTAAACATTTTAGAAAGATTTTCATTGATTCTTTAACATTTAAGGCAATTAAATGGATGTGAAAAATAATAATAATAATATCATTGCATATTATGCAAGTAAGCAAGATATAAAGTCTGTGGCAAAGTATGGGGAAATGTTAAAATCTTTAGTGAAACGAAGTATTTTAGTAAGAATGGTACTAAAATTCTGAACTAAAGCAGATTATCTTTTGCTCTTGTATTTATTAGTGTTATGTTGTTTCTTTTCTTAAGTGATCACATTTTTACCCCTTTCTTTCTTTTTTTTTTTTGCCTCACAGCAAGAGGTTCTCTGGTTCGATTTTCAGCTGGGGTGTCTTCTGTGCGAGTCTGCCTGTCTTCCCTGCATTTGCGTGGGTTTCCTCCAGGTGCTGCAGTTTCCTCCCATATTCCAAAGACATGCAGTAGGTGGACTGGACACTCTAAATTGGCCGTTAGTGCAAATGTGTGTGTGCAGGGTCTACTTCACAATGTCGTAAGCTGACAATATCAAGGCTGATATTGTCGGCACCACAACATCGAAATCGCAGAACATTGTGCAGGTAAACGGAAATCTCCACAGGGGAAGATTTCCATTTACCTCAATGTAGTGCGATCTCAGAGTTGGAATATTTAAGTAGGGGGGTGTGGGGGGTGCAGGGGTGCCTGCCCCCCTGCATACACTAGTTAGTTTTTATTTTTGTTTGCTTTATGTTTTTTAAGTGTTATTCGATGTTTTACTACACTGATCACTAGAGGTCATCCTTTAGTGATTCGATGTAGTAAGATTTCGATAACGTGATATAGACACTGTGTGCGAGTGAGTGGTATAGATGAACTACCAGGGCACGGCTAGCTAGCCAGTTGTGTAAAACTTGGCTCGAGATGATTGTTACTGTTGAAATAACATGCCAATCCCATGTAAAAAATGGGAAAAGGGGTTGAAGATGAATGGATGGTTTAGGTAAGGGAAAAAGATTTAGTGTCATGAGACAATTAGGCTTGTATGGCTTAGGGTTAGAGTAAGGGTTATATAAGTGGATATATGCAGTGCTGTGTATATGCTCATGTGTGTTGTGTAAGTTTAAGTGTATTATATAATTGAACAGCTATGGAAAGGGTTTTTCTAAGGTAAGGTTTAGGGTCAAGGGCCACTGCTCTATCTCATTAATGCATGCTAACTCCTGAGATACCACCAACTCAGACCTCAGCATATCCTAAGGATGACACACTCATGAGTGCAGCATCCCTCTTATGCTGCAGTATCAGCAACTGATCTACTTGATGTGGGGATAGAACCCACAGCCTTCTGCACCAAAAGCAGCAGTGTTACCTGTCATGCTACTGACACTTTACGTGGGTATATGTGTGAGTTTGTGCAGACTTCATACCCTTCGGAAAATGCATGCAAATACAAATCCTGTTATTCGAGCAACTTTCTAAGTTAAAAAGAGCAATATTTAAAATATATCCCTATTTTTGGCCCATAATATACCCATTATTTCAGACTTTGTCCAGATTTCCTGCTCTAAGAGATCAAAAGGTATGCATACCTCTGAACTGTCCAGATTTTTGCAGACTGTCCAGATTTATGCCTCATATTTTTGGCCTATTCCTCAGAATTTGTGGTTTTCTGGCAAATCACTGAGGATTGAAATAACTAAATAATATCATGCATTTGAGTTTCAGACATCAGTTCCTTCAGAAAGTGCATGCTAAGACAAATGCTGTTATTCTAGCAACATTCTAACCCCGGGATTCATGAAGCCTGCACTAGGTGTAGGCATAGCGTTGGCATTCCAACACCAAATATGTCTGGTGAGCGATCCAGGTACAAGCTGTTTCCACATGCACTACCTACATATGATACGCCAGCACAGCTCCCGGCACCTGTATGCTAATTACCCCATTTGCAGCAGTGTAGCATGCAAATTAAGGTATTTAGTGATCCAGGAAGTAGTGCAGGCGTAGTGTAAGCATGCAGAAATGTAAACCGTAAAAAACGGTTTACATTTTTGCAAACATAAAATCGAAGCCATGACAGCTGGCCAAACACATGTATTATATTTTTAATATATGTCAATGGCTAAATATATAGCCAATGACATAAAAAAACATGTACAAAATATAAAAACATTTAATTTTTTTTTCGCACTATCGTGAAGTTTAAGAGTAGGGCAGCGGCGCGCAAATGGGATCGCAAGGAAAATAGAAAAATATAGAATAAAACTGCAATGTAACACATATCATGATTTCCCCATAATAGTCAATGGCAGGCATGTTACACCACACCATGGTGCAAGGGTTGCTAAGGGGCTGTGTCAGTGTTATGCACGGTATCTAGGAATTAGTAGGCAATCTCATGCAAATGAGAGGAGTTATAGTAAATCACAGATTCCCCGCTGGTGTAAGGATGCACCTCACAGCAAGGCATTATAACACCAACGTGTGCCCATGAGATAAAGATGACATCAAGAGAGGGGTGTGTCACCTTTGCTGTAAGCACATTGGAGCATTGCTAATCTGGTTTGTCCGTAGCTAAGCAAAGCTGCAGGAAAGGGGTGTGTTGAACTGGCTTTAGCTTTGCTTAGCTGAGAGCACACAAGGTAACTGAGTATGCATGTGAACGGAGATTAAAACGTCCTTAAACTCAGTAAACGGGTTTGTGCAGCATGCACTGGAACTGAAACAGGAAGGATATAGGAAAAAATAAGGAAATGCTGCAGCAGGGAAATTGGAGTACAAATGACTAATTTACACCTAGGAACCAACAGTGGGCCATTGACAATAGCTAACAAGGTTGCAAGCAGCTACCTGCAGAACAGGAAAGGGGAGGGGCTGTACTACAAAGAAAACAGTAAAGTGTCACAGCAGAACAAAGCAGAACTGCATTATATCAGCTACACAACACATTTTGCAAGACATGACTGGATAGGGAAAGTACAAAACAGGACAGTTGGCAGGTGGATGCATGCCTGACAATGGGAGGGGATCGAGGTTTAAAAGTGAATTAAAGGGCAGCAGATTAATCAAGGCAGGCAAGCATAACTCCACACACAGGCCCCACACTTGCAGTACTCACTGTAAAACTCATAATTAAGATACCTTGCAGCTGGAAATGTTCATACACAGCCAATGACATCAGCAGCATCCATAGCACAATAGTATAAAGTGTGAAAGCACCTCACACACACTTGTATATTTCCATACACTCTGCACCATTGGTGTATACATATGGGGAACTTTTAATATGTACATGTTAGGGGCTGCCATAGCTTTGATCCACCAGCATGTGTTGGAGACTGAAGGTGGTGTGGAGGATGATTCTGACAACCACCTCAGGCACCAGAGGAGGAGAAGAGTGTTCAGACCCAGGGTAACCTACCAGGGGATACATGATCTGGAGATAGTAGAGCATTACAGGGTGGACAGGGACACCCTACAGCAACTTGTGGAGCTGTGCCAGCCACGCCTCAGAGCCAGAACAAACAGAGGGGAACTAATTCCTGTGGATACAAAGGTATGTGTAAGCCTGAGAATATTATCCTTAGGTACCTTTCAAAGGTCAACTGGGGATATCATGGGGATCTCACAGGCATCAGCATCCAGGGTACTTCACCAGTTCCTGGATGCCATGTTATCACATGCCAATGAGCACATATACTTCCCCCGAATGCAGGAGGAGTTGGCCAGCAATATGCGTCTCTTCCACCATGTGGCAGAATACCTGAAGGTACTAGGTGCAATAGACTGCACGCACATACACATCAAGTCACCATCCGGTGAGCAGGGTAGGTGCTACATAAACCGCAAGGGATACCCCTCCATCAACTGCCAGGTCGTGTGCAATGCCCAGGGCATTATTATGCATCTGTGTGCTGGCAGCCCTGGAAGCTATCATGACTCCCACATCTGACATGCCTCACAGCTGTATCAGGTATTTGCCAGGGGGGGCATCCCATATGGCCATCTGGTGGGGGATGTTGGCTATGCACTGGAACCGTGGATGATGACTCCCATCAGAAATGCACACACACCCATGAAAGAATGCCATAATGAGGCACATGCACAAACCAGAATCATCATACAGCGTGTGTTTGGGATGCTTAATCGCAGTTCCATTGCTTGGACATATCTGGTGGAGTCTTGCAGTACTCTCCAGGCATGTGTGCCCACATCTTCACAGTATGTGCCATGCTACACAATATGAGCCTATGGAAACAGTTGCAGCAGGGACAGAATGGTGAAGGCCTCACAGCTCACCACCATTGCCAAGGGCCCCATAGGCACAGAGGTACTCAGACCATGAACACCCTGAGCCAGCCCCAGTAGGCAGATGGAGGTGTACCCAGTATGACCATGCCTTGGCAAGGAGGGAACATATAGCACACACACACTGACAGTGTAGTCACCTTGGGACTGACACCTTTCTCCACCTGCACACACAGTAAAAATGGATGGCACACACACACAAGACTACCTATAAATTGTCATGTATAGGCAGTCTACTGTGTGTATCCAACATAGGCAGCCCTCAACTATTGCAGACACAACTGCTATTGGCACAAGGTAAGTTAACACCTGAACAGTAAATGAAGCTATCAACATGTGCCGATACTGTATGTATAGGTTCATAGGTTCATAGGTAGGTACTTGGCTAACTGCCCAAGGGCATTCATAAACTTAGCCAAAATGTTTCAGCTTTTTCCACCCCATTGATTAATTAACTGTCCCTCTGTGGAGCAGAGCCAATGGCGGGATCCCTGGGGTGTATCTACTGTTCCACATCCACTCTTAAAGGTTTCTCTTGAAGAGTGTTAGTGAAGGGCTCTGTATAATGTAATTAGGGATGTTGTTCCAAAGCACGGGGAGTTAATGTGACAGGAATCTGTCCCTCCAGCATGTTCTAGTTATTGTTGTGGCAAGGTTTAGCTCACTATAGCGTGTGGCTCACTGTGACATGGATTCCCATAGGTGGAGCATATCCATTAAGCTTGAGTTGGACATGGCTTTGTAGGCCAGCAGAGATCATCTCTGAGTAAATGAGGTGCCACTGAGTAAAGCAGGAGTTTATTCAGTCTGGCTGCATATGACATATGTTTGAGGCCAGTAATCCTCTTGGCGAGGTACGTTCATGTTTCTTCCAGCTGTTGGAAGTGTCTCCTGAGGTACATCCCAAATGGGTTATTATACTCTATGATGGGACTGATGAGTGACAAGTAAAGGGGCACTATAACCTCAGTATGTCTAGATACGAACCCTTTAGTAATCAGATGGCCTACACAGAAGGATGTCCTAACTACTTTGGAGACATGATTGCCAAAGGAGAGATCACTATCTACCTTAGTACCCCAGATCCCCTATTACCTCGTCTGTATTAAGGTGGCTGCCACTTATGTGTTAATATGTGGGTGTTTAGTTTTTCCCACATGGAATGACCATGCAGTTTGTGGCACTTAGCTTAAGGCCATAACTTTGACACTCTGTGTTGGTCTCTGTGAGGCCCTTTGAAGGATGTCTGTGTCAGTTGGACTGTCAGCTATGGCTCCCAGTTTGCAGTCATTGCCAAACATGGTCTTCTGTAGTCAACCTATGTTTGCCTGTACCTCTGAGAAGTATATGCCAAACAGTAGGGGTCCCAGGACTGAGTCCTGTGGGACACCAGTTGTGACTGGTTAAGAGTTGGACCTGGAGGCTGTTAGTCTTACCATGTGGGTTCTGTGTGTAAGCCTGTTGGCAACCCATCCTGTGATGTATGGGTTTATGTACAGGCTGGTGAGTTTATCAATAATACCCGAGTGGGGAATGGTGTCAAAAGCCTTGGCGAGGTCCAGGTGGTATGTGTGAACCACCTCTCTCCTCATCTAATGCCTTGGTGAATGTAAGACGTCAAACAGGTTCAGTAGGCATGATCTGCAATCAACCAAGCTGACCTGGGTTGGGTCAAGTGTTTGGAGGTTACCAATATCTTTTTTAATGAGTGCCATGAGGATGCACTCCATAGCTTCGCAGACCAGGCTAGTCAGGTTTATGGGGTAGTAGTTACCATGGTCAGTTGTGTTTCACCTTGGTGGAGTGGAATAACCATTGCTATGTGCCATTGTATGGGCATGTAGCCTGTGTAGAGGCTGAGGTTGAAAAGCTTAATTAGGTGGGGGGTTAGTTTGTCTTGTAGTGTTTGCAAGACGCAGTCTGGGACACCATCTGCCTCCATTGACGTTGTGTTTTACCATTTCAGAGGTCTATTTCCACCTGTGTGTCTCTGATGTCTGGGATACTGTACTTTTCGGGTATTGTTGTGGGCTCTTTAGGGGGTGAAGTTTGCACTGAATGTATCTGCAAGGATGTTGGTGATACCAGTAGGTTCAGTATATTTTGTGCTATATTGCACCGGCACAGCGCAAATCTGTTACCACTTAGATCCTTGACATAGCCAAGGAAGGCTTTGTGGTTATCTTTTGAATACTTGCCTATTTTTCTGTTGAAGTTAGCCTTGGATGATTTCATGAGGGACCTACGTTTCTTACTAATACTGGTCACGGATGTCTGTCCTTCTTGGGATTTGCTGTTTTTCTGGACTACTGTCCTACTTATGTTTGCAGGGATCCACCAGATTAGTGTCCTTGTCTTGGAGGAATGAGTCTTGGTTTACCAGAGATGGCACAATCCATACATTCTTGTAGGTGCTTATAGAGTGCATTTGTAAATCTTTCTGTATCTTGAGCAATGTTTTCCCTTTGCATGGGGGCTGTGAAACCTCCCACCTCTGTCTTTAGTAGTGTGAAGTTAGCTGTAGGAAAGGATTTCACTGTAGTTTCCTTGGGTGGGGGAGATGGGTAGGTGTGGAAATCATCAGTGAATAGTTCATGGTCAGATCTAACCAGTGACCGGTTTACCTCTGCTGTGGTGCACCTGTCGCCCATGTTGGTGATTACCACTTCTAGTATGTTTCCACCTCTGGTTAGGGAGTTTACCATCTGATACAGGGCATTTGAGGTGATAAATTCCAGGAAGCCCTGGGCCTGGAAGTGAGTACTCAAGTAAGTTTCCCAGTTAATAGTAGGGTAGTTGAAATTGACCAATACCAGGGTGTTCAGTAGGACTGTCATGTTTTCCACTGTCTCCAGGTAGGTGGAGTGGTGGTCCTGGGTCATGGAGGGTGATCTGTAGCAGGCCAAAGTTTGCATTGCAGTTGTGGCTGATGTTAGCTGCACATGGATTATCTCAGAGGTATCATGCTGCCCAACTAACCTGGAAATGTATGTATCCCTGATGAATATGGATACACACCCTTCATGTTTGTATCAGCCCATGTTCTGTGGCCGAAATGTGTGGTATGGGTTGTAGTCCGGTAGTGCTGGTGTGCTCTCAGGAGCCTTAAAACAGGTTTCGGTTACTGCACAGATATTGACGTTGTCCATATTGAGGAGTGCTGTGAGTGCATGCATTTTGTGATTACAACTCCTGGCGTTGAGTAGCATAACCCTCATTGATTTTGCTATTGTGCTGTTTACAGAGGTGGGATTCACCTTTGAGCCTTGCCTAAAAAAGGCACCATGGGGGCGCCAAGAGCCTTGGCCAGTATTCAAAAGCCTAAGGCTGACACATGCAAGCCAGTATGGTATTGTTGCATGCATGTTTCTCATCTGTGCTTGTTTCTCATCTTTCCTGTAGGTAACCTACTGGTAAGCAATAGAAAGCCTTATACTGATACAAGTCTTCTAGCTTCCAAGATAGACTTTTGGAGTGATTAAGTATCAGTGTTCTGTATTCTCTTACTGTACTTAACTGTTTTCTGTCTACATGGTGATTTCTCACTGTATATTGTGATCTGAAAGCTCTGTTTATTCACATATTATTTCTGTGATAGCCTGCACTTTAGAGGTTCAGAGATAGGTAGTAGGCTGTCTGCCCAAGAGCATTTAGAAGCATAGCTACAGTGTGTTGGCTTTCTCCACACCATTGATGAAGTAACTAAGCCTCTGTCAAGCATAGTCAATGAAGTGATTCTAGGCAGAGTTACCGGAAGCTGTTGAAAACTGGGGTGGCGGAGGGTGATAGGGGCACTTAGTGATCTAAAAAGGTCATGTTAACATGAAAATTCAAGACCATTTAATTTCCCCAACAGGTCTTGCAGCTGTAAAACTGGAGGGGCTCCCCCTCGCCTTGGCTGTATGGTTCTGGGACACGTTCCCAGGAGTGTATATTCGGTTACCCATTCACACATCAAGGTTTCTCTTGAAGTGTGTCAGTGAGAGGCTATGCCTAATGTAGTTAGAAATTTAATTTATAGTCTCTCATTTCATTTGCTATGTTTATATTTCAAGAGTAAATGAAGCTCAGTGGGTTTGGGTGCCTCCACCCTTTGTTTAGCCTAGCTCACACATAGAAATCATCTAAATAGGAAATAGGCAGAAGCAACGTTAATGTTAATAGTGTAATAGTTACAGCATTTGCATAGTATCTGTGCATTTGTGGTTCAAATCCCAATAAAGTCAGAGATGTTTTTCATGTTAAATAGTATACGTTAACCACAGCTTGCATATGTAAGTAGTAATCTTCAGTATAATAAACATTTGAAAAACCCATGTGTGCAGGAGAGTAAAGTCAACAGAGATTGTAATGTTATGTAAGCACATAGTGAGATGTTACTTCACTGAAATATATATATATCCTGAGTAGTTAGCAGATGTGGCCATGTTAGCGCCACAGGTGATACGTTTTTAAATTTCGTTTAACTGTTGCTTTAATGTCGCACAAACACTTGTAAACATGCTTACAGCTGCTTAAATGAGCCTTATTCTGGAGTAAAAACCATTTTTAAAGCATCGCAGGTCTTGAACCCTGGACCATGCACACCATAGTCATGGGACTTACCACTAAGCCATCTGAGTTGTATTCATGGTTCATGGTTTTTAGACTACACCTTTTACTATAGGCATTCCACAGTACTGACCTCAAATGGGACAGTCACTTTGTGTACATATGTACAGTACATTGTAAAGTACTTTAGTTTATGAATCAACATATACAAGTCTGCATATGTATAACTGTTAAAAATTAATACTAAATATATATATATATATATATATATATATATATATATATATACATGTCAGTGATGTCTGCACATAGATATAAATATATATATATATATATATATATATATATATATATATATATATATATATATATATTTACATCTATAGCGTATTGAGGTGGTGGTGCTGCGGTAGCGTTGTCGCCTCACAGTAAGACATTGTCTTGTTCGATTCTCAATTAGAGCGTATTCTGTGTGGAGAGATGCATGAATGGGTGTACCTTTGTTGAAGGTTGTGCGTCAAGGCCAGCAACTCGGCACTTAAAAATCTACTGCCAATCATTAGCAGACCGGAGCTCTGCTGTGGTGACACCTAACCGGGAAAAGCCGAAAGACACAACAACAACAACAGTTACATCTATAGCCATATATATAAACTATGAACACTTCGTGACACACAAGCAATCCAAAGGAATTGAAGTGTGCACAAAACACATGCAGCTCTGGTATTATAACTATTAATATTAACTTAATTCACCATAGAAGGGATGATTGTTGTGTATGTAGAGTTTGGGATGGGGGAAGAATGATGGGTAATGAAATTATGCATCAAGGAAAACCTGGGTTGGATGTTCAATAAGTGAACTGTAGGGGTATACATGGAGTATGGAGACAATAAAAAAGGACACAAAACAAGAACCATTCTCATCCATAATACACCCTGTCAGGTCACATTGCAACACTTAATTCCACAAACATATGAACATTAACATGTATCATACATATGTACACCAACTGACTGTCACATTTGTTTTCAGTAGTGAGGAATGCTCATAGTAAAATGTATATTCTAAACACCATAACATTTGTACATATCTTAGATGCCTTAGTGGTAAAGTCAGTGAGTGTGGTATTCATGGTCCTGGTTTCAAGACCTGCAAGGGCTGTTCATTTATTTTGAGGGCTGGAATAAGGGCTGTTGGATGCAGGTTGACTAAGGCACTTTTAAGCAGTTGTAAGTGGTTTTGCGCGGGTTTGCACAACGGTAAGTGGCACTTAAACATGGTTAAATGAATAAGCGCTTCACAGGTGTATCCTTTGCTTACCATCGCGCAGACCATGGGCAAACATGCTTACAACTGCTTAAATATGCATTAATCACACTTTCCCTACCAGTGCCTGCTCTGAGAGGTAAAATAATAACCACTTCCAGGATTTTAACCCGCAACCATGTGCACCATCTTCAGAGTAATCTACCACTAAGCTACCGGAGATGTACTTATGCCAGTTCTGTATTCAGACAGGTCAAAACATAAAAGAGAGGATTGTGTGGAATTAGGACAAACCGCCATGTACCCATTGAAAGGTGGATGCAAAATATATCTATATATATATATATATATATATATATATATACAGATATATATATATATATATATATATATATATATATATATATATATATCGAGAGAGATAGAGAGATACATAGATACATGTCGATATATAGAGATATACATATATGTAGATATATCGATAGGTTAAAAACATCTACACATCTATGGAGGTACATATAAACATATGCAATAATCTATATTATATATCTATATCTGTATCTATACACACATATATATATATATATATATATATATATATATATATATATATATACATGCACACATATTGTGTATACAGCATCTGAAGTGTTCAAATCTGAGTATAACATGGACCATAGCAATCACACATTCTGCCACCCCCAAACAATATGAACATAACATATGAAGAGTATATGCCAATACACTATTACAGATATGTTCTATGGACATGAGCCAAATAGGGTTAGTCACCAACACAACTACAATGACTGCAAATACCCATGACAGAAATACACAGACATATTTCATTTAGCAAAGCTTTATTACATTCCAATGTATTGACAAAAGAATTCAAGGACTAACATTACCTGCATGCTATGCAGGAAGCATTTAACAGTGCCTTAATGAATCAGCCTGCAATTACCATAGTATTCATCCACTAAGGGATAGGTGTTCACATAGGGAAAGAACCCCCACACACATACAGAATATGTATAAAAGCAGTTCCTACACTCCTGCATCTGCTATGTACACCCACCAACATCTCCCCCACACCCAAACTAATTACAACAATACATACTGTCATACCATAACCAATTATTCACATGTACAACATCTGCTGAAACCTTGACATACCTGGACAGAGCCACACTAACATGACCCTATGTGAAATAGTTGCTGTTATACAATGGAACAGCTGCTGATGTTACAGGGTTTGTTTGAACAACTCCTGTTTCAGAGGGTTGAAATGTAATTACACCAGGAAGTATTACCAATTACTGGTTATCAGCACAGTATGATACACATTTACACCAAACTAAAGATGTCTGGTGAGCACACTGTAAACCCCCTAACATTATATGCATAGCCATACAGTCTTGAGCTGGTCCGACATCCTGGCCAGACTGAAACATATGTAGAAGTATTAGGTACAGACAAACCCTACACAAGTAGCAATGTTCAAAAATGTAACAGCAGTACTCACATTTAGACCAATTCTTCTAGACTTTACACACAATATATTTGCGTTTGTCTCCATACAGCTATTGCAGTAGATTTCAGACAACACTTCCAGGGCTGTCTTCCTCACAAGTAAGGCAAAGGGACACTCCACTGTTGCCATGGTATTGGCTAATGGAGTAGCTGCACAGCTGATATGCATGTAACTACTTTGGAACACTGATTGGTGATCAGGATAGCACATGTTACTGATCTCTAACTATAAAAGGATGGCTTGCCACACATTCAAACCATCTGTATATACCTGCAGAACAGTACAAAATACCGAACAGAAGATTGAAATACAAACCGAAAAAGATTAAAATACCAGGCAATAACACCTCCAATTACCAAGAAGGTATGTATAACTTTTAGTATGTCTGTGTATGTAGTACCTGCTGTGTAATAATTACAGTATAATCAATGCATATAGTGGAAATAGCTTTCTTGTAGTGATGTATTGTTGAGCAGTAGTAATGCTTGTAGTATTCTATGTGTGCACTGCTGTAGCTCACAAGGCAAACTCCTCATACACCACAAGGGATGATATATATGGGCTTGGAATTCACCAATTCTTTTTCAGCCACTGTCAGTGTCAGGGTTGGTCCAACAAGTATGTGCTATAACAGGGGATAGTATATGTTGATATATTGTAACAGTAGACATATGTATGGGTGTATTAGTGAGATGAACATGTCAAAGGTGGGCTTATTGTGCAAATATGATTTGCATTGTGGGATATTGTGCCAATAACTGTATAATGTACAGTATTCTAGGCAGATTTGTATTCATTTTACATAGCATTTATGTTATGTTATGCAAACATTAGTTATGTCTATTGGCAATTACAATAGTCAGTAACAGGATACATATGAATAGTATTCATCTGACAGTTTAGCAGCATGATAGCAAAGACAATTGGAAGAGCTAGGTAACTATCCATGCACATAAGACATGTAATATCCACCTCTCTAGTATCGTTTGCAAGCAACAACAGCTGTGCATGTGTACATGTTATGCAAATGTGTAGTGACCCTTGTTACAGGGGTGGGCCAAATGGCGATGTGCACACCTGCATAGAGTGGACATTGAGAGTAGAGACACACTGGTTGAACTTTCAGGTTTGTGTAGCCTAACCTCTCATTGCCAACCTAACAGCCGCTTGCAAATACTGTATGTAAGGTTGTGCACAGTACTTGTAATGAAACAAGTTGCATATCATCTTTAACTCCAGTGTAACATCTGCAGTAGGAGTGTAAGATGTAGGAGACTGCTGCCCATGTGTAATAGCTGCTTCATAGGTGATGGCTTACACTATCTGATTATATCCTGATCATGTTAGTGGCAGCAGAGTCTATTGATATTTGACTCTGTTTGGGGAGTGGGTGTCCATGCCCAACAGAGCTCATGGTTCTGGTGGATATGTGAGTATATACCCAGAAAACGATATAGACCTGTTGACACTTGCATCATCTGTAATCAACTATCAGGATGTGATGTGCTCCTCAGATGAGGATTGCTGCTAAAGTTAGCTACTATGTTTCTGTAATAGCCAGTGTTGTCACGTCCATAACACACTGAAGAAGCGTAGCAATACACGAAAGCGCTCATCTGTATTCTTATACAATAAAGACTTTGGTTTTTACAGTTGCTGCTGCCGTTCCTGTGTTTGAGACTGTACGTGTTTTGTTGCTTATACAAATATTTACTTGTGAGCATCAACGTCTAAAACATCTTCATAAGCAATAAGTAAACTAAATACAGTACTTGGTACTTGTAGTACTGAATGCTCATACAGGCATGTCCACTAGTCCGCTACTGGTGTTTACTAATATCAGCTTTGTGTATGTGGCCACCCTGGGGGAATGTAATCTCTATGCCATGTGCACTGCCAAACCCACCTAACACCACACCCCACACATTGTCTGGGATGCAGCTACAGAGGTAAGCTGGAAGGCAGTCCAATCTACAACCATGACTGGACTGGACAGTCGCGGGGTGTAGGTTAACACATGTATCTCATCACCACACTCAACACATACCCTTACCAGAACACAGTAAGGACACCCACACATACCACTAGAAATCACACACATTCACAGAGGCTTCTACGTATCTGGCCAAGCAAGAGACCTCCCAAGCTGGAATAGACAGACAACAAAGTACAAAAACTGTATGACATAGTTTGCCAAATTATGCCACTCCTCAGAACACATGGCCAGAAACATGCCCAACAGTACTCATTTGTGAATGCAAACTCTAGCACTATGTTGCACACCAAGCTATATGAGGGCAAACATACTGTCAGCTGCCTGTCTGCCATTAGCCACATACCCATACACTCAGACCACCTTTTGAACTATACACATGGCTCTGGCATATTCCATGTTGTTGTGCAAGACCTGTGATGCAGTAGCCTGGACTGCATGGAAGCACACATGTAGGAACTGTCAGGTCTTGTAACCCATGCAGGTATGTCCCAAGGCCTGGGTAGCATTCTGCCATTGGCTAGAATGATACTGCAGTACAGGGACAAAAGGATTGTATTCCACAATTGTCTAATGTACTGGTGTAATACAGAGGGTATCCAGTATCTCTCTGCTTGCAATAACATGGTTGACAGACCATGATGTTTTGCCAGACAGGGCCTGCAGCTGTCACCCCTGGAAATCTAGATCCTGGCTACGGCACATGCTTCCCCTATAGTGCCTTGATCATGCAAGTTTCAAGTGAAAGTCCACTGCTGTAACAGGGACAGCCAAGCAATAAACTGCGGGTCTCGCTACTCAATGATACATTTCAGAAACTTAATATGGACTCACTTACATCAATCCTTAACATGGAGAACATATCTGTGCAGTGACTGAGATATGGTTCAATGCTCTGGAGAGCACCCCTGCATGACCATGTTATAACACATACCTCACCTCTTGGCCCTTATCCTTTATTGGAACACACAGGCCACAGGTGTGTCCATATTCTTGAAGGATATGTACACCCCCACTCTAGTTGCACTTGGATAACTTCAGATGCATTATGCTGAGCAACTACCTTTGTGCCAAAGTGGAATTCAAATTGCACCTTGCGACAGATCACCCACCATGCCTCAGAATTCCCAACTGTCATATTGTGCTATAATGGGGAATATTAGGTTTGAGACAGAAAATCATAATAATGGCTACTCTCAACTATCCCATTATGAACTGGGGAGACTCCTCATGTACCAACACCTGTGCTCAATGCATGTTGGATTTCATTAACCCCAATGACCTGGATCACCATAGTCACACAAACAGGGCTAACAGTATGCTACACATAGTCAGTCTCCAAAGTCAATGTTATGCTTCTTAAGAGTGAAGTGGTGATTGTCATGGCACCCATGCAGTGATTGTCATGGCACCCATGCAGATGGACAATGCATGTTCAAATGCTGAATCCTACACAAATGCACTTTAAGCACTCACATAAGTGCAGTGATTGTGCTATTGAAACAGAACCAAGATTCAACCAAACACAAACAGGAAGGCAAACTGGTGGTACCCTGCATTAAACTGTACCACAGAAGGTAGAAACTGTTGCAAGAGTGAACACACATGAGTGGAGGTGATCCCTGGTCAGCCTCAGTAAGATACAGATACACCATATAAAACCACACAAAGCTACTGTGAAACTAATCAGTCACATATTATGAGGCCAACCACAGAGCATTCTATAGCTGTGTCATGAATCATAATGGCAACAACAAGACCTGCCATGTTTCACAGCACTATGACATGAGAAGTACTGCACCTACAGAAATAGCACTTGTTCATCCAGATAGGGTCTTGGATAACCTAAACCCACTCTCACCTCCCCCCCACCAGGTACACATATTTATATATTCATGTACATTACAGAGTCCCTGTAATAACAACTATGCAGGTACAAGCTGCACTCTCTAAAGCCATAAATACAGCTTGCAAGGGACCTGTCAACATCCCAGGGTGTATTTTACACAAATGTCAGACCAATTCACTCTCCACATACACATCATGTTCAATCATAGCTTCATGTCAGGCTGTGCACACACTAAATGGTGCACAGCAACAGTTATCACACCCCACAAAGTGGGTGACACCATTGATAATGGGAAATAGTGCACTACTACCCTGCTAAGTCTGGTCTGTAAGGCCATGAACCTTGATCACCTTATTTGATGTAGTCAGTACAGATGTAGATGACAGTAAGGTTGATTCACACAGCATATGTTGACCTTGCCAGGTCTTAGGACACCATCACCCATACTGTGTTCCAGCTACACTCAGTAAACTAGGTGTATATTCCTATGTCACAGGATTTGTTGGCAATTGGACTGCCGGCAGAACCAACACTACAGAAGGTGTCTGACTAATACACGCACATCAAACCAGTACCAACTACAGTAATGCAGGGTTAATTTCTGGTACTCCCCCTCATTGTTATCTATACCACACAGACTAACACAGAAGGCATCTTCCTATTGAAGTTTGCGAATGACTAGGAACTAGGAAAAATAGTCGACTCAATGAGTGCTGTGGGCAACATACAGAAGGGCCTTTGTGGGTCAGATGTGTGGTGTGTGGTGTATGGCCACAATCTCACAGCTAAGTACTGCATTGTCATCCCCTATGTTAAAAACCCTGTACCCATGAACTACCACCTAGGCAGCAGTCAACATAATGGAAACTGTGCATGTGTGGGATGCAGCTGGACAGTAGTCTTTCCTTTGATAGTCACTTCACCACACCAGTCAGGTAGTCATAAGTGGCACCCCTAATCATGACAGGGTGCCATCCATGAATATAGAGATCATTGTTCAGCCATGCTCAACACTCAAGTGACCCATAATAGATCACATATTTCCTTTAAGGGTTATTGACCATATTCAGATGGCCTACACTGACCTTCCCAAACCCTAGTTCCACTATGTAGCATAATGCCCACCCTGAATAATGCCATGTCCAATCCAGAGATGTTGGACATGCTACACTTACACATCCTGATTTCAAATAAACACATACTTTATGGACATCCACCTTTCTAGTACAAGAATCTTAACATGCCTGACAGATCCCTTACCCATACACTTTACATACTCCTGCCATACTATGCATCCCTGTCCAGCAAAGCTGCACATTGTCCCTCTTTGAGACATGGTGTGATGACTGCATGGCAAATATATCAGTAACCCTGTGGATTAGTTCTGTGGCACTGCTTGAACAGGCCACTAAAAGTTACCTGTCCGTTGGATACGGCTAGGTAACCTTTCAGCCTAGGCTCATAAATGGCCCAGGGCATATAGCCTACTAGTTCACTATGACCATACATGCTATAGTTGATATCAAACCCTGCAAATACCATCAAGCTAGCCATTGTCCCATGTGTTTCACATGTGCAACACAGGTAATACATGGCAGGATGCTATACTGCTGTACAGTGCCATGTAGATGTATATGGCAAAACACATACATGTAAAACTTTCCATGAGCACGTCTGCATGGTCACAGGTCATGTCCATTAAGGCTGTGTATGACTATATATGTGACATATACACAGCATTAAAGTCTCTTGTATTAATGTGAACACATCCAGGCATGTGCTGATATGTAAAGACACCAGTACAGGCAAACAGACATGCCCACATCAAGACAACATCCACATGGAGTATGAGCAATGTCATCACTTGACAAACAGATATATGGTGATAACATCAAATCACCAGTAAGTGTCAAATGTGTGTGAGTTAAACATGTCAGTAGTGTTAGTGTCATGCAGATTTGCAAAGACATATTTGTAATTATAATAAATGTGATACACATGTATGTGCAGCTGTACTTCTGTACATCTCTGTGAGTTACTGTGACCTGTCTCCATCATTATGTCTTCCAGGTAATCCTCATGCCAGGCTGCCACCATACACCTACATGGAGGATGAGGTCCTCATTCCATACCTCCTTGAGAATCATGAAATACTCTTCAGCCATGTGCCACAGGATGCACAGCACTGGGATGCCCAGTGGGAGGAACTTCGCAGGAGGGTAAATGTTGTTGGCAGCCACAATCGCACCTGTCAGCAGGTGCACCAACACTGCACTGACCTCATTAGATGGGTGAAACAACGTGCAACCGCAATTGCCAGGGAACAAGCTGCAACAGGTGGGGGGCCACTCACCCAGCCCCCACTCACACATACTGAGGAGCTACTGGCCAACCTGGGGACACCTGCAGAATCCCATCCACAAGCTTTAGCTGGTATTGTGGAGTTGGGTGTCTTACAACCACTGAGCCAGGAGTTGCCTGGTAAGTCACTACTGCACATATAACACAACTATATTTAATATAGTTACATGTGTTACTGTACAATATTTAATGTAACATCATATGCAAGGCATGTATGCACACATGCCACATACTATAATTTGCTACTCTATGTATGCACTGATGTGCATACTCCATAGTATAGTCTATTGTACTGGCGTATGTGCTAACATGCACATTGCACCCTGTAGCTATCATACAAGTGTGTATAATGATCTTACTGCTGTGACACTCCTATTTAGTAGCCTCTGGCATTTTGCAGTGAGAGCAGCCTGTTGCTAGTGAGAATGTTATTATTTATCAGGCTTGATAACGCACAGATCATATTAATTACATGCTATCTGCCATGTGGCCATTTAACACACGTACACATAATGTATGGTGGTCCTGTTAATATATACAGGTCAGACCTGCAATGCATCACAGTGGTTACCCATGTGGAATAATTGAAGACTATATGAAACACCTACACTAAACCTTACAAACTGTCATTGCCAGATGTGTGGACAGCAGTAAATACAATGGTGGTGGTGTGGTTCACTGTAGGGACATGTACTACAGATCAGCATTACACATGTGGGGAATACAAACAGTATTATACAGAGAGCATATGTCTGCACACACTCTAAATGTTTTGGAGCTGGAGTATGACCAGCCCACAGGACTCCCCCTTGTGGATTATACCCTTGCTATGAATGTCACACAATGTCATGTGCTATCTGACATGTTTTGTGTGCTGACTGCAACACTGGTTAACTATCCTGCAAAACATGGTATTTCACATCCCAAACATACCACCCTTTGTATGCATAACCCTATCCTCAGTGGAGCATATGGCATCTACGGGTGTATGTCATATGGGACAACACTGACATATGAAATGGATGCCCATCACAACCATTGGACAAAACATGTTTACACATGGCCATGGAGGATGGCCAGAGACATGAAGCAACACACACAGTAGAATGGATGTACATGTGTGTACACCCTGTTGTACATTGGCTCGACACAATACTACTATGGCCTTTGTGTAATGGTGATATTGCAGATGTGACATACTAAACATCATACAGGCCTGTGCACAGCCTGTGTAGGCATGACATCAAACCACCACATAACATATCTTGAACATCTTGAGTATGTCACAGCATGAATGCTTTCACCTATACAGTATCCAAATACATACATGTGTTGCACAACATCCACATACAACCACATCAGGCCACAGATACAGTACATTCACCTTGCTGGTGTCAGACATCACTGTCATGGTTGCTCCTCATGTGTGTGAGGTACACAGATGGCATGTGGGACATGGAGTACTGCTAAGTTAGCCATGTCTGGGCATAGTTGCCAGGCATCAGCAATATGGTTGCAGATGTGCAGGGGTGTCATCTATTTACCCTTCAGTGACCTGTGTCACACATTCCACATTAGGGTTTAGTGTGTATACATTTCAGGGATGTGGGTCACATTCCACATTAGATATGTATTGTATCTGAACACAGTCATGACTATGATTTGTGTCTGTAACTCACACTGTATAGCAATAGTGAAGCCACATGATGCCCTGCAATGGCTATGCACATCAGCTCAATGTGCAGTATGTCACTGTATATCTGTAGGGTGGACTGAAAACATTGTGTCAGCTGAAGGTCCATGTTAATATAACACGTCCCTGCATTGGGACACCATTACCTCACTGTATATTTGAAAGGACACCATTGTGTTAAACATGTATGCATGTCATTCAACACTTCAGCAGAAGACATGTCATACTACATGTGATTGGCAAGGTCATATGTCACACATCAGGCTGGTGTACTGTTAACCTGTGCTAGTCTGTAGCGCCATTGCAAAGTAGGGACAGCCATATCAAACATGTGTGTACAGGCACATGCACATTGTCTGTAGACTCAGCTCAGGGGTAAGCAGAATAATGTTGAACAGACATGCACTGCTTTGGGGGAGATATGCAAGCTAGGGCTAAGGCAAACATAGTATTCACTCAACATACCCTTCTGCTCATGTCCTCCTCACACATAGGAGCAGTGGCCAGCACAAAGCATCAGTGGCAGATGTACACAGGCCAGTGATGGTCTGGTAAAATGTTGGGTATGTTGCATAAAACATGGCAGTGTGGTGCAATGGTGCATAGTGCATGCATTGTGTTGCAGGTTTGAGGCATAACCTACTAACACAAATGGTGCAACACAGGGATGTATGCTAACTACAACTATAATTGTATAAGGTGCATGCCTTCTGCTATAACACATGCATGCTGTTGTGTGCAACTCAGGGATGTATGATAACTACAACTATAATTGTATAAGGTGCATGCCTTCTGCTATAACACATGCATGCTGTTGTGTGCAACTCAGAGATGTATGATAACTACCACTATAATTGTCTAAGCTAAATGCCTTCTGCCATATCACATGCATGTTGCATGCTGTTGGGTGCCATATCATGTGTCTGTCTGTGTCTGTGTGTCTGTACTTTGATGTATAACTTGTAATGTACAGTTCTTGTCTGCCCCTCACAGGTGTTGATATAGGTGCGTTGACCTCCTGCGGTCCACCTGATGTTAGTGTCCCCACAGACTCTAGCAGTGATGATGAAAGTGTGATTGAGGCACAAGCAGGGTTGCCAGGGGCAGAATCTGTGCTATCGGTTGCCATTCCACCTGTATCCCTTTCATCCCCGCACACAGTTCTCATGCCTACACATACCCCATCACCAGTGGCCATAGTGGAAGGACAGTTGGCGGGTGGTAGCATGGAACAGGAATGTGTGGAGACTGCAGAAGGTGTGCCTGCACACCATGATCCCAGCCAACTGACTGGTGATGTCCCACACAGGCATGGGCCCAGGGCTGCTCATAGGAGGACTTCTGGCCAACATGCCTCTGCAAGACACAGCACATCAGCTGTCACCAGATGCATGTTTCAGGCTATAATGGAGGCACAGGCACATGTTGAACAGCACAACAGAGAAGGTCTGTGGCTTCAGAGGGCTGCTGTCCGTTCTTTAACTGACAACATCCTGGCAATTGCAAATGCTCACCATCATCTTGCAGATGTTTTGGATAGATGATTGGGTGATATGGTGGGAGTCCTTGACTGTGGCATGTCAATCCTCGAGCGTGGAATATCTGTGCAAGAACATATGGTGGGAGTGAGGCATTGGGCATGTGGACGTAGCCCAGCTACATCACCTGTTGAAGGTCTACATGAACATGCAACTTCACATGCCTGCTCCCATAGCTGGTGCTGTGCTGTCCACACCAAGACACAGCAGACCATGTGCACGTGGTCCAGGATGGTCCCAACAGGAACACGGTTCCAGTGGACATGTGTCATCAGACAGTACCCAACCTGGACCTCTGCCTGGTAGTGGCCGTGCAACCCCTGGCAGGTGCAGGACGCGTGGCCCTGGCCGGACACTGTGAACTGTAAAACCTGCCCTGTACATTCAGCAGCTGTCAATAATACCCCTGTGTAGGCCAGCCACATGCCAGACCTGTGTGCATACATACACACACACACACCAGAAACAAATGTAGGGCACCTCAACACACATACGCATAACATCCACAAATGCCCAATGAGAAAAAAAGGCCCTAACCCACACACATGATGTCATCCAATGGTGCAGCCTAGGCCTCTGGCAAATATTATCACCCTGTGCAAATGATGATGCCTGTGCTGCATCCCTGTCATCCACACCATCGGTGCAGGGACATGCTCATATGGTCTGATGCACAGAGTGAACATACTAGGAAGACAATTGCAGATTACCATTGCTGAGTAGTGTTGACAGGCAGCAGACATACCATGTACTACAGTTTTAGAATGCATTTTGTACTTTTGACAGTATGTATCATGTGTAACAACAGTAACTGCATGTTGATCTTGATGTTCTGCCTTCCTCTTTCAGGTGTAATTGCATGTGCCGGGGGATGTCAGTGTTTGCTGTTAGTGTCCCATATGTAAATGTAGACTACTCACAGGTCTGTATGACAATAACTGCATGCACTTTGTAGCTTCCACATCACAGTTATAATCTCCCAAGTTTAAAACATGTTTACTGATCTAATGATCCAAGAGCATGATAGCTGTGTAGTAAGCTACTGTGGCCAGAGCCGTCACATCCATAGTGGGTGACATCACAGGTATAGTTACCTGGAGCGGGGAGGAGGTAAAAGAGTAGTTTAGCAGATGACAAGGGTAAAGGCCAGTGGAAAATGTGGTTTCTCATTCGGAAGCAGTAATACCCACTCTCATGACAGGATGCAAACACACATACACACCCACACACTCAGGGATTCACAGACACAGTAACACACCCACACACTCAGGGATTCACAGACACAGTAACACACACTCTGACACACACAAACACAGTTGGCCAGTGTTAGGATGAGAATTCCTGCCTATGTGCAAATCATCATTATAGTACTATGCAATTACAAGACACGCCACAGAGATTACACATGTACAGGTAGTCAGAATGGCCTAAGATCGAGGACATCAACAGGGATATTAGATTACGGTGAGTGTATATGGGGAGGGTGGGGGTTCATCAGTAGGCTATGGAACAACAAGCCTCGCCCAAGGGCATACACATTTACAGGTGGTTAGAATGCCCTTCTAAGATTGATGACATCAACATGGGTACTAGATTGCATTGAGTGGATGAGGGAAGGGGGTCTTATCATTTCACTATGGTAAATTACAGCCTCACTCCAGGGACCAAACAGCCATACACACACACACACGCACACATGCACACACACACACACACACACACACACACACACACACACACACACACACACACACACACACACACACACACACACACATGTGCCAGTACTGTGAATCAAACACCTGCCTATCTCATGATAGATATTACAGAGTTACAGCACTATTGCACATGCTACGAAGCGTACTGACTCTTTCCTTTGCCAACTGTGCTGATATATGCACAATATATGCACAGGAGAGGTGTTACTGTTACAGGTGTCAATAGGTTTGCCTTCAGTGTCACCCTTACTGCATTCTACGTTGTGTGTCTTCCCCTTCAGTTAACAAAACCATAGCTTAGCAGTTACACAGGTTATTGTAGGAATGGTTGTAACAAACCTGTGAGTTGTCCTCAGTAATCATTCATCTGCAAAGTAGCTCCACCACTTAGTAGTTATGTCCAAACATCTGTCCATTACTAAAGTACACCTTACTGTACTTTGAGCATATCACCATAAACACTTTGCAATGTTGAGGCTGCATTGCAACTGCATGATGTACTAAGACAACAGTCACCTTCAAACATCAGGCACTGCGCATGCATGGAATCATCAATGCATGTACACATATGCAGTCTCCATCAGTAAGTGGACTAGCAGGTCAAGAGGATAAATTCCACACCTTCCCCACACCATGTGTAATATCTATATGAGCGTTACACTATAATGGATGTTGTATGCATGTACTGGTAGGACACATAACCACCTTCACTGAGTAGCTAAGTGTACATTTATGTCAACAGCACATATCAGCAAGACACACCCACAGCAATATTCCATGTCATGATCCCGCAAACTGTTAGTTGACAGTTCCACTGTGAAGCCAAGGCACTGTAATGGTCAACAATGATACACATAATATTTGCCACACACACACACACACACACACACACACACACACACACACACACACACACACACACACACACACACACACACACACTCACACACACATCATATTTGCCACACTTACTTCATGATTACTGGAAGAGTGCCAGCAATGTGCTCTGTTTGAGCTAGGCATTACAATTGTTCAAGCATGTGCGAGGTCTGTGGCTTATAAACATCTCACCCCAGCATGTTCTGGCTATTGTGGTAATAAGGTTAATGTCCAGACAGCACACAGCATGCATGGCTTGCAATTGTTGACATGGGGTATATGTAATAGCTGTGGGTCACACATGGCTATAAATGTCATGGACATATCACCTGTAACTACTCAGGAACATACAGAGCATAGCTGTATTTCCCTGAATCTGTCAATACAGGTCATGTGTGTAGGCCCTACAATCCTGTTATTTGGGTATGTTTGTAGGCATTGCATTGGTTGGATATGTC
Organism: Protopterus annectens; assembly: GCF_019279795.1. NCBI lineage: Eukaryota > Metazoa > Chordata > Ceratodontiformes > Protopteridae > Protopterus > Protopterus annectens. Next base: position 569,531,977 of record NC_056737.1, read on the forward strand.
TAATGACATACATGCCACATGGATTGTTGTATGATATGATAGGTGTCATAGGTGATCAGTAGAGAGGGAATATTACCTCTGTCAACATAGATATCAAACCTTATGTACTGTTAGCATTCAGTAGCCATGGACCTATCTTCCATGTGCATGTGTGTAATGAATGTAGCCACCTGTATGTACAAAGGATAACAACAGCTATGGTATTTTCATGTATGTTGTATGAGTGTGGGATGTACATATCCAGGGCAGGTACATCTAGGTCATAGCCAACCATGAGGGTGTTGTTTACTGGTGTACAGAAACAGTCAACTGTGTTAATGCTGACAACATCCGAGGGACCCTGGTATGTGTACAACTGACCTGGTTACCAACAGTGGTATTATTGCATTGCATAACACATTATGCAACTGTGTCAGTACATGGGTACTTTGCACAGTTGATGTAGGGCTAGGTACAGTCCACCAGTTGAAGGTTATTTGGTGTTGTACCATAATATTTCATACCACATTAATGGATGTGTGTTGGTAGTCTGAAGACATGGTGGTGAATGTATATGAGGATACAATCTAGAATGCAGCTTTTGCCACTGTCACCTGTACCTGACACATCTGTGATGAATTATGTTGGAGTAGTGGTCTTCACTTGTGAGTAGCCTTTATGAATATGTGGACACCACCACCTGGAGTGGTCCATACCAGTGTTATGGCCCACATGTCTGGATCTGAGTTATATGGTCATGGTGCTATTGTGCACTACAGAGCCTTCAGCCAGGTGTTCCTCACTGCACAGATGTCAGTATTCCCCATTGTAGGTTCTACATTGAGCAAATGGATTACGAAAGCCACACATCTAGCACTGGTTAGCATGAGCATCCAATGCAATTGTCTTGTAGGTGTCAGGGTGTTACTTCTGTGTTTGGGCATTTGCCTTGGAATGGCACTATATGGGTAAATGTGACCTATGTATTATCCACACTCCCTTGAATCATGGATGCATGTGATCTGTGCTAAGGCTTGTCTTGTTTCAGTCATGTCATCCCGGAATGACAGACACTGGACAACCTCATAATTACAACAGGACAGTGGCTCATTGTTTTGGTCAAGCAGTTGCCAGTCATACCATGACATCACTGCGAGTGGCAGTATTGTGCTTGGTATCAAATGCTACATCTAAGGTGACGGACAACAGCAGATGTTGTGTAGATGGCCAATGTCAGATATACTTAGTGGAGTGGTCCTGCTAATAATGACAACTACTGCCACAGCCAGGAGAGGTCATCTTGACACCTGCACCTCAGTACCATTAGACAATGGAGCTCACATATTATGCTTGCACATGCCACTGTTCCAACTATAATGCCACTGTCCACAACCTGATATCAAGGTATGCCTTTCAGGGCAGCAATGTGTGTGACACATGCTGTACTTTGCATCCACCTGTGTGTCCCAGTTAACCAATTGTCTGTCACTTCCACACATGCATGATTGTGTATACTTCACATATATATGGCAGTACTTCATGTACATGTATGCATGTGTATCACACAGCACAGACGCAGATATATCATTTACGGGCCACATACAGGTATCTGGTAGTAAACCTGTATGATGTGCATATATACTGACAGTTAAGATGTACATAGCTGTAAACCTGTGTGTTTACAATAGGAGTCCATTACAATATGTTCTGTACATCTAAGTGTATGAGCATGCCTACTGTGGCCTTCTGTGGTTAGAATCAGAGTGCATCCCAAACAGCCCTGTGCTACTAAGTGTATGAGCATACCCACTGCCACCTTGTGTAATTGGAGTCAATGCACCCAAACAAGTCCTGTGATTCTATGTGTATGAGCATGACCACTGTAACCCTGTATAGTGATAGTAGTTGTCCATTCCACAGATGGGCATACTCCAGTTCAGGGCTTGTTGTGCTACAACTATACCTCTCAGACCTACCTATGTCTTACCTACAGATGATGTGTCTAGTTTGTGCATACAGGTTGTAATGGACTCCTACTTTAAACATACAGGTTTACAGCTATGTACATCGTAACTGTCAGTATCCCTATTGCTCTCCTCAATCTTAAAAGGGCATTCTGACTGTCTTAAACTGTGTAATCTCTGTAGTGCATCACATAACTGTGTACTACTGTAATAGTGATCTGTAGATAGGCAGGAGTTTTGATCCCACCAGTGGCAACTGTGTGTGACAGCAAATGCCTGAGTGTGTGTGTGTGTGTGTGTGTGTGTGTGTGTGTGTGTGTGTGTGTGTGTGTGTGTGTGTGTGTGTGTGTGTGTGTATTTGTGTCTGCATCCTGTCATGACAGTGGGTTTTACTGCTTTTCAAGGAGAAACCACCTTTTGCACTGGCCTTTATCATTGTCATCTGCTAAATCACCCTTTTCCCCCCTCCCCACTGCAAGTAATCAGTCCTGTGATGTCACCCAGCTCAGAAGCAGAAGCATATTAAGTGTAATTGTATGGGTTCTGTAGCACATACCCCAACTGCATACCACTCTACTAGTTACCTTTACATAAGCAAGACTTGTAAGCACAATACTGGCAAGTGTGTGTGTGTTTGTGTGTGTGTGACTACCCTGTAGCCAGGCATACACATGTCTTATGTCTTTTAACATGCTGCACACCATGGTAGTCATCTGTGGTGAGTGAAGTCTACAAATTATTACATAGGTAGGAATAGAAAAGAATAGACAGTCAAGAATGACTACTGTTGGGTATGTTATTTTCCTGTGCCACTGTCAAGCAGTGACACAGAAGTGGTCCCCAGGGTGTATTTCCATACCCATCATTCCCCCATCCGAACTCCACAATCCCTGGGGTATATTTCTTTAGCCATCATTCCTCACCCCAAACTCCACATGCACAACAGCCATCCCTTCTATGGTGAACTGATTAAGATTTAAATGTAATAATTCAAGAGTTGCCTCTGTTTTGTGTACACGTCAATTTCTTTGGAACCCTTCTGTGTCACAAAGGGTTTTCAGACATGTTTATATATATGGCTATAGCTGTGTCTGTGTATATGCATACATATATATGTGTGTGTGTGTGTGTGTGTGTGTGTGTGTGTGTGTGTGTGTGTGTGTGTGTACATCCCATAAGTGCATATATGTTTTTAGCATTTATTTATAACAGTTGTACATATGTAGACTTGTCTATGTTGTTTCACAGAGTACAGTACATTCAAGGGTACTGTACATATGTACACAAAGTGACTGTCCCATTTGTTTTCAGTACTGTGGAATACCTGTAGTAAAATGTGTATTATAAAAACCATAAAAATGTATACAACCAAGATGGTTTAGTGATAGGTCCAATGACCATGGTGTGCATGGTTCAAGACCTGCAAGGGTTGTTAATAATGTCATTTAGGACTGAATAAGACAGTTGTAAGAGGGTGAAAATCTGTTTTTGCAACAGTAAGCAGTGGGTACACACAGTTAAAAGACATGTACAACTTGCAGAACACTTGAAATGCCTTTTGGTAATCCTGCTGATGTCATTCATTGTGACATACACCTTTGGGGAAGAAGTACTTCAGTAAAGTCTGTGGTGTGTACTATAACTGTTACTGCTGTAGTGTAATAAACTAGTTAGGTAGGGGTTCAAATACCAGATATGACAGGTGTGTGTGTGACTTGTATCCTCTGTAGTGGTTGTTGTAAGTGTGTGATACCTATGCGCAATGTGGAGGGGGTTTTGCATATATTTTATGTTGGCCGTACTCTATATCACAATGTCAACCATACAGGGAAAACAGATGTACATTAACTGTGAGGCTGGTGTGCAAAGCCATACCCATACATGTGACATCAAGGCCAGCCAATCACAGTTAACAACCCCACTATTACCCAGAGCGCACACACAACCCATGTGTCATATGCACACACATGCCTAGGCAACAGCCAATGTGTGGGTAGTACACTGCATATTGGCCACTGATAGTAACTATGCAATGATAGCAGTGGGCAACAGAGAGCATGCCACCCTGGCCATCTGTCCAATATGCACGTACATGCACACAGTGCACCTCCACCATGTTCCCCAATGGACATCTGCACCACCTATGGTGCCTTCACATGTGACTCACAACGGACATACCATGCCAGACAACATGCTTACAACTGCTTTACAGTGCCTCAATCACTCTGTTTTCATCGGCCCTTGTTCTGCTAGCAACAAAATAAACAACCTCTGCTAGGCTTGAATCCAGGACCATGCACACCATAGCCAAAGTGATTTACCTCTAAGCCACCTCTGATATGCATAACCCTACTGTATTCACAAAGATATCATCCAGCCCAGTTATTCAACAGTACATAGGTTCATAGGTTCATAGGTTCATACTAGCCTATTTACCCTAGGGCATTTATAAGCCTACCCAGAGTGTGTTTGGCTTTCGCCACCCATTTTAAATTAATTTTGCTATGCCCTTTTTTGAGGTTAGTATACTGTGCCTCTGTCTAACAGTGACACAGAAGTGATACCCGGGGTAAACCTATGATCTCCCATCCACTCATCAAGATTCCTCTTGAAGAGAGTCAGTGAGGGACTCTGCATAACCTGGACTGGGATTTTATTCCAGAGTGAAGGGAGCCTCTGGGTTATGAATCTGTCCCTCCAGCATGTCCTATTTATTTCAGTGCTGAGGTTCAAGTCTCTTGAGCGCGTAGCTCAATTGGATTTTCTGAGGTGCAGCATGTCCATTCATTTCGGGTTGGACATTGATTTATACGTCAGGCACAGATCGCCTCTGAGCAGGTAGTATGCCACTGAGTAGAGCTGGAGTTTCTTTAACCGGGCAGCATATGGCATCTGTTTGAGCCCTTTGATCCTCTTGGTGAGGTAATTTTGGGGTCTTTCCAGTTGCTGCAGGTGTCTGGTAAGGTACATCCCAAAAGGGGCACTGTACTCAATTATGGGCCTGATGAGGGATGAGTAAAGAGGCACGATGACCTCCCCTGATCTAGATGTGAATCCCTTCATGATTAGGTGGGCTATATAAAATGTTTTTCTAACCACTTTGGCCATGTGGTTGTCAAATGAGAGATTGCTATCAAACTTGGGTCCCCAGGTCCCTAATTACTTCTTCTGTACTTAATGCATTACCACCTATGTGGTAACTTGTGGGCACTTTGTTTTTGCTAAAGGGGATGACTATACACTTTTTGGCGTTTAGCTTGAGGCCTTGGATCTGGCACCAATTGTCTGTTTCTATGAGGCCCTTTTGGAGGATGCTTGTGTCAGCTGGAGAGTAGATTATGGCACCCAGTTTGCAGTCCTTCCATGTTGGCCTGTACCTCCAAGAAATATATACCGAACAAGAGAGGTCCCAGGACTGAGCCTTGTGGGATGCCACTTGTAACTGGTTTGGAGTTTGACATGGCTCCAGCAATTCTAACCATGTGGGTTCTGTCCTTGAGCCAGCTTGCAACCCATCTAGTGACATAGGGGTTTATATTTAAGCTGGTGAGCTTATCTATAATGCCCGAGTGGGGTATTGTATCGAAGGCTTTTGCATGGTCCAGGTAGGCTGTGTGGACCACCTTCCCCTCATCAATGGCCTTGGTGACTGTTTCAAAGAAATTGACCAGGTTTAAGAGGCAGGATCTGCCCTTAACAAAGCAGAACTGGGTAGGATCCAGTGTCTGTAGGTCCTCAATATCTTTATTTATGAGGTCCATGATGATCCTTTCCATAGCTTTGCAGACCAAGCTAGTCAGGCTTATGGGGTGATAGTTTCCAGGATCCGTTGAGGCACCACCTTTGTGGAGAGGGACCACTGTTGCTGTATGCCACTCTTTGGGTACATATCCTGTAGTAAGGCTGAGATTGAACAGTAGTTTTATGTTTGGGTTTAGATCTTCTTGGATTTCATGTAAGACGCAGCCCGGGACACCGTCTGGTCCCATTGATGCTGTGTTTTTTGCTTTGGAGAGGGTGGCTCTTACCTGGGCATCTGAGATGTCAGGAGGGCAGCACTCTGCTGGGATAGATATTTGCCCTTTTGGTGGGGAGGGGGGGGAGTTTGCGCTGAACCTGTCAGCTAGGATGTTGGCAATGTCTGTGGGTTCGGTGTATTTTTTGTCATTTTGGACTAATTCTGAGCATATCTGGGAATTCCCACCCAGGTTCCTAACATAACTAAAGAAAGCCTTGTGATTATCCTTAGTGTCTTGTGCAATTTTTCTCTCAAAGCTGGCCTTAGACGATTTTGGTGCCAGTAGTTTTTTGCTAATACTGATCAGAGATGCCTTCCCTTTTTGGGATTTTGCTCTATCATGTAGTAGCTTCCTCCTTCTATTGTATAGTTTGTTTATGGCTGGGGTCCACCAGACAGGATATCTGCCTTTGGAGGATTGGGTCTTGGTTTTATTTGGGATTGCATGATTCATGCATTCCTAAAGGTGTTCATAGAATGCGTTTATAAAGGATTCTGCGGTCTGGGCCATATTTTCCACAGGCCCGGGGGCTTTGAAGGATTCCACCTCAGTTTTGACGAGTGTGAAATTTGCTTTAGAGAAGTTTTTCACTGTGGTTTTCTGGGCAGGGGGTGGGGTCGTTATGTGAATATCCAGTGAGATTAGTTTATGATCTGATCTTACCAGTGAGGGATACACTTCTGGTCTGGAGCATAGAGTCCCCATGTTGGTGATGATCAGGTCCAGTATGTTTTCCCCTCTTGTGGAAGTGGTAACAAGTTGTTCCATAGCATTTGAGTTTATAAATTCTAGGAACCTTTGGGCTAGGGTGTTGGAGCTAGAGTAATGTTCCCAGTCTATGTTTGGGTAATTGAAGTCGCCTAATATAATGGTGTTTGGAGAGACCTTCATATTTTCCAGTGTTCTCAGGAAGGCCAAGTGGGGTTCCTGGGTTTGGGTACAGAGTATGTATTCTAACATGCAGATGCATGTTCGTGAGAAAATATATTAATGTCTACACAGATACAAATGTATGTGTATGTGTGTGTATATGTGTATATATATATATATATATATATATATATATATATATATATATATATATAGAGAGAGAGAGAGAAAGATATATATATATATATATATATATATATATATATATATATATATATATATCCACATATGTGTAAGCAGATATTTATATCTATATAGGTATATATGGACATACATCTGTAGATAAGGTGGGAACATAGCAGAAACATGTATGTCCACATGTACCATTAATGGGGTTTACAGGCACAAACAACATATGTCATGCACAAATAGGTATTCCTCCCCACAGCAAAACATGTCTGACCTGCAATACACTACCAGCTGTTGCAGATCCCATAACCAGGACCTTACACAACAAGGCCACAAGATGTTAACAGTACCCCATCCCACCTGTATGATGTCAGGCTGGTATCAGTAACATATCATGCAGTACAGTCAGTCTCATAATGACTCCCATTTTGCAGTCATCTGTTACCTTTGTTAGCCAGAGTTCCATACTGTTGGCCTGTACTACAGAGATGTAGAATTCAAACAACAGTGGTCCCAGGACTGAACCCTGAGGTACTCCACCTGTCACTTGTCTGGGGATGGATTTGGAGACAGTTACAGCTACAGTTTGGGTTGTGTCAGTAAGCCATGTGGCAAACCATCAAGTGGCATAGGGATGTATGGCCAGATTAGTGTGCTAATCTATGTTTCTAGACTGGTGTATGGTATTGAAGGGTTTGGCGAGGTCCACATTGGCGTTGTGGACTGCTTTAACCTATTCCACAGCTATACAGACTGAGTCAAAGCAGATAATCCATTTCAAGAGGGAAGACTGGCCCTCCATGAGCCCAATCTGTGTGGGGTCCAGTGTTTGAGGGTTGCAAGTGTCTGTTTTCCAAACTTTCCTGATAATGCATTCCATGGCCATGCAGATCAGGCTCATCCCACTGATGTGACAGTAGTTCCAGGGATCCAAGGTGGATCTCCCCTTGTGGAGAGGGATAACTGCAGCTGTGCACCACTCAGTGGGCACCAGGCCTGATGCAAGGTTAAGATTACACATGACAGTCTGGTCCCATGGATGATGTATTCTTAGCTGTGGATAGTGCAGTTTCTGCCTGTGTGGCCATGATTACTGGCCAATGGAACTCTGTTTACATTGCCATTGGCCCTTTTGGGGGTGAGAGGGGGGTGACTGTGGCACTAAACCAATCTGCCAGGATATTGGCACAATCCGTGGGAGCAATCTATGTAATTTCATTCTGTTGTAGCTCATAGCACTTCTCACCATTGCCTGTTAGATTCAGGACATAACTATAGAATGGTGTGTGGTTGTCTGTGGAATCTGTGGTGATTTTAGTTATATAACCAGCTTTGGAGGATTCCATGGGGGATCTCAACATCTTACTGTGGCTGGTAAGGGAGTTGTTTGCATCCTTGGAGTATCCTTTTGCTTCAACAGTGTCTACCTTCTATTGTATACTCTGTTAATGGCAGGTGACCACCAGAGTGGCTTGCTTATTTGGGAGGTAAGCATTGTGGTTTCATGTGGGATGTCAGGAATCATGCACAAGTGGATGTGCTCATACAGTACCTTAGTACATGATTCATCTGTAGAACTGTCAGCTCCTGTCTCCATGGGTGTCACAAACATTGTCACTTCTGCCTTGTGTAGCATGAAGCTAGCTTTGGGGAGGTCTTTTATGGACAACTGTATATACATTCCTTTCACATGTTCACTTTGATTATCTTATACTGGGATTACTGTGGTGAAATCTCAGTCTCATGTACTGTTGTGATGGCTTAGTGGTTAGTTACTGTGACTATAATGTACAGTGTCCTGGGTTCATGACCTGCAAAGGTGGGGTATTTTTGTTCGGCCAGGACAGCGATTAATGCATACAGACTAATTGTGGAAATTAGGTTAGTCACACTTAATACAATTAAAATTCCCTACATTGGCAAGCCTGCTTATGTCAATCACTGGGGAGTACACCTTTGGGGAAAAGAGTACTCCAGCAATCTCTGTGGTGCATGCTATAACAGTATACTACTGTAGTGTGATATAGAACTCTGGTATGGGATCTAGTCTCACACATGGGAGTTGTGGATTCTTTGGTGTATGTTCCTATGCCTGTGTATAGAGTACTGCATGTTTGGCTAGTCACACTCACTATGATTCATTGGCCCTAATTTGGTAATCCTGCTGATGTCACCCACCTCGAAATACACCTCTGGGACTGCTATAGCCAAGTAATCTCTGTAGTGTGTCCTGTAACTGCATAATGCAGTAATGTGATAAATTAGTTTGGTAGGTGTTCAAATCCCAGACTTGCCAACTGTGTGTGTGTGTCTGCCTGAGAAGGGAACAATGCATTTTAGAGTAATCACGCTTCTTACAATTCAGATACTCAACTTTGGCAAGGCTGCTGATTTCACCCACCTAGGAATACACCTCTGGGAATGCTGTAACCCAGTAATCTCTGTAGCTCATCGGGTAACTGCATACTGCTGAAGTGTGATTTAGAACTGTGGTAGGGTTCCATCCACAACCATGGCAGTTATGTGTGTTTCAATGTCTGTGTAGGGAGCAATGCATTATAGCCTACTCACTCGCAGGACATTTACAATACCCTACTTTGGTAATCCTGCTGATGTCATTCCTTGTGAAATACACCTTTGGGGAACAAGTTCTCTATTAATCCCCGTGGTGTGTCCTATAACATCCCCATGCAGTAGTATAATGTAGATCTTGGTCATGGGTTCTATACCCACACATTTCAGTTGTGGATGTTTTGTGTTTGTCTCACTGTCTGTTTTGTGAGCAATGCATTTTAGGCTGCTCACTTGCAGGAAATTTGAAATGCCCTACTTTGGTAAACCTGCTGATGTCATTCCTTGTGAAATACACATTTAGGGATGAGGAAGCCCAGTAATCTCCATAGTGAGTGCTATAACTGTGCAATGCTGTAGTGTGATAAACTAGTTAGGTAGGAGTTCTATTCTGAGACATGGCAGGTGTGTGTGTGTGTGTGTGTGTGTGTGTGTGTGTGTGTGTGTGTGTGTGTGTGTGTGTGTGTGTGTGTGTGTTAGTCATATTCTGTGTGGAGGTGGCTGTGAGTGTCTAACCACTGGACATGTTGAGGAGCGGGCTTTGTAGTTTTCCTATATGATGGCCATATTATATGTCACAATGTCCACCTCAGGAGGATTACAGATTTAAATCAGCCAAGAGACTGGGTTGACAAACCATACCCCTACATCTGGCAAAAGGCCTGGTGAACAAAGTAAGTAACCCTACTATTACCCAGAATATGGTCTGAACGCATGTGTCATACACAAACACACTTGCCTAGAAAAAATGCCTATGTTGCTAGTACCCTGCACATTGTTGACAGATAGTAAGCATGGTGTGATTGCAGTGGGCTGCAGAGGGGCATGACACCCTGTCCACCAGCACAATAGGCACATAATTGTGGACAATGTGCCTTCACTATGTTCCCCACTGGATGCCTGCAACATATGTGGTGCTATCAAATGTGATCCACAAAGGACATACGATGCCTTACACAGATGCCCTGTATGAACAGATGCCACTGACACCAGGGAATACCTGTATCATGCTATCAATGCAGGTGCAGGGTCAACCTGCTGTCTATTAGCAGGTCCTGCCGCACCAGGCCAGGATTAGCACATCTGATGATAACAGTCTGTGTACATAACATGTGCCAGGCAAACCAGGTACACTTAAACATGTCACTGTACATTAATGTGGGATGTGCACATCCCAGGCAATATCCATGTCAAGGACTAAAAAAACACAGACATGGCATGCATTGAAAAGCAATGGCAAAACACAATAGTAACCAGGATGACAGGTCGGTTAATACAATACCTATCTGTGTGGGACATTGCAGACACTATACCTCTGAACTACACTGTAGACCATTGTCAGGTGGCCTGATGCCAGGGATTACCCCTCACCCAGCCTTGTACAGCCATCTTGCACAGCCAACCACTACACACCCATGAAGCAATGCACAAATGCATGTCAGTACTGGCACCTTGTGTCTGCATGTGGGGTATGATGTTCCCAACCACAGTCACACCCAGTATAACTCCCATTGGCATACTGACTGATGTGAGACATGTTCACATGCCCTAGCCCATAGAACCTCAGGATAACCCCTGTGGTGCATGTAATACCTGTGCATTACTGTAGTGTGGCAAACTAAGTAGTTAGGAAGTGCATTGGTGAGCCTGCCAAAGTATGCCAATGTATCTGAGTCCTTTAGAGAGTGTGGCTATGTTGGCAATGACATCTGTTCATGTGGACAGCCATGTGTGCTACACCTCATGTATGTCTACTATATCTCTGTTGCAGATGTCACTCACCAGCACACATATATGTTCTTACAGCACACCAACATGTCAGCTATGTGGCACATGGAGTAACTGCATGCACTTGTAATAGTAATGGCTAGTCAGTCAGGGGTATGAACCCCTGTACTGGTAGGTGTGTGATAGAAGATTCTTAGGTTTTAGTCTCCCAGCCCTACTCTGATGTACTTTGCCTCTGTCTGTCCCTCCCACACACTCTCTGGTGGATGTGGAGATGTACACCTGCTCAGCAGCAGCTTTTGTTTTGTAAGTGATGGTCATGTTCAGGTGATGGCCTCTGCACCTATTGCAGTCCTCCTCTGGCTGATTGCATGTGGAACAGCTGCGGTGGTATTCCCATAGCCAGTTGCATGGAAACACAGTACAGTATCTAGGGACATCATGTTGTTGTTTGCCCATGACAGTTGTTGTGAGTGGAACCTGGATCTGGTGTTTGGTAAACAGCATCACAGATGAAATCTGGATATTCCTCAAACAACATACACTGTGGAAAGTGGCCTAAAGGCAGGAGGGTGATGTGCCAGACATGACTACAGCATGTAAGTGTAGCTATGCTTCATTCAGACTACTGCCAGTTTAACAGGTTGTGTGTGGTAATGGCTAGTCTACATGTTTTAATAAATGACAGCACAGTGCTCTGTTTGTGAGGAAACCCCCATCTGTAGGGTCATCTGTGGACTGGTCAGTGTGTGGTACCATTTGCTTCTTGTGTTACTCACAGAACACACATCTGTGAACTGTAGAAGCATAGTGTGAGGATTGCAGTCAGTACACGGTGACAGTGATGATAGTTACTGGCATCGCATCCATGATTGGACATACGTCACATGAAACAGTGGTATGACAGTCACTGTCTGAGGTTATCACAGTGACATGCCAATAATGGGCCACTGTTCATAGCTGCAGTCACAAGTCATCTACGCTTTGGACAGATGTCATGCAGTATATATGCATGTGTTGTGCTCCCTCTGGAAATGTATAACATCTGTTGTCTTCGGTTAATGGTAATATCTATGCATGCTGTTAAAAGTAATCCTGAATGCTGTTGACTATTACTAAGCCTTATCTGTGTTAAAACTGCAACACCATAGGCTGTATGGGATTGGAGGTCCTGGCGGAACCACCTGTCCCACTGAAGCTGGCCATGGCACCGGGCACCAGCATGTCTGGGGCCCAGCCTTGGACCTCCACCTCTGTTGGCTCTGCACCACCTTTGGGTGGAACCACCACTGAGGATGGGGCTTGCCCCCCCTGGAGCAGGTCCAGACAGGAACATGTCAGCCATTGTACGGTCCAGGCCGTGGTGCGTAGAGAGCTCAATAAGGGGTTTTGAGGCCAGCTTCACCAGCTCAAGGGCATAGTGGCACAATTAGAGGGTGAGCCTGCCCCTCCTAGACAACCCCCAACACAGCCACCTTTGGGGCTATGAAGGTGCAGTGGTGGCTGCCCATGGGTGGGGACCTCCATCCCACTGTTTCCATTTGGGGCCTCATGGGCTTGTGACTGCCAAACACCCCTCCCCATCCAAGGTGTTTTCCCCTCACATGTGTCATATACCGCCCCTGTATGCTGTTTTGTCTGTCTTTCCTGTCATCCTACCCAACCTATTCTTCATGAGAATACCTACTCTCCTTCCCCAGCATCCCACTCTCACCTTACAAAAATGGAAACAAAAGACCAGTCTGTTCCCCGAACAACTTTTGCCCCATACATAGCTGTCCATTCCACACAAGTGTCCACCGGACACATGTAACCTTTTTAATTTGCATCACAGCATACTACTGTTGTCCTCACCTCTCTCTCAGGCACATGTTCCTGGTATGCACATGACTCCTAAAAGTTCCAGGTACACATGATGCAGACGACCCCAGTGTACACACAACACTACCAGTCCCTCTATGGTTACCCCATTTAACTTTTTAATGATAATGATGTTGCACACAGCACCTTGCAAGAGTACTGTTCTCACATAATGATTGGACAGGAACTGTTTTGTTAATGTAAATAAAATGCTCAAAGTAATGTATGTGGGCAATGTACAAATGTTTGCGTGTATTAATAACACGTCTGTCTGAGGGAGTCCTGATATTACATAGGACAACACCACTACATAATACAGGAGTTGCTGGTGTTTTCCATTTCATTCTTTTTTAATGTTTTGTTGTCACATGGTTTGTTCTTGATATATCTATATATATCTATATCTATGTATGTATATATATCTTGACATAAACACACACATACATCTAGATAATGAAATACATTTCCTATACTGTTGAATGGCTGTGCTGGATGATATGTTTGTGATAACATCAGATGCTTGTATATCTGCCATGGCTTAGTGGTAAATCACATTGGCTGTGGTGTGCAGGGTCCTGGTTTCGAGCCTTATAGAGCCCATTTATTTTGTTGCTAGGCAGAACAACAGCCATTGGATATGGAGTGATTAAGGCACTTTTAAGCAGTTGTGAGCAGGTGTGCGTGGGTTTGCCTGATGGCAAGCAGTGGTTACTTTTGGTTATAGTTCCTTACACTCTTACCTTCTTGATTGCTTAACCTGTGTAGGTAGTGCTTACCCCTGCGCAAACAGGCTGAAACCCGCTCACTGCTGCTTAAAAGTGTTTACTCCCACTTAGCCCCACACTAATTTCTTTAAAAGAAAAGAAAAAAGGGGTGATAGGGAAGTGGTGAAAAAGGGGCACAAAGAGGGAAATACAGGAGGCAAGGTAGCTAGGGATGTGCAGGAAGGGTGTAGGGAAGGTCCATAGCTGTCCATTTCTTCTATAGCAACGGCTATGCATATGCAATAAATTTGGTGGTACATTTGGACACTCACAACTCTGAATGAGGGGTAAGGACAACAACAGTATGTTGTGATGCCTGTTAGAAACATTTACATGTGTCCAGTGGACACGTGTGTGAAATGGACAGCTATGTATGGGGCGTGCTTTTTTTGAGGGAACAGATTGCCCTTTTTTTCTTTTCTTTTTAGGTGGGAGTTGGATGTTGGGGAAGGAGTATACATATGATCAGGGAGGATAGGTCGGGTAGGATGACACAGAAGACAAGCAAGATGCATACAGGGGTGGTATATGACACGTGGGGGAGAACACCTTGGACGGGGAGGGGTGTTTGGAAGCCACAAGCCCATGAGTCCACAAATGGATACAGAGGGACTGAGGTCCCCACCCATGGGCAGTCACCACTGCACCTTCACAGCCCAGAATGTGGCTGTGCTGGGGGCTATGTAGGAGGGGCGGGCTCATCCTCTAATTGCGCCACTCAGCCCTCAAGCTGACTTAGGTGGTCTTGAATCTCCCTGTTGAGCTCTCTATGCACCACGGCTCGGACCGTTCCATGGGTGACAGGTTCCTGTCCACTCCTGCTCCCAGGGGGGCCAAGCCCCATCCCCTGTGGTAGTTCAACCCAAAGGTGGTGCAGGGCTAACAGACGAGGAGGTCCCAGGCTGGGCCCCAGATGTGCTGGTGCCCAGTGCCATGGCCAGCTGAAGTGAGGCAGGTGGGTCTGCTGGGACCGACCTTCCCATACAAGCTATGTTGTAGCATGTTTAAGGCAGATATGGGTTAGTAATAGTCAACAGCATTCACAATTAGTTATAACAGCATGCATAGGTATTCCCATTACCCAGGGCACCAGATATAAAATAGTTGCAGAGCAGGCAGAACATATGCATATATGGGTAAACAGTGGCCATTACAACAACATGCAGGTTTCATTACTGGCAACAGGCCACCAATATAGGAGTATTTTAACATGGCACATGCATAGAAACAGATGTGAATAGTTATAAACCAATAGGACATATGTCCCAACAAAGGTTAGGAGTGTAGACATACCAAATGAGTTGTGTAAATCGGTTATGTTTGCACATATGGTAGGGGTGAGAAAGAGAGAGTTCAATTAACTACTAATAAATCCTTGTAGTTTTCACAACATTTGTAGTCACTGCAGTGGTCAGTCCCTTACATGTATTATTACACTACCCAATGGCGTTATATTGTACAATGGTATGTTTGTAGATTAGTATGTACGGGACCTGTGTCTTATGTACAGGCTTGACAAGATGCAGGTGTTAATGCAACATGTTTTGAAACTGCTCTCATACACTTTGGGTGAGATGCTGGGATGACAGATATGTTTGCATGTACATTCTCTGACTATGTACAAGTCTGACTATCAGTTATATGTCATTAACAGCTGCCTACATTTCTTGGATCATCACACTAATTTGTCAGGGGGACAGGGCAAAAGGCAAGTGATGTGGGCCATTTATCAGGACATACTGAGCAAATTGGAACAGTTGAGGGGTATGAATATGCATACCACTCTCTATTTGAGCATTCTAGCATAATCTGTATGGTTGTTAAGTGTACATATGCATACAGCTTTCTCTCTGAACATTCTAAGAAACTGTGTGCAATTGTGTGGAATGATTATGCATACAACTTACTAGTGCTCCTGGGATCCAAAGCCCTGCTGTGTGTGACAAAAGCATAACAGTTAAGATCAGTGCACACTATGCTATCAGGCAATTGTTGTGATGCTTTGCAATGTATTTTGTCTAATATGACTGACCTGTCTGCACTTCCAACATTGTTATACAGCACTTCATACACATTTTATCTGCATACCACAGTGTAGGTAGCACTGCTTACTACAACAGTACTATTTAATAACTGCAACAGTACAACATATGACTGCAGAGTAAACAGAAGCAATGCAGGGGTTACACCTTTATCCGCAGCATATTACACAATTCTGTATACTGGTACAACACTTTCTGAGGCTCTTACATTTATTTGTTATGACAGTACATGCAGGCTATTTACTAACCTGCCTCGCAACACATCCTTTGCAGCCCAGCATCATAGGCTTGCTGGTTTGCAGAACACTCATCTTCAGCTGTCAGAGAAGTACAGTGATATTTAGCCATACCTATCCATAACATCCACAAGCTAGGCAATTATTAACTACATAGTGGAAGGAGTACTTACTCAGTTCTGGGGCATTCTGCATCTGCCTTGCTTCCTGGATCCACTGTTTCAGGACACCCCCCCTCCACCGCTTCAGGTCTGCATGGTGGTGCCTGACCTGCTCACCACTCTGGGGATACCTGTGGCACTAGTGAGGTCATGGGTGAGACTGTCCCAGGCCTCCATTTTGTACGTGAGCCCTGGAACTGGCCCTGCAGTAGTCTCCTGTCATGGTGCTTTACCAGGAGCCATACCATGAATTTGGACTCCTGGATTCCCCAGTGCCGCGCTCTAAGCGAGTGCCTTCTGCCTGCAGGGGGATGCTACAACCAGTTATGAGCCATATTCTCGCCTCTTCGGTTTAAGTAGGGCCGGATTCCAGCACTTTTCCATAATTGGCCGGTTTCGAAAATGGGCACACCTGCTTACTTCAGGTTGGCAATGCTTAAAGAGGTGTACCTGTGGGCATATTGTATTGGCTTCCCTACACATTGCTTTCAGTTACTTGGGCTGTGCTGCGGTTAGCATTGCTTATTGGTTTTCTAACATTATATCTGCCTTTTGTCAATGATGTCTTATTCATTACAGGTTATATATGTGTCTGGTATCTGTGATTCATGTGTGCATACACTATATGGGGTCCTGGAGACTTCAAAACTTTATTACAGTGACACCTTGACTCTATGTTTACTGCTGTACTCCAATTCACATATTTATGATCTGTGGTGGGTTATAGAACATTACACTGTACATAGATTCAGTTCACATGTTTGATTTGATTTCCCTGTGATGAAGATTAGTTTGCTGATACCTCCTTTATATATATTGCTATCATGGTGTAGTGGTTAATTACTGTGACTGTGATGTATAGGGTCCTGAGTTTGAGCCTTGCAGAGGCTGTTAATTTTGTTGCTGGGCAGAACACAAGCCGTTGGGTACAGAGTGATTAAGGCACTTTAAAGCAGTTGTGAGCTGGTGTGTGCTGAGCTAAGCAATGCTAACCTGCGGTTACAGTTTCTTACACCCAGTTAGCTTCTGCTTTGCTTAATTTGTGTAGGCAATACATACCCCTACATAAACACACTTAAACATGCTTACTAGTGTTTATATATGCTTACTACTGCTTATTTATGCTTAAACCTGCTTACTAGTTCCTTATTCATTATGACACTGACACTTCACTCCAGTTCACTTTTTATTGTTATTATACAGGTTATACAGCAGACGGATGTCAAAATATGTCCATATACAGATTACCAATGGAAAATGGTATGTGCTGCAAAGGGATTCAAACCGGGAATGTCTGTTCATTAAGCAATTGCTCTAACCACTACACTATTGCTGTGCTGCTTCATTTGCATATATATATATCCATATACCCATGGTTCCTAGTTCCCCAAACACCCACCCCAACACTTCAGTGACACAGCAGTCATCCATTCTCCAGTTGGATACATGGTGTATCCACACCACTACACATTGGCCACTCCCTACTCCTGTAGACCCATCCCAAGGGTTGACTCACTCCACGTATCCTCAGACATCCCAACCATTTAGTCCGCAAACATTGGTGAATGAGTAACCAATAGGACACTATTCACAATATTTGGGTTGTCCCACCTGGGACACACATGTCTATATTTCAAAATTAGACTCTATACTTCATTACATAGTTACTCCCGTTAACAAGACACTACAATAAATTAATAACTATGACTATGTGCTAATGCACATGTTACACATGAAAGCTAATAATGTACAAGTTTGGCAAAATTATATTACAAATAGGACCGGTTTAGTGATTGGCGGTAACGTAGCAGGCAGATCACAAGAATGATTCCACTATTTCATAGTGCAAAAGTCCAAACATTTTATTTTTTGAGAACAGCACTGACTTCAGACAAAGTACACACTTCTGCATTTTTGCAGATTCATCCCTTCCCTCTTATGCACACCCTATTATTCTATCTACTGTCGAGGTTTGTAGGGGCACTTTCATGTTATTTATGTCTGCAAAAGGAATGAATGTGTTACAGGGAATGTACTTCTACATATAGATGTATGCATGTGTGTATGCATATATACTTATAATGAACTCGCTGACCTCCACGAGGTGGTCCAATTAGAACCAGGCCATCAAACCCTGACACGCCTGGATCCATAATTTCATACTCATGGTTCCTCCACCCCACCTGAGTTCAACATACACACAAACCATCCATTCTCCGGTTGCTATCACAGCCATAACACACCTCCACACATTGCCCTCTCCCCAGCATTAGGGACCCTACATGTATGTTGTCCCAACCCATGTATCATCAGGTTCTCCCACCATTTGGTCCTTGAACATACCTTCCCTTGCTTGTGTAATGGTCGGAAGTCCACACAACCTAGCAATTTTTGGGTAGTCCCACCAGGTACTACCCTGTAATTGTTTGTAAATTAGACTTAGCAGATCGACAATGTTGCTCCCACTGGTAGTATCTTACCTGTGGTTTGAGTAACAGTGATTTGCTCACCCCTGCCCAGCTTGATATGACATAATCTGACAGCACTAAATAATACTGGGGTTACTGTTGATTTCCTTCTCATTCTTTTTGAATGCTTTATTGTCACAACATTCATTCTTCATATATATATATATATATATATATATATATATATATATATATATATATATATATATATCTGTACATACACATGCACATACATCTACATAATTATATACATTTCCTATGCTGTTGCATGACTGTGCTGGACGATATGTTTGTGATAACATCAGAGTTATGTTTATCTTCCATGGCTTAGTGGTAAATCACATTAGCTGTGGTGTGCAGGGTCCTGGGATTGACCTTTGCAGAGGCCAGTTATTTTGTTGCTGGGCAGAACACGAGCCATTGGGTACAGAGTGATTAAGACACTTTAAAGCAGTTGTGAGTGGATGTGTGCATGTTTGCGTGACGGTAGGCTGTGCTATCTTCTGATTACAGTTTTTTTTAATTCAGTTAGCTTCTACTATGCTTAATGTGTGTGGGCACTGCTTACACCCATGCAAACGCACTTAGACTTGCTTACTGATAACTAGATATGTTTACTGCTGCTTATTTGTGCTTACACTTGCTTACTAGTGCCTTATTCATTATGACACTACCACTTTGATTACATGACATTAGTTAAACATGCAGTACTCCAGTTCACATTTACATGTTATTATGTAGGTTATACAGCAAAGAGATGTATAAATATGTTCATATACACATTCCACATGGAAAATTATATGTGCTATAGTGGGACTTGAACCATAAATGCCTGTTTGTTAGGTGGATGCTCTAACCACTACACTATTGACGTTAATGTTGATTCTGCATGTTTTTTCCTATTTGGATGATTTTGATGTGTAAGCTACACTAAGCAGAGGGCAGCGACACGCAAACACGCTGGGCTTCACTTACACTTTCAATAATGAAGCAATACAAATGTAAAATAGGGACATGGGGAATCTAATTGTGATAGTTTTAGGGACAGGGGCTCAACATTCCACTACGTGTTTGTGTTTATACTACTTTGATTTTATTTCAGTGTTTGTGGGCACTTTTGAATGCTTAGCATACATTTCGGTATCCACGGACACTGAATTAATTGCTTATTATTAGAGACAGGCTTTAATAATAAGCATTGTAGGTTGTACAACTGTGGGGGCATGTTTAAGCCTCCATAGAGCACTTAAACATGCTCCCTACACTCGCACACATTTCCTGTGCACATTGAGGGTGCGGCAGCGTGCCCTCATAAATATTAATATGGTTCTGCTGCACCATCTGTAAGGAGGATGCTCGGTGCATTGCTAAAACCGTCCTTGCGCCAAGCTTCATGAATCCCGGGGTAAGTCTATAAGAGCAATATTTAAAACCTATCCCTATTTCTGGGTGTTTGTGCCCCCCACCATTATTTTAGGCTTTGTCCAGATTTCTTATACTAAGAGGTTGAGAGGTATGGAGGTATGGTATGTAATGCCCTAGTTGGGTGAGGGGGGACAGGTTAGTCAATTAACTTGATCAGGCTTGACCTTGTAACTTGGTTACAGGAAACAAGAGCCTAAATCCTCTACACCAACTTACAGACTACTGAAGGAATTGTGAGCTTCAGTGGAGATGAGCCTAAATCATCTACACTGACTACCAGACTGGTGAAGGAATTGTGAGCCTCACTGGGGACAAGAACCTGAATCTTCTGTACCAACTACCAGACTGCTGAAGGAATTGCAAGCTTCTTTCAGTACATTTCCAAGGAATTGTGTTTCAGTGCTTTCTTCTAGGGATTATGATTTTCACTTCATTTTCATGTAATTGTGTGTTTCAAAGGAAGAGAAGTTTACTGTTGCTCATGCTAAGTCTGTTTTCAATGGTGCAACTAACTGTTTTGTTTAGCAAATGGCAGTCACTGTTTGTGCTGTAGAATCTGAAAGCAGTGTTAGCATAATTGCCTTTGGAGCAGAAGGCTGTGGATTTTACTCCCACACCGTATAGATGGAGTGCTAATATTGCAGTGCTCTTTTGAGTGCTGATTATTTGGTGCATTTTAAGGTGGGATAGGGGTTCTACATACTTTGTATGAGATGCCTAGTAACTATGAACCTGTTGTTAATTTGTCAGTCATTTCCTAGTGCAATATTATCAGCTTAACCATTTTTTAATGTAACATAGTCAATTAATTCTTCAAGGACAGGAGGCACTGAATTTGTAGATGAAACACTGAAATTTAAAGCTGTTTGTCAGTTGCAGCCTTCATTAGTGCCAGTTGCAACCTTCATCAGTTACAGAATTCTTTAATGTGGAATTATTTACATGATTTTTACTTCTTCAGAAATTGTGTTTATTGACTGCTATTGGTGGACTGTAATGACTGAACTTTGAATGACCTTTTATGGTTGAAATTTTCTGAAATGGGTAGTTTTGTCATTACTAGTTCATACATTTTGTTTCATTGCTTACTTTAAGAATGTTCAAAACTAAAAATTAAAGAAAAAGCACTCTAACAGGTGCCATATTATGCAAGGACTATAATATAATACAATCAGGAAGGCGAATCAAAGAACAGATACATGTATGCATAGCCCTAAAAATGTATGCAAGCAGCCTATGATTTGAAAACAGCCCAAAGTTAAACTTAATCCTCCACTGTCCACATGCATTTTGCTGGGATGTAGGTTTTAATGCCTTTTTCAATGAATGTGAGTTTCAATGGCAGAGAAGTATACTGCTCATGCTAAGTGTTTTCATTGCGAGACTGTATTGTTTGTTTAGCAAATGGCTATCAGCGTTGTGCTATTCTGTTTCAATATCTGTAATCATTGCAGAAGTAAATAAGAGCACTGACCATGTTTATGGTAACTGAGGAGAAATAGCCAAGTAATGGAACACTGAAATGGCTGTGGAGGGGGCTGTTGTAGGAGGTGGGTAGGTGGCTGCTGCAGGAGAGGTTGCTCTGGGACCCCAATCTATTACCTTGCCTAGGGCCCCATTTGACCATGATCTGGCTCTGGGTTTGTGTCTTAAAGTAAATGAACTGATAATTCATTTAAAAGGTTTACAGCACTGGGCTATTTAAGCACTTTTGTGCCTTTTGTTATAGCCCTGCAAGAGGCAAATTTAGAGGAACAGGAATATGCTGCAATGTTAAGGGGCTACTGATCCTGGGGAGTAGCTTGTTCTTTTCATGGTGTAAGATACAGAGGGATTGATGTTACTGATTTGCAGCCAGTGCTCTGTAACATTAAAAGATACCACAGTGGATATACTTGGGTGTTATGCTGAAACTGATGACTACATTGGTGCAATTAATAATATAGTATAGAAAGTCAAAGTCTTAATTTACCCACTCCCTTGAACTTTACCAAAAGCTAGAGGTGACGGGAACAAAGTGCCTGAAACAAATGGTTGAATGCACACTGTGGGACAAATGATAAAATGGGGGCATTAGAGCAGAAACCAAAGAAGCTCCAGTTGCAGAGAATGTAAAAGAGAACAGATTATGGTGATTCAGGCATGTGTACAGGAAACCAGAAGACAATCTGGTAAAGAATGTTTGGGACTGATAAGAAGAAGGCAAGAAAAAAGGAGATGAGGGCATTAAGCAAAATGGATGGACTGTGTGACAGATGACCTGTGACAAACATGACTGTTGAAGGAGATGGGAACATGGCACTGAATTGAGAGAGGTGGTGAGAATTTACATAATAATTAAATCTCAAGAAGAAAATGGGAAAAAGGGGGGGGGTGATGATAATGCTAATGCTATGGTATGGTATGGTATGAAATGGCATGGTGTGGTACAAAAAAAATAAAGATTTCTTTGTTGACAATTTATCTCGTAAATTCAGATAATTTATTAATGTTTTTAGATCAAGTTTTTGAATCAGTTTGGTACGTTCTCTGTTTACAAGTTGAATACAATGAAGACAAAAGTAATAGCAGTGAATTTTAGAAACTCTCAGATACTAAAGAAGAGGTAAGATTACACATGTGTCAGATGTCACAGTGCGTGTAAATGAACTGAGTATTTGCATCTGGGGATTTACTTGTTGTGTTGTTATTAATTAGTTGAGCTTCAGGGTTTTCACAGAAATCAGTATTTACCTGCAAAACCCACTCACATTTACTAGGGTACTTGCTATGGTGATGTCAGCTTCAGTGGGACTTATTGGTAGGTTATCATAATGTATATATGAGCTATGCCATTGAAGGGGACTGTGACTTGGCATGGGTAACCAAATATCACATCTAGGAATGCCTTGAAACAGATGGTACTGCCTGTAAATATGCTGTGTGCTGGGCAGTAATTCCCTGCCTCTACTACCACAGCCACACCACAATGATATGCATCTGAATTTACATTGCTGTCTTTCATATGTGCTGTCAGAGCAGTTGAAGGTGATCTTTCCACAGCCCTCACTCTCCTATTTGCCGACCCCATCCCCACCCAACTGCTGGTCTACTTTCCAGACTGCAACTCCCTTTCTTCAAATTCCTGGATCTGCCACTGACAATAATCAAGAAAGGTTACAATTGTTGTGGGTTTTTATGCTGCTGATATCACACTTAAAAAGAGTCCAGAAACAAGAGATATACAGAAATTTTATTGATAGGACATCTAGATTCATAGATACATAGATTCATAGACGATTTCAAGGCTAACATTCTGGGGGGCTTTCTAAGCCTAGGCAAGTTTTCCTGAAGGAATAATGATGTCCTGCATCCAAACAGGACATTGACGGCCAGGCATTTATAAGCTACCACTGTCCACAAGGGACATGGGAGCCAGGCCCAGTGTAAATTTCCTGTTCCCCATCCACTTGTCTAGGTTGTGCTTAAACCAATTAATAGACTAACTATGCTTCAAATGGATGGGAAGCCTGCTCAATAGGAAGGGCAGTCTCTGGGACACATATCTGTCTCTCTAGCATGTTCTGTTTAAGTCAGAGACAAAATTCAGGTCCTTAGACCTTGTATTTCTAGTACTTTTTGCCTTACGAAGATGTAGGAGATTCATAAGTGTGGGGTTTCCTGATGCCTTGTAAACCAGGCATAGATCACCCCTCAGCAATCTATAGGAGAATAAGTAGAGGGAAAGGACTTTAAGGTTTTCTTCATAAGGCAGGTTTGTTACGCCTTGTATTCTTTTTGTAGGGAATCTTTGAGGTTGCTCTAGTTGCTGCATATCCCTGGTCAGGAACATACCAAAGCAAGCATTATACTATATGATTGGTCTGATAAGGATGGAATGCAGTGGGATAATGACCTCTTTGAACTTAGATGCCATGCCCTTACTTATAAGTTGCACAATATAAAAGGATGCCCTTACCACTGTGGCCATGTGGTGGTCAAAGATAAGACTACTGTCTATGTGCATACCCAGATCCCTGGCCACTGAGTCGACTCTTATGGGTGTATTACAACATGGTAATTAGCCAGGATGGTTGATGTCCCAAAGGTCACAATTATGCATTTCTTAGCACTGAGTTTAAGACTATGGCTTTGGCACCATTTGTTAGTCAGAAATAGACCTTCTTGAAAAATGCTAGTGACTGAGGGGTACCGATGATAACCCCAGCTTGCAATCATCTGCAAACTTAGCCAGCCATAAACCTTCAGCATTTGCTTTCATTTCAGAGAACTAGATGTCAAAAGGAGCAGGCCCAGTACAGAGCCTTGGGGTACTCGGCTACTGACTACCCTCTTGGTGGAGGTAGCCTCACCTAATTTGACCTCCTGGGTCCTATCAGTGAGCCAGGTGGCTATTCAGTGGGTGATAAAAGGGTTCATAACTAAATTACTGAGTATGTCTATAATGCCTGAGTGGGGCATTGTATCAAAAGCCTTGACCAGGTCGAGATAAGCTGTGTGCACAGTCTTACCAATGATTTAGTGACCCTCTCAAAAAAGTCCTCCAGATTTAATAGGCATGACCTTCCTTTAATAAAGCCAGACTGTGATGGGTCCAGCATTTGCAGATTACCTATATCCTCATTTATAATGTCCATGATGATTCTCTCCACACCCTAATATATGAGGCTGGTAAGACTTATGGGCCTGTAGTTACCCGAATCAGTGGTTGGCCCTCCTTTGTGCAGGGAAATGACTGTAGCCATCTTCTATTCCTTGGGTACAAAACCTGACTGAAGTCTCCAGCTGAAAAGTGATTCAAGTGGACCAGAGTGGTCATGTTTCATGCTATTTATTACACATCCCGGGATGTTATCGGGGCCTATTGATGCACTGTTGTTTGGTCCTGAAAAGTGCATTAAAGACCTGTTCTCTAGTAATGAATGGGGGGGTTGTGCTATGCAGTATTTCCTTTGGACTATCAGAGGGCATAGGGGGGAGAAATTTGCACTGAACCTGTCAGCCGGAAGGTTGGCAATGGCCTTCCATTCAGTGTGGGGAATGCCATTTACAATAAGTTCTGCAAATGGTAGTGTACCTCCTGGGATTATAGACATAGCTGTAGAAAGCTTTGTAGTTGTCCTTTGCCTGAGAAGATATTTTTTTTTTCAAATTTAGCCTCTGAAGTATTAATTAACCCTCTGCCTGTTTAGATTGGTCAAGAGGCTTTTAGTGTGTATGGATTTATTCCTGCTATGCTTGGCCAAGATTTTTTTTCTTTTGTTATAAAACCAATTGACATTGTGATTCCACAAGGGAGGCTTGTCTTTTGAATTTGTCTTATTCTTAATATGAGTGGGCACAGCTCGCTATACAGCTATCAATATGGCTGTACAAAAATGTTGTAAATACCTCATTGTATTCTATGGTGCTAACCGGGTTTGGGGATGCTTGGAATTCAGCCAAGGTGTTGTTTAGTAGAGAGAGGTTAGCTTTGGTATAGTTCCTAAAGGTTCTTGGTTTTGCTGGATTCCCAAATTTCATTTTTATTTCAAATAATACTGCCTTATGGTCAGATCTGACAAGCAAAGATATTGCATTTGGTGAGGAGCATTGCCCCTCCCCATGTTCGTGAATACAAGGTTAAGAAGGATGTTTGTACCCCTGGTAGGAGAATAGACCAACTGTCCCAGGATGTTGGTATTAAAGTTTAGGAATCGCTGGGCTTGTGCATTAGAAGTGGTGCAGGTTTCCCAATCTATAGAGAGGTAGTTGAGATCCCACATGAATATCATATTGGGTTGAACGGTGAGGGACTCTAGTACATTGAGATAGGTAGTATGGGTTCCATGGGACATGGAGGTTTGACCTATATTTTGTAAAGATATGGTACAATACCCTGTTTATTGTGAGCTGCACATGTATGAGTATCAGTGGATCATAACTTTAACAAGTCTGGATGTGAGATTAGTCTTAATACAATTTGACATTCCTCCACCTTAAGTTCTCCCTTGTGAAGTAGCTGGTCTAAAAGTGTGAAAGGCATTATAAGTGTGCATTGCTGAGGTACTCTCAGTGACTTTATGTCTCCATTACTTCAGAAATGTCTACACTCTCCAGGGAGAGAAAGGCTTGCAGGTACTGGAGTTTCTTGTTAAGACGTCTAGCATTGAGCATTACCACCTTCAGGTATTCCTTCATAGGTTTAGTTTAGTAGGTAGGTTTATCACTTTGGCATTGCCTAAAAAAGCTACTATGAGGGTGGAAAAGGTCTTTGCCAATATCTGAAAGCCTAAAGGGGTTAAGTGCAGACCATCCCTGGCAAAGCAGCATGGTCTGTCAACCATGTCCTCCCAGGCCATCAAATATTTTACTCCCCCTGGATTGACACCAGAAGATAAGCCAATTGCTAAAAATCTATCATTTTCTGTTGGCAAAGTAGCATCATCCTTGGAGAAGGTAGTATGCTGTTCAGTGCTAGGCTCATGCCTGACTGAGACACATAATCAGCAAGCAAAATCATGTCTTGCTTTATATTGTCAAGGGAGGTACATCTCAGGTCATTAACAATCACATGCACTGCGAGGGAAGTGGTCAAGCTCAAAAAAATGCCCTCATCAGCAATAATCATGGAGGGTTGAGTCTACTGATTCTCCTGTGAGGTACCTGCAACTAGGAATGCTGCAGCAACAAGGTTTGCCAAAGCAAAAGTTTTTTTTGGCATGGAAAAGTTTATAAAAGTCATAGAGAAAGACCAATGGAAGCATTTAGAATATTCTTGCAAAATTTTGCACTTTAGGAGGGGTCATGTGGCATCTTGTTCAGACTTTGGTAAGCAGTGGTGCAGAAATGCTGATCATTGCAGTATACATTATGGAAGAAAAAATACATACTAAACAACTGTTATTATTTAGGTACAGCATGATTATTTTTGTCATTAGGATAAATGTGTGTGCAGATTTGTACTATCTTCATAAACTTAGACTTGATAAAGGGAATGGCCAGCATTGTCAAGGATATATAAAGGTTGCAAGCTAATTTATCAGTAAGAAATTCATCAAGCAAATCTGATTGAAATTGTTCTCATTCATCACTGTTGTGCATTCCTGTATTTTATATATTTAAGGCAGGAAACTAGTGCCATGATGATGTATTTCCCATCCTAAATTATACATATTTATCTATCTATTGTTAGAAATATATTTAGAGATTTACACTTCTGTTTGCTATAATATATGTAGGATAATATAGTCAGTTAGACGCATAAACATTTCTGTTTGCTAGTAAACATATATAAAAGGGTTAAACTGTTCTCAGCTAAAAATCAAATAAATAAAAACATCATTCATCTGTAATGTAGCATGAATGTTAAGTTTCTGGTACAGCTTGAGAAAAAGGCTGCAAATGATAACTCCTAAAAGAGGCATTCAGTTGTGTATAACAAGCTTCAAGGGAAACAGTTAAGGACCCAGGTGCAAGAATCAACAGACTTCATAGACTGTTACATAATTCACCTTGAAACAGAACACAAAGGAGCTTATTAACAGACTGCATGATGTCAAGTGTGGGACTATCGAAAGACTGCTTTCATACAGAAACATTCTCAAACAGGAAAGACTCCCTAAAAGTTTAATAAATAGACTGTATGACATCAGGAAATACCAAAGTAATGACTTTGAGAGTTCCCAAAAGACTGCTTTCATAAGAAAGTATACATGTGAGATCTGATCTGATTTCTTCTTAGATCTGCATACTGGAGAACATCCTTCATTCTGTTTAAAAGTTTAACTTGAGATATTAAAGCTGTAAACTGTACAGTATTGTACATGTCGTCTGCTATATAGATAAGTTATTTTAGTAGTTCTGTTCAAGAAAGTTAATAATATACTGCTAAAAAGGTTAATAGTCTGTAAACTTTATGTGCACTAACCAGACCTTGTTTTTTACAAGGCACTAATTCAGCAGCTACTCAAACTTTGGTTTCAGCATGCAAAAGCTGCTTAGACTTTTATTATTACTAGGCACTAACAGAACTGCAGTCGATAGCTTCAATAAGTAAGACAAGACTGTCATTCATTCATTTTAAATAACGTTTCATCTATATATATATATATATATATATATATATATATATATATAGTTAACTATCTATATCTATATATGTATATATATATATATATATATATATATATATATATATATATATATATAGTATTCAGCTATGAAGTATTCAACAAACAACAGATGTTCGAATACTTCATATGTGTGCAGGTCACATGAGCGAACGTCATATTTGCGAATGGACTGGGCATTTGCAAATATAACATTCGCTCATGTAAAGGGATCGCAGTACAGTGCGGTTAGGGCAATACATCCCTTTCCTCACTGCAGTGCGATCTCGGAGTTGGAATATTAAGTTAGGGGGGGTGTGTGTTTAACTGGATGTTAGGTATAGGGATTAGGGAGTTATGGCAAGGGTGGCATTGTTGTTAATGCCGTATGTCACTGAGACAGATGCCTGGTGTCAGAGCCATGGCCTCAAGCTCAATGTCAAAAAGTGCAGTGTCATCCCCTTTGGTAAAAACTCTGTACCCATGAACTACCACATAGGCAGCAATCTACTTAACACCAAATGCGTGATAAGAGACCTTGGGACCCAGGTGGACAGTAGTCTCTCCTTTGATAGTCACATCACCACAGTAGTCAGGAAGTCCTTCTACATGGCACACCTCATCATAAAAGGGTTCTCATCAAGGAAAAAAAGAGGTCATTGTTCCCCTCTACTCATCACTCATTAGACCCATTATAGAGTACAGTGCCCCTTTAGGAATGTACCTCACAAGACATCTGCGGCAGCTGGAAAGGCCACAGAAGTACCTCACAAAGAGGATTACTGTCCTCAAACAAATGCCCTACACTGACCACCTCAAAAAACTCCAACTTTACTCCGTAGCATATCGCCTACTCCAAGGTGATCTCTGCCTAACATATAAAGCTATGTCAAACCCAGAGCTGTTGGACATGCTACACCTAAAGAAATCCCCATCCCTCCAAGCTACATGCTCTAGGGACCTAAACCTTGTCACCACAATAAACAGGACATGCTGGAGTGATAGATTCCTGTCCCAGAGACTTCCTATACTCTGGAACAAGCTACCCATCTATGTCAAGCAAAGTTCGTCATTAGCACTCTTCAAGAAAAATCTTGATGAGTGAATGGGAAATAGGAAATACACCCCAGGGATCACTTCTTTGTCTCTGCTGGACAGTGGCACAGGAAAATAACTTTCTTGGGTGGCTAAATCTACGGAACCTTGCTGGCTAGGCTTACGTAGGCCCTTGGGCAGATAGCCTAGTACCTACCTATGAACCTATGAAAATGTCGTTGTCGACATTTTCGGCATTAACAGCTGTTTTTTGACAATAGGGCTATTCGTTTAGTTGCAGTTTCGGTACAACACTTCGCTGTTTCGTACCGTTTTTTTTTTTTTTTAATTTCGAGATATTGATAGTAAACCATCTATATATATATATATATATATATATATATATATATTTATATATATATATATATATATATATATATATATATATATATATATATATATATATATGTGTGTGTGTGTATGGATTCACTAGAAATACTGAAATGTTGAATTTCAGTATTTCAAGACTGAATTGATAAAATTCCATATACCTGAAAGCTCACAACCGCAAAAACCACAATCTCAACCATACACACACACACATCAGCACACAAACGCACATACACCTACCTAACTACACTATAACAAACAAAACAACACACACAAACACAACATAACATACAAACACACCTACTCTTCCTATAATGTGGGGGCTGCACCCCACACCCCCCACTTATATATACTAACTCCGAGGTCACACTAAACACACAAACACACAAAAAACACCACTACACACACTCATACACACTAAAATCCCTACCCAATACCCTTACGTAAACACCACTTACCTGAATCCCCAGCTAAATCCATAAACTGGACCGCACATCATGAACGCAACACCACAACAGCGGATTTCCACATTCGAGATAGTGCAGTTTCGTGTTACTGCACTTTCGACTATTCAGTCTCCAAATACTGAAATTCAACATTTCAGTATTTTGAGATTGTCTAGTGAACCCATATGCATATATGATAAAGACCTCTCATATTCAAAGACACAGTATCAGTGAGTTGTCCTAAATGACTCAAGATGCACAATCTGCCTATTTTGGACCTGTTCAAATCTATCAAGATTCAACCCTTTACCCTGATCCTGGGTGACTTTAACTTCTAAAACAGAGACTGGAAGAACTACTCATGATACAACACAAATGCCCAGAGATACCTTGATTTTGTCAATGCAAATGCCTTGGAACAGCTAGTCGATACCCCCACAAGGGGTGATAATATCCTGGACTTGGTATTAACCAACATGAGTAACCACTGCAGCATTCCTATACTATCATCCTCCCCGGTAAGATCCGATCACAAAGTGGTCACTTTTGACATCACCATCTCTCCCAACCCCCTCCCCCCAGCTAGTATCAGACATAAAAACTTCTCCAAATCTGATTACAGCCTTCTAAAGGATAGCATAAACAGCTTCACAGCCCTCCACCCCTCATCTGGAACTGGCACCACTATCCAAAACTACACCAAACTACTATACGGGCATTTATATAGATGCATGGAATCAGGAATACCCGACAGGACTAAGTCATCCTCCACAAGGAACCGTAAACCTGTCTGGTGGACATCTGCAATAAATAAACTCTATAACAAAAGAAAAAATTGCTGACCAAGAAGGAGCAGGTTCCCAATTAGAATCAATGTCTCCTTGGCCTGAACAAGCAAATAAGAGCTCTAGTGAAATCCCCCAAAGCAAACTCCGAGTCCAAATTGGCCACATCTACTAGAGACAATCATAATGCTTCTTCACATATGTCTGCAACCTCAAAGGAAGTACCTAGATCTGTTCAGAACTGGCGGTCAAGGACACCACATATACAAATGCCGTAGATATAGCAAACATGCTGGCTGACAGATTCAGTGAAAACTTTATCCCTCTATCCCCCATCAGTAAATCAGGACATGCACAGTACCTGTCCCCTTTCCCTTATATCTAGGGAATAGGTCATCACTGCTCTCTCAAAGGCAAAAAATACAGCCTCCATAGGACCCGACAACATCCCAGGCTACATCATACGTGAACTCAGGCAGGAGCTTGCAGCACCATTAGGCACCCTATTCAACCAATGCCTGAGTACTGGCTTCATCCCAGCTGAGTGGAGGACAGCCACTGTCATCCCTATAAACAAAGGTGGAATGTCCACTGATCCAGGAAATTATAGACCCATCAGCCTAACTAGCCTGATCTGCAAGGCCATGGAATGGATTATCATGGAGCTCATTAACAAGGACATTGGCAACCTCCAAACACTTGATCCCACACAGTTTGGCTTTGTCAAGGGGGGGTCATGTCTGCTAAATTTGGTTGACTTCTTTGAGACAGTCACCAAAGCCATGGATGAGGGGAAGATGGTACACACCACCTACCTTGACCTCCAAAGCCTTTGACAATATTCCCCACTCAGGCATAATAGATAAACTCTCTCAACTAGGCATCAATCCATATGTTACCAGATGGGTAGCAAACTGGCTCACTGATAGAACTCATGTAGTCAAAATAGGGGAAGCCACATCAAGCAGTAGACCCGTAACAAGCAGTGTACCCCAGGGTTCAGTCTTGGGGCCTCTGTTATTTGGGATATACTTTTCTGAGGTGCAGGCCAAAACCAGTGGGCTATGGCTGACCAAGGTTGCAGATGACTGCAAGCTGGGTGCTGTCATCAATTCCCCTTAGTGATGTGGACCTCCTCCAAGAGGGTCTCACTCAGACAAATGACTGGTGCCAGAAACATGGCCTCAAACTGAATACCATAAAATGCATCATCATCCCCTTTGGAGAGAGTGACGTCCCCACAAATTATAACATTAATAACAATGTCCAAAGCACTCAAATCAGTCGTTAGGGATTTGGGCAGCCAGGTTGATAGCAACCTAACTTTTGACCACCATGTTGCTTTTGTGGTACGGAAAGCCTTTTACATGGCCCACCTCATAAGTAAGGGTATCTCATCCAGGGACAAGGAGGTCATAACATCCCTGTACTCTTCCCATATAAGGCCCATTATTGAGTACAGTGCACCTTTTGGCATGTACCTCGCAAAGCACATGCAGCAGCTGGAGAGACCACAGAGGTTCCTCACCAGGAGAATCCAGGGCTTCAAACATCTACCATACACACATAGGCTAAAAGCCTTATCCCTCTACTCAGTTTTATACAGATTCCTCAGAGGTGGCCTCTGTCTGGCATACAAGGTGATCATGGACCCCACCTTGATGGGACTGCTGCATATCTGCAAGTCAAGCTCCACTCGAATAACCCCCATGTGTGGCCTCAACCTGGTCTGTGAACATCAACAAGACTTGTTGGTGGGACAGATTTGTGTCCCAGAGACTCCCTCATCTATGGAATAGGCTCCCTCTCCATATCAAGCAGTGTACCTCTTCTACATTTTTTAAAGCACAACTTGGATAACTGGATGGGAAATAGAAAATATATCCTTAGTACTCCACCCATGTCCCTGCTGGACAGGGGCATTGGGTGCTGATTTGTGTAAACATGGGCAAAAACTCTTGGCTAGGTTTATAAGGGCCTCAGGGCCAATAGCCTAGTAACCTCCAATGATCCTATGATCCTATGTTCTTAAGACAAAATACATGAA
This sequence comes from Protopterus annectens, assembly GCF_019279795.1. Classification (NCBI taxonomy): domain Eukaryota; kingdom Metazoa; phylum Chordata; order Ceratodontiformes; family Protopteridae; genus Protopterus; species Protopterus annectens. The sequence continues at coordinate 569,565,046 of NC_056737.1, forward strand.
CCAACAGAAGATCTGCTATGCAAAGCTTATTCTTAATCTTTTCACATCTCCAAATAATTATAATCAATCTTTACTCCTCCAAAACAAACTAGAATATTTTATTAGTTATACTATGTTCTTTTTCTCTTCACCCATTTACTTTGTTTGTACTGCTGCATCTACTCATTGTAATTTGTAGTGCCATTCCCTAGCCTCAAACTTCCTTTATGGCAATACATATCCAGGTTTGGAGAGACAGAGTGAAAATTATGCCTTAAATGATGATGCTACTACAGGTAAATTAGGGAAGTTTATCCTATTACTGTTAATGATTGTTTAGAATTTTGATAATAATAATAATAATAATAATCATCATCATCATCATAGACACATCTCCAAATAAACCACCAAGAAGCATTCAAACATATCCCTACTCCTACCTCTTAGTCACTGATCCCCGTCTGTAATTACTGAAGGATGATGGACATGTGCCTTAGCTGTTCATGTCTCCAGATGTTTTATTGAGTAGAGCCTTATCAGCTACGTTGAGTAACAGCCAAAAGGGAGTCATAAGTCTGTTGTTGAGGGGGGGGGGGGGGCAAGACCTAGCATTCTTGTCATATCTTGTCACTGTTCTATACAATGTAGACCATAGTGCAGAATGCCTACCATAAATACAGTGCATGTCTGAACACTTTGTGCTTGTTTTCTACTTGCTACATTTCATCTTACTATAACCATTCTTGTAAAACCTCTGTTTTTATCATGGTTTGCAGGCAGTGTGACTGTTCTGGCACCTTCCCTTCTGTGTATGAGAGCAGACCATTAGTGACTTCATCCCATAATTACAATTAGCCCTTTTGCTAAACCAGACTTACTGCAGAATGCGAACTGCTAGCAGAGCAAAAGGTATGTAGCCTCTGTTTTACTGAAATGGAATAAAAGGTTTTTACACTGTAGTCTATAATTACAGAGAACACAATGTGTTATTGCATGTTAAGCCTTCTATATTAAGTACAAAATGCAAAGACGTTACCATCCCATTTTTCTTCCTAAATTAGATCCATCACTGTGTAAAATGCCCTTCAAAATGTAACATACTAAGCATTTAGAACAACTTAAAAAGCCAAGTATATCTTACAAACACAGTTAATTGCATAGGCATTACAGTAAGTAAGGTAAATGTGGCTGTTAGTGCAAAAGACTGAAGTTCTAAGCTACTAATGAACTGCTTGCCATTCCAAGAGTGAAGAGTTTCATTCCTTCAACCTTCCTTTGCCTACTGTGCAATTCTGAGCAAGTCACTCAACCAGACAGAGCTCCCAGATTTCTCCTGAAAGGGGACAATTGTGTATAGTAGGCTTAACTGGTCGACAAATACGAAAAATAAAAAAAAGCTAATAAAAATAAAAAAAAAAATAAAAAAATCACACAAGTTTTAATACTATTTGGCAGATCCGAAAATTGATAAATCAAAGTCTTTATTTATCATTTGTCCTACTGCTGCTCCTTTGCTTTTGAAAACACAGCAAAAGTACTTAGGCATAATCATTGAACAGACTTTAACCTTTAAGATGCATTTTGAATAATTCATATCTACAATATTAAATCATTGCAAAGTCATCTATAAAATGTCCTGTCTCATCACTACAGAACTATGCTGAGCAATACCTATTAATAACCAGACTTGAATATGGACTGCCAATTAATTGCCCTGTCTTTGTATAATACCTTTCTTTTGTGGACAGCTAAAAACAAAATTCTGAAGCTTATTCACCTGGTTCAATCAGCATCACTATCATACAAGTCAAACAGCAAACTGGTCATCAGTGTGGTCTAGACCCACTTAAACACTTAAACAGTTAAACTAATTAATAAAAGGCATTGCACTCCCCTCGCTATCCAGCTTACTATGTGGAATTATTTCTATTCACCGAAGTGTCAGGATAATATTAAACCTCTTAGACCACAGTTTTCAGCGCTATATATAAAAAACCTATATAAATTAGGCTCTGTCTCTTGGAATTCTTTGCCAAGTGAAGTTATCTACAAAGACAATATTGCTTCATTCAAGAAAAAGATGCTGGGTAATAACATTTTTTACAAGCATCTAGCTTTGCTACTTACCAGCAAAATAGAATAGCCTTAGCTGCTCAAAAGAATCCAGTCATCATTGACTTTATTAATCAATACCGTATGCCTTCTATACTATTCAGTTTATTCTTGTATTTTTCTAGTATGTGTTGGATTTCCAACTTGGCTGACTGGCACAGAAAAAAGAAGCCCTTACTATGACCTAGTTGAAATGGGGTTCACTAAGTGCCCCACGGCTGGTACAGTCAGACAGAGAGATATACCTCTCAACTGTATAGATTTTTGAAGAATGTCCAGATTTTGGCCTCATATTTTTGGTCCATTTTTCATAAAATTGTGGTTTTCTGGCAAATTAGTGGTGAATCATGAAAGAATGAAGTTGCAAAATAATGACAGACATCTGAGTTTCAGTCTTCATACCTTTCAGTAAAGTCATGTTAATACACAACCTGTTACTCTAGCAACTTTCTTAGTTTGTAAGAGCAATATTTAAAAACTGTCCATATTTTTGGGCCTTTGTCCGACTTTTACTTATGGCTTTGTCCAGATTTCTTGCTCTAAATGGTTGAGAGGTATGCAGAGAGAGGAAGGAGTGAAGAAGGGTGATGGACTCTTTGTCTCTCCCAAGGGATGGGAGGGGTTTGCACACACTTGGGGACACAGTGGGTGGTGTGACTTCCCTGGTGGACACTCAGTAAACATCCACAGATATACTTTGAGGAAATAGCCCTTGAAAACTGAGGGAGTATCGTCCACTAACAGTCAATCATGCATCCTTCCCTAACACCTTCAACTTCTGTTGATGGCTATCAGAATGATGGCCCTGGCTAGCTGACCCTTGTACCGTTGATGGGGAAATGACCGGCGAATTGACTAAGGAGGGGGCTGATAACTGACAGGAAGGAAGGAAAGGCAAAGAATGGGGGGAAAAAAAGCATGTTCTGCTTCCATATATTCTATCTACTATGCCACTAACTGTCAAATCGTCAAAATATCTTTTATTTTCTGCAAAACTCTAAAGCTTAAATATCAACAATTTATTGTTCCAGTGTTAAAATTATTTCTGAAAATAGTGTAAATGTAATAAAACAAAATCACATTCCTATATATGTCAAACTCTTTTTGTTGTCTGAAATGGCACACGGACTTTGCTATAAACATTGCTGTTGCTGACTTTGCCTTATGACTCCAGTCATGGCAGACATGGATCTTGCGACCTTGCCACCCAGCTTGTCAGCCAGTGATAAACAAAATATCCAATGTTATCTTAAAAACCCGAAGCAACCTCTCTCCTTATACTCTGTTTCATACAAGCTCAGGTGGGAAGAGCCATGCAGTGTTTTATGGGAAATGAATAACCTTGCTCTTTTCCATCTCTTCCACCTCCACAAATCCAGCAGTCCAGCTAACACCTTCTCCAAATACCTAAACCTCCACTGCCACATTAACAGTACCTCCTGGTGATATAAGTACTTAACCCATCATATCCCCTGTTTCTAGATTAGACTTCTGTTGCATATAAGACAAAGTAAATTCCTTGCGGCTTCAAAGCCAGACTGAATAAATGGATCAGAATTATAAATTCACCCTGGTGGGTGACATAATACTCACTTAGGCCACAAGCTTAGTATAAACCTGTTTACCTTTGGCACTATACGTATATGAAGCAAATCTCTATATATTGTGTAAATCTCCATAAGGAAGCAATAGGAAGCTATTGCTTACCTCTCTGTATTCTTACACTTGTATATACAGACAGTGTAAGATATCCTTTGCTTCATTCTTTGGTGTATATATACATGAACTATGATGCAAAAAGTTTTCTTTGCCCAATACTCTCATGTTTAACCCCATGGGACATAAGAAAGGAACCAAATTAGACATAATACTTTACATTTTAATAATGCATAATTCTAAAAATATGTAACTTGATGAGATCTTCACTACTCTTCCTAATACTGCAGATACTACGAACTAAGTGTTTTTCAGTCAGCTGAGGATACCCTCTCCAGTGTTATATCAGTAAGTGAAAGTTATTGGCTAAAACAATGGGAGAAGGAGTTTTCTGAATCTAAAACTGGATTATGATTTCAGCTACGGGAGCATGGGTGTACCACGATAACTAACTGATATTTAAAACATCTGAAAAATGCATCATTTTTATAACAGTCTTTTTTGGCCTTCTTATCACAGGTACTATAAAAAAAAACTTCTGGCAATTTACTGAATTAAAATAATATATAATGTCATAATTGTGAAAGTTTAATATTTCACCTTAACTATATGCATCATAAAAGCAGGATGGGGTAATATGTAATAATGTAGTTAAAAGCAGGATAGGGTAATATGTAATAGTGTAGTCTTAATGTAACTGAACCTCTTCACTTTTCATTTTTACATTCTTCAGCATATGCTTCCCTACTTACTTAATTCATTCTGCTTGTATTTTTATCTATGATCACTGCACACAGTGCAGCATCATTCTATGAACTGGCACTAAAGCAAAGTCTTTTGACTTTCCCAGTAAGGGGTCACCACAGCAGATCACTGGTCCGCAGATTGATTGGCAGTAGAGTTTTTATAGTGTCGAGGTGCCAGCCCAGCACCTAACCTTCACAGAAGGTACACATACACATGCACCTATCCGCATGTCTTTTAAAACTCACTCAACCACAGGGAGGACATATAGACTCTGCACAGAAGGCGCTCCAACTGAAAATCAAACCACAAAACCTCTTGCTGTGAGGTGACAACACTAACCACTGCTGCACCACAGTCAATTCTGTGAACTAGCACTATTTGCTTATATTTCCATAGCAGGAATTAGGCTACTATGAAGTCATATAGTTATTTTGATGTACTGGTAATATTGACAGTTTCATTTTCAAAGTTTTCTTGTTTCCTTCTTTGTCATACTAGAGAAAAAGATTATTGCCAACTTTCTCATAAATCCCAAGAAGAGTGTGTTGCTGTTTGTCTTGATAGCTTCTTTGTCAGTAGTTGGTTTGTGATATATTATGATAATCACCAATTTCTCATAATGCTAGGATGGATGGTCCTCAGGGTGGTAATAACAACAGTATGCATAAAACAGATAGGTTTCCAGATGAGAAAAAAAACAAACATTATCTAGTGCTGGATGCATTCAAGAAGTAAGTTTTTGGTGTTCATCAGCTGAGTGACATAACAGACCATTTTTGAAAGCAGGAATGGTAACTATATCAGTCACTGCATGTAATGTTTTAATAATAGGAGCCACAAAAGTAATGATATAATATTGACACAATTCCATTAGTGAACAAAGATGGCAATTACTAACTGGTGTATCACTATTCATAGTATTATTACAAATACTTAAATATTTTTTTTTCTTAAAACCAATTTTAATAAATTTTCAGATCAACATTTCATAAAAATGACAACAAACTTAGATACATTTATGAATTCAAAACTGTGATTTTAAATAGTTATATGTTGTTGTTTTTGTTGGTCTTTTCGGCTTTTCCCGGTCCGCTGATGATTGGCAGTCGATTTTTAATACATAAAATTAATCTAACATATTTATCATCTTAACATCATCAGACAAATGTAACTATTTACACTATTTATATGTTGTATTATGTTTTATTATTTAACTTCCTAAATATTTAAGATCTGTAAAAACAAAGACAATAAAAAAGAAGAAATAAAACATGTATGAGTAATTAAACACTGTAAATTCACTGCATCAACAAGCATTCTGTCAATGAACTTAGATAAGAATGTTAAGTAAACAAAAAAAGTATTATTGAAGGAGGACAAGATCCCTGTATCCCCATACCCCCCGCAACTTAAATATACCAGCTCTGAGACTGCGCTACAGTGGAGAAAAAAATTAATTTCCTTAACCCTGTTGTTAACTGATCTCACGCGAACTGCTGCCATTACACTGATAAAACAGGGGTCAAATGAATTGACCTTTCCTAGTTTGACAACCGCTGCAGTTTGATGTATATACTTACACACATCAATAGCAGCAGACTGATATGTACATATATATGTGTATGTATATACATACACACATCAATAGCAGCAGAGTGATATGTACATATATCTGTGTATGTATATACATACACACATCAATAGCAGCAGAGTGATATGTACATATATGTGTATAGACACAAACACACACACACACACACACACACACACACACACACATATATATATATATATATATATATATATATATATATATAAATAGAGAGAGAGGGGGAGGAATACAGACATGTCTCCCAGAGATTGCCACTTCTCTGGAACAAACTGCCAATTCACATAAAACACAGCTCCTCAATGACTCTATTTAAGTGTAACTTATACAACTTGATGAAAGACCATAAATTTACCCTGGGAGTTTCAGCTATGTCCCTCTTGGATAAGCGCAGTCAGTGCTGATCATAGACTCATGCTGCAAATATAGACCATCTAACTTGTTTAATAAGGGAACAAGGGTATAACATGTCTAGGCTTATAAAGGCCCTCGGGCCAATAGCCTAGTAACCTCCTATGAACCTATAGTTATTTTTAATTTTATATGAGTGTAATTTTGTCCAACAGTTAAAGTAAATAGGTTTTCGAAAAGCTTTAACATTATATGCATGCATTATTCTTATTGTACAGTAGTCATTTCAGTAATTCTGCAAATAGAAGTGGATTTGATTTTTTCCATTTCCTAGTAATCATTTTCCTAGTTAATGCCAATAAATACCATAAAGTCTGCTGAGGAGCATAACATAGTATTATATATTTGGTAACAAAAGTGTATGAAACCACAACGTTTGGTCAAAGGATTGAAAATCTATCCAAATCTGTTTAATTACCTCAAATTCATAAAATATATGCTGCCAGTGTGCTTTAACATATTATTTTTTTATTCATTGAAAAAAATAGGAACTTCTGTTTGTCTTAAGAATCTCCAGTATTGTAGGCCCACTACTTACCTCGACCTGGTCAAGGCATTTGACACAATAACTCACCAAGGCAATGCTGATAAACTTACAGACTTGGGTATAAATCCATATGCCACCAGACAGATAGCAAACTGGCTCACTGATAAGACTCAAGATGTTAAGAAAGAGCATGCCATCTCTCCAAAGAGGTCAGTCACTAGTAGAGTTTCATGGGAATTAGTACTGGGGCCACTCCTTTTTGGTATCTACTTCTCTGAAGCCAAAGCAAATGTCAAGGGCCTCTCTGGCTGACCAAATCTGCAGATGACTTCCAACCAGGTATTATCAGTGAATCCCATAAAGACACTGATAATCCTTCAAGTGGACCTAATGCGGGCAAACATCTGATGCCAGAGCCAGGGACTTTGGAAAGACAGCCACCCCAGGAAATTGCCACACTACTTTAAAAGTAGATCCTGTGGTCAGGGATCTGGAAACATATGTTGACAATAACCTGAGCTTTGACCACTGACTGTCTAAATAATTCTGTTCTGCACCACTTCTACGTAAGAGCATAACAACCAGTTCCAAAGAAGTTACTGCTCCTCTGTACACAGCTCTTATCAGACCAGTTATTGAGTATAATGCACCCTTTAGTATGTACCTAAGGCACTTGAAACAGCCTGATACACCACAGAGGTTCATCACCAAAAGAATACACATAAACAACAAGTCCTATGCTGACTATCCCCAAACCCTTTCCCTGTACCTGGTCTCCTACAGACTGCTGTGTAGTAATCTATATCTGGTCTGCAGTGCATTTTGTGATCCCACGCTGATGGATTTGTTACACATCTCCACAACAGATAACATCAAAAATATCTGCTCAAAGGTCCTAAACTTAATCAGCAAATGTAAACAGGGTGTTTTATACTTCACAATATTATCTTATGTGTTACACCAATAGCATAACTTCTAAGTGTATATTATAGTTATGAATTTAATTATTAAGAGATAGTTCATGTACATTTAATATAATCATTCCAGTACAAGAACTCATTAATTTTCCAAGTATTCAATCTTTCTATATCTGAACCTCATAGAAAACCTGGAGTAAATGCTAAGAAAACACAGAAATTATACATTTATATATGGCAGTATAAATGAATTTTAAACTGTATTTCTCCAGTATCAATGTCTAAGGTTATATACAGAATGGGATAAATAAATATTCAATACCTTTAACAATTTCTTATTTGTAAAGCTTAATAGAATTATTAACCCAATGAATTATCACTTTGAGCTTAGAAGCATGATTGTATGTCAGGAAATCATATTCCTCCATTTGTCTAAATACCTATATGACTATAAAAATCTATTGAACATTTCCAATACTTCTATAAGAATAATTAAAAAAGATTATTCTCTTTGTTTTCTTTACTTGGGGTAACGGATGTAGTGTGTGTGTTCAGTTTTCTCTACATAGAAATAAGGGGCAACATACATAACCGGTAGGGTAATCTACCCCACTAGTACCACATTAAAGTTCCCCTTGGATTGGGGTAACCCCAGGGTATGGTGCAACTATGGCATTTACACTACAAATATATATATATATATATATATATATATATATATATATATATATATATATATATATATATATATATATAAACAAGTCACACATGTTTTCATAATTGATTTTGTCTTATTTTGGGCATTATCCCTAACACTGTTGTTCTCCAGTATGCCTTTTAGATTATGACACTTTTTGTTCACAAATGTAGGTTTGGCCTTCAGCTCATCAAAAAGGCCCATTGCGCTAAATGGCAGACTTCAAATTTAATCATTCTTTTTTCTTTAATCCCATTACCTACTTCATCCAAAACGCCATTAGGATAATTCCTGTGTCTAATTTTTTTTTTCAACAGCTCAAGCTCCTGGAAAAGTAACCTATCATCCAACTCCAATCTGGACAGTCTAACCATTTGCCCCTTACCAAAATTCTCTTTTGCCATATTGGATGGCAACAAGAGAAGTATAGATAAGTGTTCAAATTAAAGTCATGCTGCTAAACATTAGGAGTCTAAACATGAAACTGCATTCATTGCAAGCATTCTTAATCTTGGAAGATGCTGACATTTGTGCAGTCACAGAAACCTGGTTCAAAGCTGCAGAAAGCACCCCAGCCATAACAGGTTACTCATCCTATTATACATTCAGACCACAAAAGGTGGGCAGCAAAGCAAAAGGAGGTGGAGTTGCAATATATATATATATATATATATATATATATGAAAGATATACACACCTCCAGTCTGTTCAAACAGTATGACACAGAGGAGACACTCCAGGTACAATTAACCATTGACAAGACCCCTATTCAAATCATAGCTAGCCACTGGCCCACAACTTTGACTCAAGATGCCCACTCCACCTATCTGGACCTCTTTGAATCTATCAAGATTCAACCCTTTAACCTGATCCTGGGTGACTTTAACTATCCAACCATAGATTGTAAGAACTACTCATGCCAAAACACAAATTCCCAAATATTCCTTGATTTTGTCAAAGCAAATGCCTTGGACCAGCTGGTCAACACCCTCACAAGAGGTCAAAATATCTTGGAATTGGTGTTAACCAACATAAGTAACCACTGCAGTATCCCCACAGTGCCTTCCTTCCTGGTAAGATCCAACTGCAAAGTGGTCACTTTCAAAGTCACCATCTCCCCCAACCCCCCCCCCCCCAGCCAGGGTCAAAAAAGAAAACTTCTCCAAAGCTGATTACAACCTCCTGGGGGAAGGTCTAAACAGCTTCATATTCCACTCCCTCTCCATAGGAACTGGCGCATATGTCCAAACCTACACCAAAGTACTATACAAGCATTTATATAGCTGCATGGAATCAGGAATACCTGACAAGACAAAATCATCCTCCTGAAAAAAGAGTAAACCTGTTTGGTGGACATCTGCAATAAATAAACTCTATAATAAAAGGAAAAAATTGCTGTCCAGGACCAAGAAGGAGCAGGTGTCTAATTGGAAGCAATCTCTCCTTAGCCTAAACAAGCAAATAAGAGCACTAGTGAACTCCTCCAAAGCAAACCTCAAGTCCAAACTGGCCACATCTGCTAAAGGCCTTTTTCATATATGTCCACAATCTCAAAGCACTCAGATCTGTGCAGAACTGGTGGTCAAGGAAACCACATACACAAACACTATACATATAACCAACCTGCTTGCAGACAGGATCAGTGAAACTTTCCCCCTCTGTCTCCCTAATCAGTAAATCACGGCATCCCGGCACCTGCCCCCCTACCCTTATCTCTAGGGAGCAAGTCATCACTGCCCTCTCAAATGCAAACAATACATCTTCCATGGGACCAGATAACATCCCAGGCTGCATCACAGTCATCCCTTTGCACAAAGGTGGAGCATCCACCGATCCAGGAAATTATAGACTCATCAGCCTAACCAGTCTGATCTTCAAGGCTATGGAGTGGATTATCATAGACCTCATTAAAAAGGACATTGTCAACCTCCAAGCACTCCATGATTCATCAATGGGAGGTCATGCCTGTTAAATTTGGTTGGCGTCTTTGAGACAGTTACCAAAGCTGTGGATGAGGGGAAGATGGTGTATACCACCTACCTTAACCTGACTAAAGCCTTCAATACTATTCCCCACTTAGGTATAATAGATAAACTCTCTCAACTAGGCATCAGTTCATATGTTACCAGATGAGCAGCAAACTGGTGCACTGATAGAACCCACCTAGTAAAAATAGGGGAAGCCACCTCATGCAGTAGACCCGGAATGAGCTGTGTACCCCAGGAATCAGTTTTGGGGCCTCTGTTGTTTTGGATATACTTTTCTGAGGTGCAGGCCAAAATCAGTGGGCTATGGCTGAACAAGTTTGCAGATGACTGCAAGCTAGGCATTGTCATCAATTCCCCTAGTGATGTGGACATTCTCCAAGAGGGTCTCACTCAAACAAATGACTGGTGCCAGAAACATGGCCTCAAATTAAATGCCAAAAAATGCATCATCATCCCCTTTGGTTATAGTGACATCCCCACACATTATCACATTAATAACAAAGTCCTAAGCACACAGTCAGTCATGAGGGACTTAGGCATTCAGGTTGATAGCCAACTCACTTTTTGCCACCATATTGCCTCCATTGTATGGAAAGTTATCTACATGGCCCACCTCATCACTAAGGGTATATCATCCAGGAACAAGGAGGTCATAACATTTTTCCCTTATAAGACCCATTATTGAGTACAATGCCCCTTTTGGCATGTACCTCAGAAAGCACATGCAGCAGCTGGAGAGACCACAGAGGTTCCTCATTAGCCGAATCCAGGGCCTCAAACATCTACTCTACACAGATAGGCTAAACGCCCTGTCCCTGTACTCAGTCTCATATAGACTCCTCAGAGGTGACCTCTGTCTGTCATACAAAGCAATCTCAGACTCCACCTTGATGGGACAGCTGCATATCCTCAAGTCATGCTCCACTCAAGTAACCCATACTTGTGACCTCAACCTGGTCTGTGACATCAATAAGACTTGTTGGTGGGAGATATTTGTGTCCCAGAGACTCCCCTTTCTGTGGAATAGACTCCCTCACCACATCATGCAGAGTACCTCATTAACCCTTTTTAAGCACAACCTGGATAACTGGATGGGGAACAGAAAATACACCTCTGGGATTCCACCTTTGTCCCTGCTGGACAGGGGCATTGGGTGCTGCTTTATCAGAAAATAGGCTAAATTCTCGGCTAGGCTTCTAAGGGCCAATAGCCTAGTAACTTCCTATGATCCTATGATCCTATAATCCTATAAGAATGAAAGTGCTTAACCATTTTTTATTATATGCTTTGTAAATAAAAGTTCTAGTACTACAGTTATTTATTTTTAAGTATTTACTTACCACTTGCATTGTGTCTGTTTTGTGCTATGTGTACTACAATCTTCTGGTTTTACACAGCACTCGACTCCTTGGGCAGTTTGGCACTACTTGACCCCTGTTCTGCTGATCATCTTTAAATTGTTTTCCTATTTCTATGTTACTAACAATTTCATAATATTTTCTTTTGACATTTTGTTTATTAGTCTTTTTTATGAAAGTTGCCATTAAATGTATGAGCATTTAATTATGTTTTACATAGTGATCTTTATAGATATTAAGAATATTTTCTATATCTCCATCTTTCTTTCATTTAAATCTTGTATGTTTATAATCTGATGGACTTTGAAATTAACTTAGATCAACCTCTCAATCTGTGTAATCCTAGTAGAGTTACAGAATGTGATTTTATTTTAATTTTCCTGCAATGCTATTTCAGTTTTATGATTTAAGATGGATAGTTTCCTTAAATATTTTCTTTATCGATACAGTTCACATTTCATTTCAGTAATGTTATTTTATCAGTTTCTGTTTCATTTTGTAATTCAATGAACTCATTATCCCACTATTTCATTTACTGTGACAACGTTTAGTAATAATTCCACACATACAAGACTTTTCTGAACTCCATGACATTGTTTTTTTTTATTTCATTATTTCCATATATGATTAAATAGCTGTATATTCATTTGCCTACTTAACCTTTGAAGTCCTTATGTTTTCACATGTAAAATGGAATTATATTTATACTAAATAATCTATTGTAATTGATTAAACTGGAGATTAATGCAGTATCATCTGACACAGGCCTTGCCATTTTATATTTATCAGTCCCTGAAATTAGTTTTCTAGATATCAGAAATCCATGAATGTAAGTTTGGGTCCTGAAAATGTATGAATAATCTACATGTTTTAATGATTTTGATTTTTTTCCAAATTTTTATTGGATCTTTTTGAGTCTAATAAATTTACCAGATGTGTAAATATGTTAACAGTGTCTAATAATCTTGGTCAGCTAGTAACACTAATCTTTGAATTAAATAAGCAATTGTATTCTTCATCTAGAAATAATTGAGTCTTTATAGTCCTTAATAAAATTTCAAGACAGGGTTAAGCAAATGTTGCTTCAAAACCAAGGTATCCAATATGTGTTTGCTATTTTGGTAAGTTTTGCTCCAAGATTAGATATCCAGTGTATCAGCTACAGTAAAAAGTTTACTTTGATATTCAAATATTACCGTGACAAAAATATCTTTGGTATTACAAGATGAAGAGATGACTCTGGGCTTAAATTGACTGCTTCTCTATAGAATTATGACTCGTTTTCTTTTATGAATAAAGGGGAAATTAGCTAGTATTGTAACTTCTTTAAATGTAGATCTATGTCTTTTCAAGTGTCTGAGCTCTTAGCAAAATATATAATTTTATATTTAAAATAATCAATCTACTTCCTTCAAATATTGAAACAATTTATGTTTAATTAAATAAAATGTAATATTGTCATTTTTACAAGTACCATGCATTTTCTTGAGTAGACAGGCACTTTGTGAGTAAGGATAAACATTATATTAACAAAACAACAAATAAAAATCAAATTAATACTGAAAATTACACTCTCGGCATTCTTATGTTTTCTAAATAATACACATTCAAATAGCAAAATCCTTGGTAAAAAAAAACTTGCTACTCTCTCTCATTTTGGAAACTAATATTTCCTGATCTGATTAGGATTATTACCAATCAAAAATATTACCTTTTCAGTGCCTTTATATGAGTTATGTGCAATTTGTTATTCCTCAAAGTTTCAGCTATATGTTTGTATTAATCATTTTAAACACTTTTATTCTTTCACTGCTTTTGCTAATGCCATTAATATATTTTATTACTTAAGTTATATAAATACAAAATATTTAATCTAACTATACTTAGTTGAATTATAAATGCAAGAGAGAGAGAGATGTGCATTTAGAAAGGTGGAAAGAGAAAAGCAGGAGAAAGAAAAGGCATGGTGAGTTGCATATGCTTATCATTCATACATTCTATTTCTTTTTTCTATCCCTTTTCTTTCTGTTAACCCACCTTTTCCTTTCTCTTAATATAATTATTTTATTTTATGCGTATACTACCTCTCAGGTGGCTGTGGTGTTGAGTGGTTAGCATTGTCACCTCACAGCAAGAGGTTCTCTGGTTCGATTCTTGGCTGAGGTGCCTTCTATGGGGAGTCTGCATGTCTTCACTGTGGTCTCATGGGTTTCCTTCAGGTGTTCCAGTTTACTCCTACATTCCAAAGACATGCAGTAGATGGACTGGACACTCAAAATTGCATGTAAGTGCAAGTGAGTGGTACAGATGAATTACTGTGGCAGGGCTAGCCACCCAGCAGTGTAAACCTTGGCTCAAAATGATTGTCACTGTTGAGGTAACAGCCTGATCCCATGTGCAAAAAAGGGGTTGAGGATGGATGGATACTAGCCCTCAACCATTTTGTTTCCCTCATTCTCTTTCTTTCAGTTTGCAAAGAAATATATTTCTCTGGGTCCATGTCAGAACATCAAATGTTCAAATCATTGACATTCAAAACAGCAGCACCAGAATCTTAAAATGGCAGAATACAAACTGCCAAAACATAGAAGAAAGGAACTTCAAATTTATTTGTTTTTGCAGGAGTGCAACCCCTGCACTCTCAGCTAGTTATATATATATATATATATATATATATATATACACACACACACACACACACACACACACACACACACACACACACACACACACACACACACACACACACACACACACACACAAACTCCAAAACTGCACTACAGCTGAGAATGGGCAAAACACAAATCCCAGCTATACCACAATCTCACACAATCACTCACTTCCCCTGTACAATCTTCTGCACTTCAGTATTTCAGCAGTTCAATATTCTGCTATAGTGGCTTATGGGGTTGCTGTTCCAAATGTTGATGTTTTGAACATCTGATAT